>NC_067146.1:61269531-61626406 GCF_903995435.1 Acomys russatus
AATGGATTGTCCGTATGGCCCTCTTACCAAAATGCTTGACACTATGCTTGCTATTAGGGATTTATTTAATAAAAATGTTGAGCAATAAGAGGTAAACATGAATAAATATAAAACAGTGCAGAAAGCTGTATGGGGCAAGTATTTTCTGATTTAATTAACTCAATGCTATATAAACTACGTTCAAGATCATCCTAGATTTCTAAATTCAAATATTCTCAACTTCTTGCATAAATACATAATTTAGTTATATAGGATATTATTATATATTCCAATATATTATAAACTTCCAACTATAACAAATTAAATATATATATATATGTATGTATGCATTTGGGATGCCTATTCTTCATTGTCATTTAGACTACATCTGGAAATAACTGAAATGCAAGCATTTTGGTATACTTACAAGAGTTTTTTTCTTAATTAAATGATTGGAAGTGAGACCCACTTTCAATTCAGACCATTTAATTTGGGTTACACCTTCTACTGGCAGCCTATATAAAGAACATGAAATAAGGAATCTTTGCATCATTGCTTGCTTGCTCTTGCTAGGAGGTCCATTCCTTCACTGACACTAGAGCCTACTTCTTCAGGATTCTGGCATATACTGAAGACCAGCTGAGATATCCAGCCTCATGGACTGAAAAACTTCTGGAATCTTAGACCTTCCATTGGCAAACAACCATTGTTGGACAAGCTGGATCATAAACAGCAAGCCATTCTAATAAATCCAGATAGATAGATAGATAGATAGATAGATAGATAGATAGATAGATAGATAGATAGTTGGACAGACAATAGACAGACAGATAGATAGACTTAGAACCATTCTGTTAAGTTTATAAGATCTGTTCCTCTTGTGAACACAATTATAACATTTTCTATAAAATTTTCACATTTTAATAGAAACAATGTTTCAATGTATTCTTCTGCCTTATCCTTTATTGAGCTATAATATTGTCCTACATTTAAAGCAAATGGTACCTAAGAGGAGATGTGTGAAACTAGTATTAGAAATATTGAGAACTGTGGCATTGCTGGATTCACAATATTATGTAAATAAAGCCATCAGTCACAATAATTAAGATCCTGAATCCATACTGACAGTGCTTTTTGAAGCTTTATTGTTGTTTATGTATGAAAGGTGTGATGCAAAGACAGTCTCCAACTAAATATTTCAGCAGAGACAAAGAACAATAAAAGGAGACATCATCTATAAATATGATGAGAAAATGAGGTTATCATTAAATTTGTCAAAAACGTAAATAAAGTTGCTAATAAAGTTTAGCTTATTCAATATAAAGAATAATGTCTATGGTTATACCTAATTTTGTTATTAGTTTCATAGATGTTGTAAATACAGTGTCATTTCCAACGTGATTTGTTTTAATAAAATAAAATTATTTTAAATACAAACATTGTTGGGGACCATGCAGGAGGAACAACAAAACACGTTTAGAATTCATGGAATGTGGCCCATGGGTTAGCCCAACCACAACGGGTGTGCCTTGAAGAGGCAGAGCCCTGGGGACTACAAGTACTCAGGACTCCATGCTATTGCGAAGCATCACTGTTGCCTTCCTGGTCTCCACATTCCTCATAACCTGTGAGTTGTGTGAAAACTCTAAAAGGGATACCAGGCCCTCACTAGACAGTGTCATTGGCACTTAAAATAATAGTGACTGATATTTTTCAAGATTTGTTGCTGGAGCAGATTAATGATTCACCCAACACTCTCAGAAATCACTTAGAGTCTTATATTGTTAGTAATGTCCACCATCCTTAGAAAGTGTTTGAAGATGTAGATGGTTAGTCACATTAGGTGAAGATGTTTTTGCTAGTGACTTTGATATAGAAAATATTAGGGAACAATTTGAAGTTCAGTGAGACACACTCGTGCTGGTTGTTCTAGGGATATTTTTTAGAAGCTAGGGATCAAGAACAATGGCAGGTCCCACTAGGACCGCTCATGCTTAAGCAGGGCTAGTGATTAAGATGATGATCAATTTCCTGCATCCATTTTTGCCCTCAGCTTCCTGATGTGATTTAATAAAAAAAAAACTGTTAATGAGTTGATGTGCACCTTGAGTATTTAAAGTAGAAATAACCGATTGGTTCTTACATAAAAGTTTAGATTTGTGATTCTTCTAAAATTTTTATGATTGCTTTTTAAGATAAATAATAAAATAATGGATCCCTTCTTTGTAACCACAAATTGCTACTTGCCAGTAAGAGAAATTGCCTGAGAAAATTACCTCACTTGTGTTAACCTATAACAAATTGTATGTGGGTTCTTGGGAATAATTTGATTTTTTTTCACATTTGATTTTCACCCATAATACATAAAATATTTTAACATGTTAGAGTATTGGGAAACATGTTTTTTTCTACATATACTCATTGTAATCATTCACTTAAGAAAAGTAAAGTGTAACCACATTGTGGTTTTTGTACTGCTTGAAAGATTTTGCTGAGATTTTATAAGCGGAGGGAGAAAAGTTGTTGAAGCCTTGCTCCTTCCACCCGAAGAGTGTGTGTGTGTATATATGTATATATGTGAAGTGGCTTGGAGATTTGCTCCATCTTCCAAATCTGTGTGTATGTATGTATGTATGTATGTATGTATGTATGTATGTATGTATGTGTTTGTATGTGTGAAGTTGCTGGAGCTTGCTGTATGGACCTTGTTTCATCCACCCAGTGCGTGTGAGTGTGTGCCTGCTTTACATCATCACCTACCCTACATCCCCTCCTTGGATGGCTGAACACATTCTGGGAGCTGTCCTTCCATAAAGCATGTTTTCAAATGAAGACCTTCCTCGATATATTATAAAGCTTTTCTTCCTTTATTTTATTAGCAGAACATCTCACTGATGTAAAATTGAAGTAACACATTTGAACTTATGAATGAAATTAAAAGTTAATGGTGTAAAATTCTCCTATGCCAGTAAGTCTTACTCAACATTAGAGTTAACATTTTGATTTATTTGTGTTTAGTGGGCTAGCCTGCTGGATACTAAGTTTCTAATAAGAATTTAAGATTTGCATAAATATGTAATTTGTTCTATTCACGGAAAAATATTCCACAATGTTTTGAAAGTACTTCGTTAATAGTGTAGGTTTCTACAAGGTATCTAGGTAAATAAGGGAGTAAATAC
The DNA here is from genome assembly GCF_903995435.1 of Acomys russatus. Lineage (NCBI taxonomy): Eukaryota > Metazoa > Chordata > Mammalia > Rodentia > Muridae > Acomys > Acomys russatus. The sequence goes on from NC_067146.1 coordinate 61,272,690, forward strand.
AACATAGAGCAACATTATTGATCTAATGAAAAAAACAAAACAGAGCATTATGTCAAGGAAGATCATTTGTAGTAATAGAAGTTGTAAAATATGAGGGAATATTTGCACAGATAATAGGTAGATTGATCTTCACCTGTGTAAAATTATGTAAATATAGTCTACATTTTAGGTAATAGTATTGACTCAATATATATTCTCTTTCTTTGGTAACTAGCTTAGTTATGTGAAATGTCTTTGATCTGGGAGACTTACAGACCTATTTTTGCTGATATCTAAGTAATTGCATGGCACCTTAGGTCACCGTTGTGAAGCTTCACAGACCACAGACAGAGTTCCGTTATATCAGTCAGTGATATCCTTTCATAAAGCCGAAAACGGTTTTCAACAAAAACTAGAGTTTTTAAAAACAGAGTGAGGACAAAGACACTGTGGCGGAGCAGTCACGGCCTGAGGGAGGGTCATTTTTTAAAATGTTTTTTTTCCGGAATCAGTTTTAGCAGCAGATATCATTGTTGGAGACTTCACACAAGCAAGAAAGCACTGAGATGGGAGGGGGTGTGTCTTCTATTGCAAAGCTGCCCATGGCTACTCAACTGCTCTTAAATTTGAACTCCTTTAGGGAAAGGAGGGGAGCTCAGCAGGCAGGCTCCACCTGAAAGGACCACTTAGCACAAGGATCAAAGCCAGTATGGAAACACTGTCTTCCTTGAGGACATTTTTACCTCTAAGTTTCCAGTCCTTTCTCACCTAGCTAACATTTGCTTTCCTCTGAGTGACAGTAGAATCAGAGCTGTTGTAACAAAGGCCCTGGGTGCACTTGCTGATATAAATGATCCCACTCCACACCCCCATATTGATTTTATGCTGCACTGTATGAGGAGCTATAAGAGGGGCAATGGCACCATTTACTAACGATCTCATTTAAAATTTAAGTTGCCCAGTGCCTGAGGCAACGCTCAGCACTGCATAAAGAGGTACTGACATTTCCATTAGGGAAACGGCAGCCATCAAAATTGTATAATCTGTGCAAGAACACACAACTGGCAAGCCCAAAATCACAAGAAGAACTCAAATCTTTGAGAAAATGAGATAATGATTTGCTACCTCTCAATAAGTGAAAGGTTCCAAACTTAATTACCCAATCATTAGATAGTGACCCAATAACATGGACCCCTTGTTTCTCTAACAACTTTTAAAGAACTCATTGTTGGTTTGATGTTGAGTTATATTAATATTTCATGAATATATGATTCACAAAACATATGAATATGCATTGACTAATAGTGTGGAAAATATGATTTACTACTTAAAGAAATACTACTGTTAGAGTCAAGGCTGAGTTTATAGAGTCACATTTGGTGTTATTTATTCAGACACCTATTATATATTACATACTCTTGATGATTCTGATTTTGTAGCCAGAAGAAGCACAGTTAAGCAGATATAAATTATGCCTTCATGGAACTTATCATTAACAAGGAACAGAAACTAAGCACAGGATAGAAATATAGATCATATTATGAAGGAGCAAAATATCTAAAAATGTATCTTATGTTAAATAAATTGATCTTGGTTTTCCCTGTGGATGTAAATTAGGAAGAACTTAATACAATGTTGTTTATAGAAAAGGTTTAAATTAAATTAAATCATTTCCCCTTTCCTACCAGAAAATTTCTTATTCAACATATACAGATGGAGATGTTTAAAGATACACGGTATGAGGTCATTTGTTCAGTTCTCTGGCCTTGATATGGTCCATTAATGTGCCTATGACAAGGTATGACAAGGCACTCTCGTCTACTGTACTCTTTCCCGCTGAGCTGACAGTCTGTATATTACAGATGCAGCCGCATGAGTTTTGGTTAACATTTTGGAAATACTGTCCAGTTTGGAAAGTGGGGCATGCAGTTGAGCAAGTGAGGATATATTATTTGTATTTTTTTTTCAATTAAAACTAAGAAAAAAGCTGGGCACAGTGGCACATGCTTGTCATCTCAGCACTTGGGGAGGCAGAGGCAGCCAGATCTCTGTGAGTTTGAGGCCTGCCTGGTCTACAAGGTGAGTCCAGGACAGCCAGGACTACACAGAAACCCTGTTTCAAAAATAAAAACACGAACACCAACAAAAAACAAAAAGTAACAAACAATGATAGAAAAAACTTGACTCTTAACTGGGCTTAGAACAGTGTAAGTAAAATACAGAAGTCAGATTCTTTATGCATTTGAACTATAGTTAATCCAAACGAAAAAGAAGAAGGCGTGTTGAGCTGTGAAACATAAACACATATTCTGGTTCTACTAAAGATTTGAAGAATAGCAGAAGGTGTAAGGAGGGACCTTTTAGATCGTGAATGTTCTCATGGCAGCTGGTGCATCATCTTTTTTCCAGAGATGATTTATGCAGCAGGAATTTTGCAGAGCTAGCATTTAGTTTTGGGAACCTTAAATTGAACCAGCTATAGTGTCTCATCTTCCACAAATCTGTTTTCTGTGTATATTCACTGATTCATTTAGTACTTTGGATTTAAGAGCATAGCATAAAGGAGAGTATACAAGAAATACATAAAATATCACCCAAGAAAAGAAACATAAGCATTTAGCACTTCAGGAGGTTTTTTTTTTCCAGATGTTATTTTTCAATCTCGAAAACACATTTACTTTCAACAGAGAGATGTTCCTAGAAATATGAAAAAGTGTTGATTTTGACTGTCCAATGTGAAATTGAAACTGGTCTCACATAAAACTAAAAAAGATCATCTTATTCCCTTAATAGCACACGCTGAAGTGAGTGTGGTCAGTCAGAAACAGTTGTGAAAGCTCCTCACACACTCTCGATACACTTAACAACCCAAGAGAACACAAACAAGCACTGTCTATTTCACTTCACCAATAAATTCTAAAGATTTCAAAACTAGTGAACTGTCCTAATATGGCTTATCATTTTATCATATACTTCCCTGTGCCCCAGCAAGTCAGTCATCATATTCTGGAGACATATGAAATCATTCGATGACTACCATGAAAATAAAATATTGTCCATATATATTGTCTTATCCACAGTTTTACAATTTATGCTATTGGGCAGAGTCAAACAACTACAGCATTTGCCAACTGTTTCTATATTGGGGTTTTAATGTGTAGCAGTAGCTAAAGTTAACCACACACAAACATTTTTTTATCCCAAATGATTTTTCTGTTGCTTGTAATGTTTCAATTACACTGCTTTAAACTTAACTTCCATTTAGTTTGGCAATATGCCTTACCACTGCTGAAATTAGGAAGTGTTGACAATGTATATTTTAATATTCCTACATTGGAACTTTAAAATAATTAAAGCTTTAGTTTGTGCACAGGAAAGATACGCTTGTTTACACTATATGTGCATCGCTTCAATTACTATGTTACAATCTCCCAGCATCAGTACACGGGAATATATTGGGCAGAGCTTCCAATTCTACAGGTATTCTACCTCATGGAGAGCATTAACTATAGTTTATCATTGAACAGAGTATCATAATAAAACCAGCCACATAAACAAGAGCTTAATTATCAGGTCACCAAGCAAACCATTCATTATCTGTAAGAATGGAATAATATTCTCCAGAGAGCATGTATTATCTCTTGAACAACTTTTTCCAAAAGAGTAAATTAACTAGTTGTTCCATATGGATGTGTGTGTCTGCATATTTATTCATATATATATATATATATTTGTGTAGGTGTATTAATATATGTGGCTGTGCTTATAACATACATATATATAGTTATGTGTGTATTTGTGTTTGCAAGTGTGTATGTGTATATATGTGTATATGAATATGTATATTTTTTTAAACAAAAATTACAATTATTGTGTTTAACTTCTGCTAACAAATCCTTTTTTTTTTTTTTTTTAAACAAGGTTTTTCTGTGTAGCCTTAACTCTCCTGGACTGGCTTTGTAGACCAGGCTGGCCTTGAATTCACAGAGATCCGTCTGCCTCTGCCTCCCAAGTGCTAGGATTAATGGCGTCGTACACCACCACTGCCCAGCCTCAGATAACAAACTCTAAATGCAGGTGTGCATATATAAAATCATAGACCTTATATGTAAGTATATTATGTATTCTTTTCTACTCTTTAAGTCAACATATAAAAACCTAATTACTCAGGAGCTCTAAATACAGTAAACAGTGGAAACTTTTCATTGTAAATGATCTTTATTTTGATTTTAGTGCATCTGACAGCCCTTTTTGCACAGCTTGTATTTTATGGATGCCATCCTTGTAATCAGGATTATACATGCTAACGTTGGAGAATTTATAGCATCAATATGGCTATATAGAGAGAGTTTTCCACTTTTGAATATCCGGAGGATATTTGAGGCTATTTAAAACAGAATATCTAATACAAAAAATGATTAAGATTAAATATTTTTCACAATAATTACATGTGAAACAATACTAGCAACCAAGTACTGATGATTAATTGATCCAATCTAAATAGCTATTAAATAGTGTATTGTTCGGGCAACTCTGAATTATGTTTTAGAGGTTCAGTCTGCATGAGTTGTCCGTGTGGTGCTTGAATTGAAAAATACAAAGTACAGTCTGCTATGAGGAAATTTCTATACTAGGTGGGCTGCAGTAAGTACAAATTTTCCCAAATACTCAAACATGAGTATCTCAAACAATTCTGTACTAAATGAGATCCAAAAGTTATATTTATGCCCTCTTTCAATCCAGAGTTTTTTTTTTCAATTTCTAAGAAATACATATTTCTCTGAGATAAAATGAATAATACTTAGAGAATCACTTTATTTTCTAAAATAGTATTAAGAAAAAGAGTATATTGCCTTTATGATGATCAAGCACATTTAGATGGCCCTTTCATATAAATGCTGTGTTGTAGCCATAGAGATTGCTACATCTTTATTTTCTGTAGCTCTTATTTTATTAATATTATTTTCCACCTTAGGAAATCATATAATGTCACAGACACCATAAATTCAACAAGATAAACAGAAGTTCCTATCAAATTCTTGATCATTTGTATTATCTCCAGCATTCAAAATATAAGAACTCAAACATCTACAAATATTGGGGACATTCTTAATACTAATAAAATAGTCACTGACATACAAAATCATTGAGGATCATAAGTATATTTATGGAGATCTCAACTGGTTGGGTAATCACAAAAGAGTTGAAAAATGATCAAAAACTCAAGCGACACCACATGCTGACGACGATGTGGAGAGAGAGGAACACTCCTTCATTGCTGGTGGGAATGCAAACTAGTACAGCCACTTTGGAAATCTTTCTGGTGCTATCTCAGAAAACTTGGAATAGGGCTGCCTCAAGACCCAGCTATTCCACTCCTTGGAATATACCCAGAAGATGCTCCAGCACACAACAAGAAAATTTGCTCAGCCATGTTCATAGCAGCCTTATTCATAATAGCCAGATCATGGAAACAGCCTAAGTGTCCCTCAGTAGAAGAATGGATAAAGAAACTGTGGTACATTGACACTATGGAATACTACTCAGCTATTAAAAACAAGGAATTCCCGAAATTTGTGGACAAATTGATTGAGCTAGAAATGATCATAATGAGTGAGTTAACCCAGAAGCAGAAAGAGTCAAATGGTATATACTCACTTATATCTGCATACTAGCCCAAGGGGCATGTCCCACGAAAGTATTCACTTACCAGGAAACTGGGACAGAGGGGAGGACATCCTATTGGGACTCTAGATGAGAGAAGCATGGGAGAATAGCAAAGTAGAAGGATCCAGAGGATCCTAGAAACCTACAAATAGAACATTATGATAGGCAGATTTGGGCCCAGGGTTCCCGCTCAAACTAAGGCACCAGCCAAGGACAATACACCGTAAACTTCAAACCCCTACCCAGATCTAGCCAATGGACAGAACATTCTCCACAGTTGAGTGGAGAGTGGGGTATGACTTTCACACAAACTCTGGTGCCTCATATTTGACCATGTCCCCTGGAGGGGGAGACCTGGTGGCACTCACAGGAAGGATAGAAGGTTAGCAAGAAGAGACTTGATACTCTATGAGCATATACAGGGGGAGGAGATCCCCTTCAGTCACAGTCATAGGGGAGGGGAATAAGGGGAAAATGGAAGGGAGGGAGGAATGGGAGGATACAAGGGATGGGATAACCATTGAGATGTAATAAGAATACACTAATAAAATAAAATTTTAAAAAAAGAGTTGAAAATATGATGAGTAAAATTCTTGGTCTGTAGATACCTGGCCTATATTGTCATTATCTTTCCGCTGGCGATCTAAGCAAAAAGTTAAGTTAGTTTGGTTTGCTGTGAGAGGGGTTTTGCATGTAGCCCTGGCTGCCCTGGAACTCATTCTATAGATCAGACTGGGCCTGAACTCATAGATCCGCCTGCCTCTGCCTCCTGAATGCTGGCATTAAAGGACCATATGGCCACTGCCTGGTCATGAAAGTCTTTAGTATGTTTTGAATAAACAAAAAAAAATGTTTAATAGTCAATTGCAATAGTTAAATCCGAAGAGAAATTTAAGGCCACCTCATAAGAAGCAATGAATCTATAATAGCCAAAATATTAGTTGCTAATAAAGGACAGGATGCAGGCCAATGAGTTATGAGAGGACATCCACTCGATTGTGTTATTTTTATTTTCTTGTGGTGAATGAATGCATGGGAAATATAATTTAGAATAAGCATAGGTCCTACATGACACTCTAGTACTTCAGAATGGTTGTTCTAATTATGCACAAGTTCATTGAGATGTTGAGAGTCTGGGACAGGGTAAATATTTGTTCAAGTAGCTAGCATAATTCAGCTTTGTGATATTTTTATTTGTGAGATCATTATGACAAGGTAACTTTTATTAAATAAATTGATCATAGCTAAGAATTTAGAATTCAGAATCAGTGCATTGGTTGTCCTTAAGTTTCACAGTATCACCCTTATAACCACAGTTATTTACTACAAAGGGGCATTAGAATAAAAAAATACCTTCAACATATAGTCCAAATATAAGCTGCTGAGAGGCATGCATAGTGTGATGCCTTCTAGCTGACAGATATTGCAAGACAGACATATCTTTCAAATGACAGAAATAACTCACTGGAATGATGTAGTTGCTGTTGTATTTTCAAGAGATCAAGGAAGAGGTCACCGGTTAAGGACAACACAAGCACCGGGAACATGTAATTAGATGCTCTCTCACTTCTCCTCATGGTTTCGGGGTAAGGGACACATGACACAGATGACCAGGTAACAACATATATTCTAAACCCAGACCTTTGGCTTCAGATCTTTACTCAATCACTGCCTTATTTGGTAACTGTGGGTGAATTTAGTAACGCCAGATTCTTTTCATCTATCTATAGGTACAAGAGTTACTAAAGGTTCGAATTATAATATTTACTTTGGATTTTATATAATAGTTTGTATATACTAAATACTGAAGTCTTACATTGTATGTTACATAGGAAAAATAACAGGTCAGTATTGAAGAAAGCATGCTGGAGGAAAAAGAATTTGGGTGATGAAGAGTAGTGACTGCTGAACCTTTTACTTTTGATGCTGCAAATCAAATAATGCAAAACTGTTGAGAGCATACAATGAAGTGGACTGTTATACCCCGACTTCATTTACACATTTATCCCTCAGGATCCTTAGAGAAGTGTATTCAGTGTATGTGCTGGTGTAATGCTTGTAAATAACCTAAATACTTCTTCCGGTATATTTTAAATTGTATTCCAATTATTTGCAAAATACTAGAATATCAATCAATCTAATATACAGTAGCTATATTGTGTTTTAAAGGAAATATGATAATAAAAATTTTGCATGTATTTAGTACAGACATGACAGTCACAGACTTAACAAATTTCACAATGTGGTCAGTTGAATCTTTAAATGCAGCATTTATATGCTAAAGTAGTTGTGTTTATGTGTGATATATAGAAGGGTAGATGGATATTTTATTTGAAAAATTGTAACTTAACTGATTTTAGGAGGAAAAGGTATACTCTAAGAAAATGAACACTGCCATAAGCAAGAAATACCTGTTCCTCACATTTTAAAACATTTTACAAGTCCTACACACTATAAAAACATTGGAAATTATAATAATATATCAACAACTCACATAAGTATGTTGTACAGAAATATCTAGTGTAGCTAAAATATACATACAGTATAAACAATAAATTTTGCTACAATATGTGAAAAGTACAATTAACTTTGAACTAAGTATTTAAAAGGGGATCTTCAAAAGTGAAGATATTTGTAGTATTAATTCTCAGTACCAATTAATCCTTATGAAACATCAATGGTACAAATGCAATTCTTATGCACTGGATGCAACTGAAAGTAAACAGGGTTTCCATTTTCCCATAAATGAGTTTTGAAATAATAAGTAAGCTAAGGAATTGCACATGTTTATTTAGAACTACATAGAAAATGTATGTTTAAAATAGACGTGCTGTTTTCTTAAAAACTAGCCTTTCACAATCATGCACGTGCACATATAATTATATTTGAATCAATGCTTTATAGTAATTTTTCAAATATTAGATCATTTTTACCATTAGATATGCTTGCTTATCATAATATTTCATTTTACAAAGCAATAAGCATAGGAATTTAATTTGTATTGCTTGGAATAATCATGGGTATAACTTAGTGGTTGTTTTGAAGACAAAAAGAATAGCATATAATTTAAAATACTGAATAAATAAAATTTTTTGCATGGAGATAATCCACACTTAAAGATAAAAGAATGGAAGGTGACATGTCAGGGTCCTCATATTCACAGAGTATGATTCAGTGCAGTGCCTTTCAGGAGTCTTGCATGTTGCTTAATTGTCCTTTCCATTTTAAACAATAAATAGGATGAGCAAACACCTAGGTGACATCTATGAGAATATCCATGAATGTGTGCTTGCAGAGATTCAATGGAGGAGAGAAGAGCAACAGTGGACATTGGCAACACATCTCGGTCTATGTTCTATGAATGAAGAAGAGGAAAAGGAGAAAGCAAGCTAATGGTCATAATTCATCTTTCTCTCTCTACTCTCTGAGCACAGCTACAACATAACCAGCCTCTTCCTCTCATTCATTGGTGGAAACATCATGGTGAACAAGCCCTTCAAACTACAAACAAAACAAACATGCCTTTCCTTAAGTTGTTTTTGTCTATCTGGTGTTTTGTTGTTGTTGTTGGTTTTGTTTCTGTTTCTATTTTTGCTTTTGCTTTTGTTTTTTGGTCACAGCTTTCAGAATACTGGAATCAGGGAGTCAGAAAGGTGTTGTTGTACAAATGACTATGTAGGTCAGAGAATTTTGGAAATGATTTTCAGAAATTACATGGAAGAATTAGAGGCTGTGAGCTAAGCTTACTGGGCCTTTCAGACAAGGGGGCATTTAGAATGCAACTATAGTTGATGCAGACTAGACAGCCATAACTAAGAAAGAGGGAGAGTAAGTACTCTGAGGGCACGATTCTGCCCTTAACTCTTTCCAGCTTTGTGAGAACACAAGTGTATTTGAAAGGAGAGAGAGCAAATTCAGAAGTCAGCTGAAGAAGCTCCTTATTAAAAAAAAACTGCAAAGGGAAGTGGATTTTTAGGTACAGCAGCAAAGACAAAACACACAAAGCCACCAAAGCAGTGGCAGGGGGAAGCCAGACTATGTCTCAAGATGGCAGTAGAACTTAGCAGCATTGTTTACACAGTGCTAGTCTTTTATTATTATTATTATTATTAATTTATTCTCATTACATCTCAATGGTTATCTCATCCCTTGTATCCTCCCATTCCTCCCTCCTTCCCATTTTCCCCTTACTCCCCTCTCCTATGACTGTGCAAGAGGGGAACTTCCTCCCCCTTTATATGCTCATAGGGTATCAAGTCTCTTCTTGGTAGCCTGCTATCCTTCCTCTGAGTGCCACCAGGTCCCCTCATCCAGGGAGAATACATTAAGTAGTAATAACATGTAGGCTTACTCCATGGTTCCATAAAGCTAATGCCACCAAGCTATGTGGCAGGACAAATTCCCTGGAACGAGCCCCTGAGACTACCATGAGTGAGGCTGTGAGGATGAAACCAGGTTGGAATAGATGCTCCAGAATTTTGGCGATGCCAAGCTTATGGTATGTTGATCAAGGAGATTTGAAACCGTAACCATGGAGAAGAGTTGGCCCACGTGCTGCAGATGGTAAATTGGAAGGGGTGAGCCTATTGAAACCTATTAGAGCAGGGTAATGCCAACATAAGGACAAGGTGTTGGAACTGAGGTTGTAGAATCTGGTATTTTCCTTAGTGTTTCAACTTATCGGATGCCAATCTTGCTTTGTTATCCTCCTATTCTGTGTTTAGGATGGAGTCATTAATTCTGTGTCATGCTATATGGGAAATATTTAATGGGCACTTTGAATTTTAACATCTGAGAGAGAGCGTTAAATTACAGACAAATCTTGAACTATGTGGAAACAGTTAATATTTGAGTGACTCTTTCTTACAGAGGAACTAAATACATTTTGTGTTTTGAGATGACGATGATGAGCCTCTAAGGTCATGGGGCACAATTATTTAAAATCCTGTAGCTTACATGTCAAATACATAAGAATTGACTTAAGATAGTTAATTTTCATTGTCAACTGGACTGTATTGGTAATCACCAGAGGACACATCACTCAGTGTGTCTGTGAGAAAATTTCCAGAGATAATTCCCCAAGAAAGGAATACACATTAATTATAGGGGTGCCATCATTGCATGGGCTGTCGTCCTAGCCTGAGAGAGAGAGTGAAAGAGGAAGTGAGGTTGCATGAATATTCATGTCTTTCTAATCCTAACTGTGAATCTCATTCACAGTCCTGCCACATACCCTTCCCACTGTGATAGGCTGCCCTCAAGCATGAGGTAAGATGTAAGAAATCCCTTCCACTGATTTTGCTATGTTTTTCTATCACAGTAACACAAAAGGCAGCTAATACAGCTAGGATGTTTGTAGTCCTTTCCTCTGAACCAGTAACGATCACATGTTGAAAATTAATATAGTTTTATTCTACAATAGCAAATTAGCAGTCGTAGAGTAGTTAATTCATTCACAGCATTTCCGGAAAGCAAATGAATTAAATTACTTTATATTTCTTTAAGTCAAGTAAAAATAAGGTAACTTTTCATCAAAATCTGGAGTGTAAATTGAATGGACTTTTTTCCCTTTTATACGCACACAAATATATCTACCAGTCACTAAATTCCATTTCTAGCACATAAGTACTAAGATACATTTGTCTGAGCTGGGAAGGAAGGTAAGAAGGTGTGCATAGAAGGTGTGCATAGAAGGTGTGCATAGTTTTCCTAATATCTAAAAGTGTTCTTTGGCTCTCCCATGTGTGTCTCTTTCTCTCTGTATCTCTCTGTCTCTGTCTCTCTCTGTATGTGTGTGTGTGTGTGTGTGAATGTGTGTGATTATGTATATGTGTGTGTAAGTGTGTGAGTGTGTGTGTGTGCGCGTGCGCGTTTGATGTGCACTTTCTTCTTGCTATTAGATTGCAAAGAATGTCTCTCCCTGTTCATGTTGGACAAAATATGTGAATGAGGAGAGAAAAGTGAGCATTGCTGAGTAATGATAGCCCCAAACTCACCGAAAACAGTTGAGTAGTAAACAAAAAGAAATTTATACTCAATATGAAGACTTTCAGACATAAAATAAATTCTCTGATGTTCCCTTTTTATTTATGTATATATTTCAGTCAAAAGGCCACTAATATAAATATATATTTATATATATTTATATTAATTTATATATATATAAATACAGTAGCCATAATTAAAAAAATCCTTTCTCTAAAGAATGTAAAATGTATAATACCTAATGCTTTTTGTCGTAAAAGACATCACACATTATCTCCAACAATAGACACTAAGGGTTACAAAATAATTTTTTTATACCTGTAAATTTTCCCCAAACTTGGTTACTTCCATGAAATGTAGCATTTTTCATTCTCTTTTCATCTTACTGACTCTAAACATCAGAACTCACGCGCAAAACTCGTTTCGACAAATTTAGGTCTATAAAAAAAGTTCAACTAATCAACTTCTTTCTAGTCCTCAGCACTAGAGACTCTGTCAAAATTTAAGAGAAAATCCATGTGTTGGTCATTTACCTGTTAACAATATGCTCTGCATTGTCGTCCCTAAGTAAGCTCATCATGTGTCTGTCCGATCTCGGGTTTAAGGCAGATGTTCAGTTCAGTGCCCCACACTTTCCACTGTGTCGTTCCTCAGATCTGTGACCATAGCGCTCCTGGATCTGGACGTACCTCATGACTCATCCTCAGTATTTATTTATAGAGGACCAGAAGGCGGTGCTTTCCTTACCCTTCATTCATCCACCATAAGAATCCTTGCCACAAACGATCTGAAACTAAGATTTGTATTCCTCATGTCTTTAGATTTGGGATAATTTTTGCATAATTAGATTATTCCTTAGTCTATTATCAAATTTTAAGCAGCTATAAATGGAAGAAATCACAGTGATGAGAGGATGGGAACTGCAACCAGACTTTCTGGGAGAAAACCCCTAAAGCAACCTTAATACCTCTGTGACCTCTGTGACTTCTGTGACCTAGTGACCTCGTAAGATCATCATTTCTTTATTCATTCATAAAACGGAGGTATTTATAATCTCATCTAAAAGTGTTTCTGTGTATATTTCAGGGGATATTAATAGGACAAAACTCCTAGAATCCTAGCCAGAATGTAAAAATCTGCTAAATCTTCCCACCTCCATATGTTAGGAATCAGGTTGAGTGTAGATGTTAAAAATGGTCAAGGCTAGGGATACTGCTCAGTGGGTAAAAGCACTTGCTTCACAACCATGAAAACCTGAGATCAATTTACAGCAATGGTACGAAGTCCTTTGGTATCTGTGTATGCTCACACATAAGGTCCTTCACTCCCTCATACATACACATCTACATGGCGGATTCTTCCTTTGTTAATTTGTGACCCAATGACAGGGAAAGATATAATATGAAAGTACAAATCAGAAAACAATCATATCACAGGTGAAATTGTCAAGAAATATTCAATTAGACACATGAAAGAGTAAATCGAACAGCTGGCTCAGCACTACTGATGAGTCCTTCACCTTGGTGCAGCTGGGATGGTGCTCACAGCTGGGACATGGCATTGTCTCTTTGAACATAAGAAGTTGTGAGGAATGCTGTGAGCAGGAAAAAAAAAACACTTTGTGACTATAATGAATGCATAAAAAGGAAATACGTACAAATGGGCACAGAAAAATACAATGTTATACAGACTAAAAGAGTGACCACACAGCCATACCTCAGCAATGATCAGTGAAAAACTTCTGCCCCATGGACAAGTCATGCTTCAGGAGGAACTAGTACAAAAGAAAGCCAGGCAGAGAATTATCCTTTGACTGACAGTATCTAATGCAGACAAAATCCCCTGCTGTGAACCTGGCCAGCCTGTTTATCTCATATAATCAAATATCTTTTAAGTGTACCCTAATACTCTCTGAGACAAGCAAGATGGCTCCCTTAATAATATGTCAGAATCTCTAGTTCTTTAAAATGTTTACTTATTCCTGTCAGTATGAGGGAAGCTGTGCATACCATGGAATTTTTCACTGAAAAAAAAATTGAAATACTTAAATGCTGGAATTTTCTAAAGTGTCAGTAACACAGCAACAGTGACTTTACTTAAATCTTCGAACCTCTAAGTTTCTCTAAACTTCTTCTGGAAAGGTATGTAAAAAGAAATTTTGTTCTTTTAATACATATTTGTTAAGCCACGAAACAAAATTTACTCTTAAAATGTTTTTGTTTGGTATCTTACTCGTATGTAATTTTATATTCAAATATTCAAATCTACTAGTGACCATTTCAGATTCGATATTTATGAGTAAAATTTAACCATTGGTACATATTCTCTGAGTAACTCTTGTCTTCCTTAGAAGAACGTAGTCTCACAAAGGGAATATTTCACCTAGTTGTAGAGTCAGATATACTCCTTTCCCAGGCTCCCTCAGTGTGACGTGGTGATATACAACACCAAGGGATCCAAGATGGCGGCACCAACCACGCACTGCATCTATTCAGGAGGAAGCAGCCTAAGACCTGGGCTGGGAACTACAGACCACAAGACCTAGAGAGCCCTAGGTGAGAGGTGTCCACACAGTGCAGAGTACAGGTGGGTCCGGCCTGTGGCTATCCAACTGCCCAACTGAGGACAGGTGCCTAATCTCCAGAGGCTGGCTGCATACCAGTCTGCTAGCTGCATCTGTGCTCTACATCTTGGACTCTATATCTGGGACTGAACTGTGGACAGTGAAGCACCAGTATCTGGATCTGCTGGTCCAGGGAAGGATACAGAAGGACAGGTGGATCTGAACCCAGACAACCCGGTAGTCCACAGAAAGCTCCGGGGTCTGGTAGCATGGGCAGGGTCTCCGAAGCCCAGCCAGAAGCAGGTTATTAGCAACACTCTTCTCTCTCTCTCTCTCTCTCTCTCTCTCTCTCTCTCTCTCTCTCTCATTCTCTCTCTGAACCCAGGGCCCAGACTGGGGAGGGTGTCCTGTGGACACATTTCCAAAAGCCAAGCCAAATACCTCAGGCTAAGGCTTGTAATCTGCATTCTCTGGTGGACTCAGAGGCCCAAGCATGCACAGATATATGCACAGAAGCCCAGCAAAATGCCACAATCCAGTCTACTGAACCAAAGCCCCAGGCTCCCAGTGACCTCACGCAGGGTCTCAGATTGAATCTTGGGCTGCAGAGCACCAGCATCAGTCTCTGCTGACCGGGTGGGGAGCCCAGGGTGTGGATCCAAGTCCCCCAAAGCTGAACCCAGGTCCCCTGCCTGATCTAGGGAAGGGTTCCCTGATCCCTACAGATGGGGGTCTCCACCTATAGACACTAACCTATGAACAGCTCTCAACAGCCAGTGAGGAACACCAGGAACTATCACCCAATGTCAGAAACAGTAAGATGACTAAAGGCCAGTGTAAAAACACAAACAACGAAAGCAAAAATAATATGGCATCTCCAAAACCCAGTTATCCCCAAAAAATCAACTCTGGAAATTCGAATACAACTGTAGCACAAGAAAATGACCTCAAATCCTTCATAATGAAGATGATAATAGAGGAAATGAATAAAAGCTGTAAACAAAATATAGGAAGATGCAGTCAAACAGACTGAAGACTTTAGAGAGACATGACAGAAGCCTAAAGAGAGGCAATAAAGAAATCACTGGAAGAAATTCAGGAAAATAGGCAACCCAGACAACAGAATGTTTTTGCTCCATTAAGTGACTGGAGGTTTTGGCTGGAATGTCTGTCAAATGGACGGGGGGTGGGGCTTGGGGTTGGGGGGGAGAAGCCCCTGTTTTCAGCACGGAGAAAGCAAGATCGCCTCCCTTCTGCTTTGTTGTTAGGAAGCTTGAACTGGGACCCCCGTTAAAGTTCATGTTGGCTTCATATATACTCCAGGTGAGGTGAGGTGCTAATGACTATCTGGGGAAGGGAGGAGGAGGAGTCTGTACCACCGAGAAGGCTTCTGAAAGTATGATGTGAAGTGGGGTACCTCCAAACACAGAGCCATTGCATCACATAAGCACAAAAAGAACACGGTCTGACTTACCAAAGAGAAGGAAAAACGCACACCAAAAGATTTAATTTAAAAAAAAAAGTATACCTGTAATAAAAAAAAAAAAAAAAAAAAGAAAGAAAAAGAAAAAAATGCAAACAATCAGGTGAAGGAAATTAATAAAATTGTTCAAGACCTGAAGATGAAAATGGAAACAATGATTAACGCACAGATAGAAGAAAGCTGGGAACTAGAGAACTTAGAGAAGACAGGGACTGCAGAGGTAACCTAGACCCCCTTGTCAGATCTAGCCAATGGACAGCACATTCTCTACAGTTGTGCGGAGAGTGGTGACTGACTCCGCCATGACCTCTGTTGCCCCCTATTTGACCACGTCCCCTTGGTGGGAAAGCCTGGTGGCACTCAGAGGAAGGGAAAGCAGGCTGTCCGGATGAGACCTGATAGGCTGTCACTATATGGTAGGGGAGGAGGTCCCCTTCTGCCATAGGTGGAGGAAGGAGGAATAGGGTAAAAGAGGGAGGGAGAGGGTAACAGGAAGATACAAGAAAGGGAATTAACAATTGGGACGTAATCTGAAGAAATTATTAAATATATATAAATATATATATATATTATTAAATATATATATATTAAAATCTGCAACTCTCTGGTACCCTAACATATTCCAGCATCTGAAAATCCACTGAACATTTGTTACAACATATGTTGTGAATTAACTGCTGTCTGCTCCTTATTAAGTAAATAGACACTGAGCTTGGGGCAGCAATCCCAAGGTCATCTGAGGATGACCCTCCAGGACATGGTTGGTACAGGTTCAGAGAGAGGTCCATAGTGTAAAGAAGTCAGGTCAGCCTGTGAATACAAGTTGGCCCTTAGCCAAAGAAACATATTGAAATACTTTTGAAAATTTATTTATTTAAAAAAGGAAAATGGTAGGGGCTCTCTATTTTTATATTATAACATTTAAGATATTGATTGGTTAAGACCTCATGTAAATCAATTTTGTGATTTTTTTCCCTATAGCTAAGGAGTAACTCCCTATACATTTAAGCCACGAGTCAATCATTACTGGAATCACTGTGAGGAGAACACTTCTTTATGGTGATCTAAAACCTGTTATTTGTTCTGTCAGTCAAACGAAGTAACTTTATTCCCAGGAAACATGTCTTTGTTGGTATTTGTTGTATTTCCATGAAGGCAATAAATAGCTTATTTCAATTTTTAATATTTTCTAAACAAGCTAGACATTTATGGCAATTTTGAAAACATTCAATCTTTAGAATAAAATAAGGGACTAAGACCTCATGTGGTCTTTTCGAGCTCTGACACAGAATAGTCTTTTTATCTTTTTATCTTTTTTCAAACAATGAATTCATTCAAGTGAAACATTATTTTAAAAGCACTGAGCATCTACACCTACACAAGTGTCAGCCCCACCCCCATCCACCCTACCATCAAAAGCTGAGAAATTGTTCCTACAAAATGCATCTTTACTAGAGATCTTGAGTTTGCCTCAGGTCACATTTAACCCTGTTTGCTTTTCTGACTTGCCCTTTGATATAAAGTCGTGCTAGAATCATTAAATCAAGTACTCTAAGCAGAACGGCACCTCGGGAGTTATTTAATACAACCTGCAGCCTAATGTAATAATCTATTACACACTGCCTCTTCTCGGGCTTATCATTGTATTATGAACCCTTCATATAAGTTTAGATTTCCCATAAATTGGAAAACTTTAAAAATTTATTCACAGTGAATATAAAACTAAGCTGGTAAGCAAATAATAAATACAATGAGATGATTTCACAGCACAGTGCAGTTATTAAAACTTGAAATGCACTGCTGGTGTGCTGCTGGATCATTAAGTGCTCATTATGGCGTGAGTCATCACAGGCAGTAACCAGTAAAGATTTTCTTTAATTTAAAAAGAGAAGGTCCCAAACGCTTTTAATCATGGTCTCCCAACCCTTGACCTCTTCTATTCTCTGCTTCCCTTCCCCTCTCAAGTCCAACTCCTGATCCCAGGGCAGCACTCAGGCCCTGAGGTTTGGACTCCTGGGTGTGCCCTTTGGAGAGATGCTGAATAATCATCCTCTACCAAGCAACCTCTACAAGGCATGCCTCCATGCGTATCTTCTATTACACAGATGCTCACGCCCGTACTGCTGCATTCAGCCAGGACCCCCTCCTTTGTCCTGTTCCAATCCTTTGAGCTTCTAAGGCCTCTTGCTCTACCATTGCTGAGATCAAGCAATTACTGTGCTCCTTGGTAGCAAACCCAATACAGCACTAGACATTAAGATATTTCAGGCCCATAGTAGTTTCTTACTTTTCCTAACATTTTAAAATACATATTATAATGGTTTACCTGATGAATTCCTGAAATGGTTTTAGACTGCGTGTAAAGGGAAACCCCATTTTTATATCTATCTTTCTTCCCTTGGTGCTCACTAATGCCTATCTCACATTAGCCATATCTGGTGCTTCTCTGCCTATATTAGTACTTAGTTACTTCTTTAATTTATGTGATATGATGCCTGACAATGCCATCGAGCAAATAGGGAGGAAAGAAGAATAATTTTCTTTTGCATGCCAGCTTTGGCATACAGTCTATGATGGCAATGAAGTCATGACTACAGGAGCTTGAACCATCTGGTCACTTTGCTAGTGCAGTCAGGAAGTATAAAAACATTCATTCTTATGCTTAGCACTAATCTCCTTATTCAGTCCAGGAACTCCGCTCACGGACTGGTGTGACATTTAAGGTAGATCTTTTCACATCAATTTACCTAGACAATCCCTTACATGCAGTCATAGAGGTATATTTCATAGGTGATCCCAAATCCTCTCCTATTGACGATATTAACTGACACATCCAACCTATGCCTGTTACTGAAGTTCTAGTTGTCACATTAAAATCTAAACCCTTTCTTGACACAAAATAAATCTGTTTTTCATTCCTCCTCCTATTGTTTAAAGGAAAAGCTACTTCTGGTTCCCAAATTTTTAGTTGAATCATCACTTCTTTTCTGAAGAAGCTTTTGAGAACTGATGACCCCTTGAATGTCCACACAAGATTATGATTACCAGGCATGTATTCTGGAATGAAAAAAAAAATTCTGGGCTAGAGAGCTAAAGGTACTTGTGTTGGTTTGAATATGAATGGCCTTCATAGGCTCATATATTTAGATGCTTAGTCACCAGGGAACAGCATTATTTAAAAGGATTAGAAACATTACAAGGTGTGGCCTATCTTAAGGAAGTGTGTCACTAGAAATAGGCTTTGAGCTTTCACCAGGTTCATTCCCACCCTCACAGGGCCTATGTGTCAGGAAGAAGAATTCTCAGCTACTTCACAGTTTACCTACATTCCTCCATGCTCCCTGCCATGATGCTAATGGACTAAGCCTCTGAAACTATAAAAAAGGCCATAATTAAGTACTTCCTTTTGTAAGAATTGCCTTGGCTATGGTGTCCCTTCACAACAATAGAACATTGATTAACTTCATTGACAGATTAAGTGCAAGGAAAAAAAAAACTGTTTATCTCTGATTTCCACCAGATATGGGTGGTACCTAACACACAACAGCAACAAAACACAAGGTGATACAGAACATTTGAGAACATAGTTGGAGGAGTAACAGGATCTTAGGAAGAACACTCTGTCAGAAACAGTCACCCATTACTGAGGATGTGTGATAAAAAGTAATTGCCACTCAGTGTCAACTCCCTGGGCTTTTCCTCCTCTGTTGTCTGTAGAAGCAATATGACAAATACCATGTTCCAGTTGACCACAAACCCTCGGTTCAAACAGGAAATTTGGCTGCTGACTGTGAGCTTTCATGGTATACAAAAATCTAAATACTATGTATGTTATGTAATATTATAGAAACATATGTATTTATGCACACAGACATATATGTGTATAAATATTATTTTCCTAAGAATTTTAGGAAAATTAGTTTCCTAAGAATGTTCTTAAAGTAGCACTACATGTTTTTAAATCCTTTTTTTAATTCAAAGTACTTGACCTCAAAATTATCCTCTTTGCTTCTCATAATAGTTCTCATTGCTTAGATATAGTTTTCTTTTGAGAAGAGATAGTTTAAATTTTTCTAAATCAGTTGTATTTTTTTTTAATATTTTAACACTCATGCCTGCTTATGACATTGTTAGATCCTATAAACCCCCACCTCTACCCTTCCAAAACACATGTAAGTTTGCCTCTCTGTTGTTATAATAAAACATTGACTAAAATCAAACTGTGGGAGAAAGTGTTTGTTTCATAGGTTAAATTTCATTGGAGAGAAGCCACAGAAGGAACTGAAGACTGGTGTTGACTGTGAAAACTGAGGCAGAGACCATTAAGGAACATTGCACACAGGTTAGTTCCCCTGACTTTCTTAGCCCCCTTTCTTATGTAGCTCAGGACCCCTTGTCTAGAGATGGCACTGCCACCGTGGGCTAGCTCAACTGCACCAATTAGCAACCAAGAAAATGCCTTGAAACATTCCCTCAGATCAAACAGACAGGAACAACTGTTCAATTGAAATTCCCTATTCCCAGGTGTGTCAAGACTAGATGCAACATTTCCTTGTGCACCCCTTACTTTTTCTTCCCAACTTTATGCATTTATTCACCCCTCTCTAATTCAATACTGACTAAGTCAACTTAACGCTCTATGTATATGAATGAGTGGGTGGTTATCTTCTGGATCATAGGTAACCTTTCAGGGCCCACATCCTTGATGAAAAAAAATGACTGATCCTTGGCCAGCAGCCACCAATTTGTAATGGCTTCTTAGAGAAAGGTGGGGCCTTATACGTTCTTCCTCTAGCCATGCTAGATTTTTGGCTGACTTGATCCTGTATAAGTCTTAGGTATGTAAGAGTTAGGAAATCCCATGAGCAGCTGTACTATTGTGTCCTGAAAATACTGTTTTCTAAAAACACCTACCCTTCTGTCTCTTACAAACTGCTACCTCATCTTCTACAATGATCCCTGAGTTCTGAGGACAGGAGCGTGATATAGGTGTGTCATTTCAGGCTGAGTCTACCAGTCTCTTATTTTCTGTAAGTAGACTGGTTATTTCTTGCTGTATTAATCATTTACGTCCAAAAGAACTTTCTCTCATGAGGCCTGAGAGTTACAGGAATCTGTAAGTATAAAGATAAGATTTAAGAAAAGATACACTATTGTGTCAATTTAGCAGAAAAATAGTATTATGTTCCCTCCTAGGGCCTATGACCTGGCCAACCATGGGTTTCAGTCCAGTAAACAGTACTGTATTCTGCCTTGTACAGGAGGCTATAAATATAACCAGAAAGTTGTTTGTTGCTTCCATAACATTTGTGCCACTGTTGCACCAGTAGGCATATCTTGCCAGACCTTTTGTCATTGTTATTGACAAGATCACAGTTTGTTAAGACTGATGGCAATTTCTGTGCCCTAAAAGTGTACACAGAACTTTTGGGCACTATAAATTATAGCTGGCAGGAATGAAGCCTCCAAGTTTTCCATGTCTCATGCCTCAGGTGGAATTTTCAGCAGCAGGGCCCGTTCTATGAGGTTCCAGAAGGTCACCAAAGCAATGGCAATAGCCAGTACTATTTGGGCTATATGGGACCTCATGCAAAACAACTTGAACTGAGGAAAAGCAGATCTGGAACTGGGTCCTTTCTCTGATAGCCAATCATTTCTGGGATGGCACTGTCTTCCTGTTTTAGGCTAATTCCATTTTATCCCCTTTTCTAAATGTGTATGTGTGTGTATGTACAGATTTAAGAAATTGTTACAATAATAGATTTTTACATGGAATTTCAAAATTCTGCAGTGTTATTTTTCCTCATACTCCCTCCTCTAGCTGCTGCCCACATGAAATGAGGTTTTAAAATATTTGCAATGCTGCTTAACAACAAACCCACAAAACATTGGATGTGACTCAATTTAAAATGAAAACTAAGATTTAAATATAAATATCTCTGAATAAATTCATTCAAGTAATAACTCTTGATTATATAATAGAGTTAAATATATATGTAGATATATATATCAGTATTTCTCAATAAGCTTACATTTACTATATATATATATCAGTATTTCCTAATAAGCTTAATAAAGTCAGTTTATAAAGCATATGAAAAAATAATGCTTCATTCTTTTGTAACCTACTTTGCTTTTGGCAACAAATCTTATTTTCTGATTTGATCCCATACTTAATTCACCAAATTTGACACACCCTCATTTCTGCTAATGGCAAATGCAGAACTGGCTGTGGTTGAAGAGTCACCAGTGCCAAGAGTTACTAAGGATGCATGCCGTCGAGCCTGAGAATCAGTGGTGGAACAGCCGCAAGGTGGCTGTGTTTGGCTCTGAGGACAACTGCTGCGACGAGAACATTCATTCCAATAGACCACTCTCTGTGTGTTGCCCAATCAATCGCATTCTCCAAGTGTCTCAGCTCACATGTGTAACGGGGGTTTTAATGAGAAATACAAAGACTTGTGTTTTTCTCTTCTCAACCCATGTCCAGGGCACGGTGCATACATGTAACAGATTTTTGATGCATGTCCAGGTATTTTAATCCCTGCCACTCCTCTAATTCATGGTGTGAAAACAGGTGGCCAGTGTTCACACAGAACATTACAGCTGTATATTACTTGGTGTATAGTGGAGGAAAAAACAAAGATCACTAGGGCTATGAATTTGCTAGTGTCTGCCAGTCACTCCAAGACTGCTCATGAAGTCATATGGAAAGCTGCATGGTGCTGGCAAACTTTGTTAAACTTCATAGTATTTCCAAACTTTCTTACCACATCCATTCCCTCTGTGACTGTCCAGCCAGGTTTAGTAACAGAAATACTGTACCTTATAAGTGGTCATGGTAGACACATCTTCAGAGTATGAACACACATGGCCTTACCAAACACAATAGATGCAATAATACTAAGGTAAATAAACTTTCAAATAAATTTGAATGTTCCAAATGCATAAAGGTTCCAGAAACATCATCTTTATGAATTTAAAAACAATATTGTATGAATGAGTACATTTATTCACTTAATTTTACAACTCAATATTTATTTCAATAATTGCCTGAAGTTCCGGTGTAGTCTATCAAACACATAACACTAAAAAAAGTTAATGTAAAAATCTAAATGAGATGTTTAAAGTTAACTTTGCATTTTATTAAAGGCATCCAATTGTATTAAGTACAGTTTGATTTCACTGTGAGTAAATGAACACTGAGTATCTAGCTATGGAGTGCTGAATAAGAACACCCCACGTGAGATGGCTCAGTGGTTAAGAGCGCCGCCTGCTCTTCCAAAGGTCCTGAGTTCAATTCCCAGCAACCACATGGTGGCTCACAACCATCTGTAATGTTATCTGACGCCCTCTTCTGGCCTGCAGGTGTACATGTAGGCAGAACGCTGTATACATAATAATAAATAAATAAATCTTAAGAATGCCCCACATGGTCTCAAGCAATTGACTGCTGAGTCACTGGGGAGTGGCATTAATCGGGAATGATTGGGACGTGTAGCCTTGTTGAAGTACATGTGGCCTTGATAGAGGAATTGTGTCATTTGGAATTTTTAAGGTTTCGAAAGACCCAGGCAAGCCCAGTGTCCTTCTCTCCTTGCTGTCTGTGGATCTATATGTAGGACCTCTCAGCTGCTTCTCCAGCACCATGTCTGCCAGTGTGCTGTCTTGCTTCCCACCATGATGATAATAAACTAAACCTCTGAAACTGCAGGCAATAAAGTCCTTTGTTTCATAAACATTACTTTGGTCATGGAGTCTCTTCACAGCAATAGAACACTCACTAAGACACTGGCTTCTAGTGTTAGAGTTGGAAGTTAAGACTAGAGACAACCATTACAGGAACAGTCTATGGCACACAATAAGCAATGAGTATAATTATAGTGTGTGGCTCTTGGTGGATTTTTTTGTTAAATAAAGACTATGAAAAAACTCTTGCTATCCTAAATAAATTCGCCATTCAGTTGCCACTCAATGTGCAGTTGTCATTCAATTTGAAATTAAAAGTAAGAATATATATCTAATCTAACAACCTACCTATATATTAATTATGCTTGTATGTGCATGCATGAACATATATTCATGTGCATATGTACATGTATGCAGGCATGTACTTCAGAGTTCATGTGGAGATCTAACAAGAACAGATGAGAGTTTGCTTTCTTGTTTCACCATGTGGATCTTACGGATAACATTACGGTTAAGTGGGCAATATCTTTACCTGTGAGGCAGACCTACTGACTAATAGTTTGAGTTCATAAAACCAATCAGTAGTTAGGAAGAACAAATTCCAAAAATCTGTGCAGATCACTTTTGATAAGATTTCAGGAGATTCTTCTGGAAACCAAGGCTCTACCCGAAGATTTCCCAAGGTAAAGAACGTATTCCATATTAATGATTTTTTTTCTACCCTGCCCCTCCTCCATCTTCCAAATCACCTCCATCCTGTAAGATACCACGAGAACAGCATGTAACTTAAGGAGTTCCTCCTTATATGACCAATATTGGATGGTTGCTAAATGCTCCTTTGCTTTCATATATGTCTTACTGCATTATTTTTTTATGTATCCAAATGTTCCCATCATATTCTGACCCTTTTCAGCGAAAGAGTCACATGCATTTCATTATTTTATGCCCATGATCTGAATTGGAATATTTTATTTAATGTAGTTTTATTTGAACTTGTGAAAATATAAATCAGTTGTGCATGAATATTAGACAGATACTAGTAAGACAGAAATTTTATAGAGACAGCATGTTAGTAAAGGCATATTCATGACAGAGAGCATGAAGCAAATTCAACAAATTGAGTCCTTGGATTAGTGCACAATTGAAAGAGGAAACTAGAATCAAGGTAAAATTATGGAACTATAGATGTGCAAGACTAAAGGCAACACTGCTTATAAATAACAGTAGGGAAAGTTCAGGGAGAGCTCTAATTTTAATTAAATATTTCTTCTTTCTGCTGTCCTGTCTTAAAATACTTGCTGTATTCACAGAATTTCTTTCTTATCTCCAGAGAAAGATTAGGCTTCCCAAGCCAAACCATTAAAGGTAGTTTACAAAGAAATACAATTCAGATAGATGAGAATTCTCTGCCCGGTAAGGGATTTAACATCACAGGACTGCTGCCTCTGGGAGCCTTTTCTAAAGATTTTCCCCTAGAAATAGTCAATATCAAAGGTCACACATTTAAAAAGTCACTTGCAATTAGAAGCCTAAGGGAAATGTCTGGGTTAGAATGTTTTGGCAAGTTTTTAAAGCCTTTCATTGGGCTGGCAACTAGAAGGATTGTGCTGGCCTGCTAAGCAAGCAGAGCAGGTGTGGCATTTCAGTGGCAGAAGGCTTCCTTCACCCTAACTGTTGCTCAGCACTCTCTGATGAGGAACTAGAAAAGTGTTCATGGGCTTTGCTCCTTTGGTATGTCCCAGCATGTGAAAGCAGAGGAAGAAGGATAGGATGACCCAGGATTAATGACTACAAACTGCCGGGTATTATGCTGTGCTTTTCCCATTCATGACGTTTCCATGTCAATCCAGTAACAAACTCTTAACTATGTGATTTAAAGAAGAAAAGGATGTTCTAACTCAAATAAATTCAGTAATTTACCAAAAGCCAAATTGTCCATATGTGTGGAGCTAGAATGGCACTTTTCTACCTATTGCACTCAGTTTATAGCTGTGGCTCCTTCTTTCAAATAAGTGTACAAGTGTCATGAACTTTGCAATTGACCATTTGACAGAAGCATGACTCAAAAAGAAACAGAACAGAAAGCATACAAGGACACTGTTTGGTGGTCATAGGTACTGTAAAACTGTTCAAGGAAATAAATAAAAACCAAGGACAAAAAAAAACTAAACAATTTATCTGACTAGCAATTAGATAACACAAGTTAATTAGAAAGTCATGTTTCATGTCTACTCTACCACAAAGACATTAATTATATTTACCAACATATGTTCAAAACATAGCCGGGATCCAAGATGGCGGCGAGCAGTGTGGACCGCGTTTGGAGGCTCCAGTGAACAATTCAGGGAATTGCACAGATTTCTGAGCCAGGAACACCGAGGTCCGAACATCACGGCAGCGGGAGTGCTCCACGGTTCGGAGGGACCAGGGTGCGGAGGACCTGCGTGCCCCTGCACACGGGAGGAGCGTGGTTTTTCTCTGATCGGAGCGGCAGCGGTAGAGGCGGCAGCACCAGCGGCACCAGCAGCGGCGGCTGAGGTTTGCAGCTCATAGCCTTCCGGTGGAGGCGATTGGTGTGGTGGCTGGTGGGAATTGCTGCGGGAGAGGGGACTCGGGGCAGGATTTGGGTCGCGTGGAGCCTTTGGACCCAGATTGGACTCGGCGGACAGTTCGGCCCCAGAGTCCCGGGTATTGGCCCGGCCCAGCAAACAATTCTGCCTGAGGCACTAACTCAGCGTGGCCATAGCTCCCCTGCTGTGGCGCAGGCTTAGTTGAGCACGCTGCTCCACACTAGGCACTACCTCAGCTCAGCGGCAGCTCCCCTGCGGTGACACAGTCTGGGCGGAGCACTTGGTTTCACCACAGGCGCTAACTCAGAGCAGCCGCAGTTCTCCTGCTGTGGCGCAGGCTTGGTGACGTGCTCGGTTCCATCCTAGGCACCACCTCAGCTCAGCGGCAGCTCCCCTGCGGGGACACAGTGCGGGCGGAGCACTTGGTTTCACCACAGGCGCTAACTCAGAGCAGCCGCAGTTCTCCTGCTGTGGCGCAGGCTTGGTGACGTGCTCGGTTCCATCCTAGGCACCACCTCAGCTCAGCGGCAGCTCCCCTGCGGGGACACAGTCCAGGCGGAGCACTTGTCCCACCACTGGCGCTAACTCAGAGCAGCCGCAGTTCTCCTGCTGTGGCGCAGGCTTGGTGACGTGCTCGGTTCCATCCTAGGCACCACCTCAGCTCAGCGGCAGCTCCCCTGCGGGGACACAGTGCGGGCAGAGCACTTGTTCCACCACTGGCGCTAACTCAGAGCAGCCACAGTTCTCCTGCTGTGGCACAGGCTGGACAGAGCTCTCGGTTCCACCAGCTCTAAGACTCTGGTTGGACACAGTGTACAGTTTGAATCCAGAATTCCTGGCTGAGATTGGTGGTCAGTTCGGGCCCTGAGTCAATAACTGACCACAGCACGCACTTTGGGCCAAAAGGCCCTAGTGGAGCTTGGTGCATAGTCCCAGCCCAAAAATTCTGGCTGGGCCCTGTGTGCATTTTGGGCCCAAAATCCCTAGCTGAGCTTGGCAGACGGTTCTGGCCCTGAGAATCTAGCTGAGTTCTGCCCGTGGTTCGGTCCCAGTGCTCCTGGCTGGACTTGGCAGGGAACACAGAAGGCTGTGGATACCTTGGCCTGACCCAACGCTCATTCAGAGACCCAGAACAATTGCAGGATCCACAGCAGAGAGGGACTGAGGATCACTGGCTGTGAGAGACCAGAACAACAGGGCTAACATCCTAACATCCACACCAGTGAAGCTTTGAGCTCGCAGCCTAGGGAAATCGTAAGAAAACAAGTGAATCTATCATCAGACACCCTCCATTCAACTCTGGAAGCTACCCAACAAAAACAAAGACGGCAAGATGTCTAAAGGACAACGAAAAAGCATACGCAAAAAACCCCAAAACAACATGGCGTCTCCAGTTTCCAGCTATCCCAAAGAAAACCACCCAGAGAACTCAAATACAACGGAAATACAAGAAAATGACCTCAAATCCTTAGTAATGAGGATGATAATGGAAGAAACAAATAAAATTCGTAATCAAATGCAGGAAGACGCAGACAAACAGGTGAGAGACATAAAAGAAGCACATAGAGTGGAACTGGAAAAATTGCAGGAAAATGCAAACAACCAGATGAAAGAAATAACTAAAACGGTTCAAGCTCTGAAGACCTATAAAGAGGCAATGGAAGAAACTCAGGAATATACAAAAAATCAGATGAAAGAAATAAAAAAATCAGTTCAAGATCTGAAAATGAAAATGGATTCAATGATAAACACACAGACAGAAGAAAAACGAGAACGTGAGACCTCAGAGAAGAAGGCGAGCAACACAGAGGTGAGCTTTTCTGACAGAATCCAAGAGATGGAAGAACGAATCTCAGGGCTAGAAGATACAATCACAGATATTGAATCAACCATTAAAGAAAATGCCAAATCTGGAAAACTCCTGACACAAAACATCCAAGAAATTAAGGACACCATGAAAAGAAGAAATTTGCGGATAATAGGCATTGAAGAAAGAGAAGACATCAGACTCCAGGGCCCAGAAACTATTCTCAACAAAATCATAGAAGAAAATTTCCCCAATCTAAAGAAAGAGATGCCTATATACATACAAGAGGCCTACAGAACACCAAATAGAATTGACCAGAAAAGAAAAACTGCCCGCCACATAATAATCAAAACACAAAACATGCAGAACAAAGAAAAAATATTAAAAGCTGCAAGGGAAAAGGGCCAAATAACATTTAATGGTAAACCTATCAGAATTACACCTGACTTCTCAGCAGAGACCATAAAAGCCAGAAGGGCCTGGACAGAGATCCTGCAAACCCTAAGAGAACACAGATGCCAGGCCAGACTACTTTACCCAGCAAAATTATCAATAACCATTGATGGAGAAAACAAAATATTCCATGACAAAAATAAATTCAAACAGTACCTATCCACAAATCCAGCTTTACAGAAGGTACTAGAAGGAAAACTCCATCCCAAAGGGTCAAGCTACAACCAAAACTACCCAGGAAATAGATAACTATCCCATGGCAAAAACACAACTACACAAACGCTCGACTGGAAACAACATCAAAATTAAGACTCTTAACAGTCACTGGTCATTAATATCTCTCAACATCAATGGCCTCAATTCTCCAATAAAAAGACACAGACTAACCGAATGGGTACATAAACAAGACCCAACATTCTTCTACATCCAAGAAACACATCTCACCCATAATGAAAGGCATTACCTCAGGGTAAAAGGTTGGAAAAAAATATTCCAAGCAAATGGTCACAAGAAGCAAGCAGGGGTAGCCATTTTAGTATCGAACAAAATAGACTTTCAACCAAAATTAATCAAAAGGGATGAGGAAGGACACTTCATACTCATCAAAGGTAAAGTCAACCAAGATGACATCACAATTCTGAACATCTATGCTCCCAATACAAGGGCACCCACATATGTAAAAGATCTCCTAAAAAAGCTTAAACCACACATCGATCCCCACACAATAATAGTGGGAGACTTCAACACCCCACTCTCACTGAAGGATAAATCATTGAAACAGAAACTAAGCCGAGAAATAACATCATTAACCAATGCCATGGGTCAAATGGATCTAACAGATATCTATAGAACCTTTCACCCAAACAAGAAAGAATACACCTTCTTCTCTGCACCCCATGGAACCTTCTCCAAAATTGATCACATCGTAGGTCACAAAGCAAGCCTCAACAGATACAAGAGGATTGAAATAATACCTTGTATCCTATCAGATCACCATGCTCTTAGGCTGCAATTCAACAACAACAGAAATAACAAAAAGCCTACACGTTTGTGGAAACTAAACAACTCTCTGCTAAATGACACCTGGGTCAGGGAAGAAATAAAGAAAGAAATCAAGGAGTTTCTGAAATTCAATGAAAATGAAGAAACAACATACCCAAATTTGTGGGATACATTGAAAGCAGTGCTAAGAGGAAAATTCATAGCACTAAGTGCCTTTAAAAAGAAATTGGAAACATCGCACATAAGCATCTTAACAACACAACTGGAAGCCCTAGAAAAAAAAGAAGCAGAAACACCCAAGAGGAGTAGACGCCTGGAAATTATCAAACTCAGGGCTGAAATTAACAAATTAGAAACTAAGAAAACAGTCCAAAGAGTCAACAAAACCAAAAGCTGGTTCTTTGAGAAAATCAACAAGATAGACAGACCATTAGCCAAACTAACTAAAAGGCAGAGAGACAGTATTGAAATGAACAAAATCAGAAATGAAAAGGGAGACATAACAACAGACACTGAAGAAATTCAAAGAATCATAAGATCCTACTTTGAAGGCATATATGCCACAAAATTTGAAAATCTAAGGGAAATGGACGATTTTCTTGATCAAGTTCACTTGCCAAAGTTGAGTGAAGAACAGATAAACAAGTTAAATAGTCCCATTTCCCCTACAGAAATAGAAGCAATCATCGATGGTCTCCCAACCAAAAAAAGCCCAGGGCCAGATGGTTTCAGTGCAGAATTCTACCAGACCTTTAAGGGCGAGCTAATACCGATACTCTTCAAGCTACTCCAAAAGATAGAAATGGATGGAAAATTACCAAATTCATTCTATGAGGCCATAGTCTCATTGATACCTAAACCTCACAAAGACTCAACAAAGAAAGAGAATTTCAGACCAATTTCTCTTATGAACATAGATGCAAAAATACTAAATAAAATACTTGCAAAACGAATACAGGAGCACATCAAAGATATCATTCATCATGACCAAGTAGGCTTCATTCCAGGCATGCAGGGATGGTTTAATATACGGAAATCCATCAATGTAATCCATCATATAAACAAACTGAAAATAAAAAACCACATGATTATCTCCTTGGATGCAGAGAAAGCATTTGATAAAATTCAACACCCATTCATGTTTAAAGTTTTAGAGAGATCGGGGATACAAGGCACTTTCCTCAACATAATAAAGGCTATATACAGCAAGCCAATAGCCAAAATCAAAGTAAATGGTGAGATACTCAAGGAAATTCCTCTCAAATCGGGAACAAGGCAAGGCTGCCCACTCTCTCCATATCTCTTCAATATAGTACTCGAAGTTCTAGCCAGAGCAATAAGACAACAAAAGGAGATCAAGGGTATCCAAATGGGAAAGGAGGAAGTCAAATTATCCCTCTTTGCAGATGATATGATAGTGTACATAAGTGACCCTCAAAACTCCACCAGAGAACTCCTAAAGCTGATAAACACCTTCAGCAAATTGGCTGGATACAAAATTAACTCAAAAAAGTCTGTAGCCTTCCTATACACAAATGACAAGCTTACAGAGGAAGAAATTAGGAAAACCACACCCTTCACATTAGCCACAAACAATATAAAATATCTAGGAGTTACCCTAACTAAGCAAGTGAAGGACTTGTATGAAAAAAATTTCAAAACTCTGAAGAAAGAGATTGAAGATGACCTGAGAAGATGGCGTGATCTTCCTTGCTCATGGATCGGGAGAATTAACATAGTAAAAATGGCCATCCTACCAAAAGCAATCTACAGATTCAATGCAATCCCTATCAAAATAACTACACAATTTTTTAAAGACATTGAAAGTTCAATTCTGAACTTCATATGGAAAAACAAAAAACCCAGAATAGCTAAAACAATCTTGTACAATAAAAGATGCTCCGGAGGAATCTCCATACCTGATCTCAAACTGTACTATAAAGCAATAGTACTTAAAACAGCATGGTACTGGCACAGCAACAGGCTGGTTGATCAGTGGAATCGAATCGAAGACCCAGATATGAATCCACACACATATGGTCACTTGATTTTTGACAAAGAAGCCAAATCCATTCAATGGAAAAAGGATAGCATCTTCAACAAATGGTGCTGGTCTAACTGGAGGTCTATGTGTAAAAAAATGAAACTGGACCCATATTTGTCACCTTGCACAAAACTCAAATCCAAGTGGATTAAAGACCTCAACATAAAACCAGAGACACTAAGCCACTTAGAAGAAAAAGTGGGAAAGAGCCTGGAACATATTGGCACAGGAGACAACTTCCTGAACAGAACACCAACGGCCCAGGCCTTAATGTCAACCATTAATAAATGGGACCTCATGAGGCTGAGAAGCTTCTGTAAGGCAGGAGACACTGTCAAGAGAACAAAGCGACAGCCTACAGACTGGGAAAAAATCTTCACCAACCCTACATCTGACAAAGGTCTAATATCCAAAATATATAAAGAACTCAAGAAATTAAACACCACCAAACTGAATAACCCAATTGAGAAATGGGGCTCAGAACTAAACAGAGAATTCTCAACAGAGGAGTATCAAATGGCTGAGAAACACTTAAAGAAATGCTCAACCTCCTTAGTCATCAGGGAAATGCAAATCAAAACAACTCTGAGATTCCATCTTACACCCATCAGAATGGCTAAGATCAAAAATTCAAGCGACACCACATGCTGGCGAGGATGTGGGGAGAGAGGAACACTCCTTCATTGCTGGTGGGAATGCAAACTAGTACAGCCACTTTGGAAATCTATCTGGTGCTATCTCAGAAAAATGGGAATAGGGCTGCCTCAAGACCCAGCTATTCCACTCCTTGGAATATACCCAGAAGATGCTCCAGCACACAACAAGAAAATTTGCTCAACCATGTTCATAGCAGCCTTATTCATAATAGCCAGAACATGGAAACAGCCTAAGTGTCCCTCAGTAGAAGAGTGGATAAAGAAACTGTGGTACATTTACACTATGGAATACTACTCAGCTATTAAAAACAAGGAATTCCCGAAATTTGTGGATAAATGGATTGAGCTAGAAATGATCATAATGAGTGAGTTAACCCAGAAGCAGAAAGAATCAAATGGTATATACTCACTTATATCTGCATACTAGCCCAAGGGGCATGTCCCACAAAAGCCTTCACTTACCAGGAAACTGGGACAGAAGGGGAAGGCATCCTATTGGGACTCTAAATGAGAGACGCATGGGAGAACAGCAAAATAAAAGGATACAGAGGGTCCTAGAAATCTACAAGTAGAGCAATATGATAGGCAGATTTGGGCCCAGGGGTCCCGCTCAAACTAAGGCACCAGCCAAGGACAATACAGGAGGTAAACTTTAAACCCCTTCCCAGATCTAGCCAATGGTCAGAATATTCTCCACAGTTGAGTGGAGAGTGTGATACGACTTTCTCACATACTCTGGTGCCTCACATTTGACCATGTCCCCTGGAGGGGGAGACCTGGTGGCACTCAGAGGAAGGACAGCAAGTAGCCAAGAAGAGACTTGATACCCTATGAGAATATATAGGGGGACGTAATCCCCCTCAGGAACAGTCATAGGGGAGGGGAATAATGGGAAAATGGGGGGGGGAGGAATGGGAGGATACAAGGGATGGGATAAACATTGAGATGTAACAAGAATAAATTAATAAAAAAAATAAAATAAAAAAATAAAATAAAATTCAAAAAAAAAAA
This sequence comes from Acomys russatus, assembly GCF_903995435.1. Classification (NCBI taxonomy): domain Eukaryota; kingdom Metazoa; phylum Chordata; class Mammalia; order Rodentia; family Muridae; genus Acomys; species Acomys russatus. The sequence continues at coordinate 61,305,599 of NC_067146.1, forward strand.
AAAAACATAGCCTGTTTCAGTAACACTCTCTATCCCCCCCTTCTCTCGCTCTCTGCATATATAGGCAAATGATACCTTTACAAAGTTATATAATTACAGTTATTTTTGCCATGTCCAGAGCTACACATTATAAAGTATAATATATATTCAAATATGTATACATTTTCAACTCTAAAAATGGAAAGACTTCTCTTGTCATAAAATCTACCATATTTCTGTTTGTTATAATTAAAATAAATTGAGTAGTATTAAAAAAAAATAGTAGCAAAATAGCCCTAAAATTCTAGTAATTGATAATGATATAATTTTAGGCACAATTCAAGAACAATATATTCAAATTGTATCAATTATGCAATATCATCTAAGGGTTTATCTCAATATCACCAAGACTTATTTCCATTTAATCTTCCCCAATTTTTCTACCTTTTATAAATTCCTAAAGTATTGCTATTCCCCAAATATTCCTTTTCCAGATATTGTTCACCTAAGAAAGACCATCAACTCTCAGGATTATAACAGATCCATATCTGAGCTTTTCTTAAATTTCCTCAGTATTTTACATTTACTTTACACAGTTACTTTACACAATATGCGTTCTATGTTCAAGGCAGACTACTAAGCCTTCCCAGACATGCCTTCTCTTTCTCTCCCCACATGGAATCGGTTTAAGACCATCCACAAAAGCCCTTTTAAATTTCTGTCTCCCTACTCATGAGATAGACCTATCATCTGTCATTTCTATATATACCTTAGAACTTGTCAACTTTCATAGAAACTGGGCAACAGTTTGTCTCCAACACTATCTCAACGAATCAATTCTCACTCCTTAGATCCAGAAAAATTGTGTTCCTAAGACATGTTCAATGTAGACTTACTGAATAAATGTATATTTTAAGATATCATAAAAGCTTCAAATTTAAAAATATTGTTTCCAGAAATTTAAATATTGAGGAAGAGAATTCTTAACTATATTATAAACAGGATATTTTATAGGAAAAATCCCAACTTCGCCTGTTTCATCATGCAGAAAAGGTTTCTATTATATATTTACCTCAGAATAGGAAAATATAATAACCAACTTTAGCTTATTTACTGGTCATTAGTACAATAATTACTATAACAAAAGCATGGTATGAATGGAATTTATCAACAACTGCATGTCCTTTTCTTTGCTAATAAAGAATGAAAGTACTTTGGAACGTGGATAATTTAGCTGGGAATGTTCAAAGCAGAAATTACCTATTTTTTCCTCAAATTTTCAAAAGTACTTGAATTTCTGTTTGGCTACACTTATTGTATTTCTGTAAGCAGTCTACTATTGGAAACTTAATTTTAGTTAAAATGGGCTTTAAAGACTGAAGATTTCCAGCATTTATGTCCTAATTTTTCCCAAGTGATTTTTTTTTCTGAGTGAAAAGCATTATGAAATAACTGCAAATTGGCTTGGTCCCTAGGCATTTATTGCTTTTATGAGGAATAATTCATTTAAAATTTAAATCGCAAACACGAATACAATTTTCTTCAACATAAATTTTTAAGACTCATTTTAAAACAGACACTCAAGCCAACACCCGTGAAGAGTCTCAGTTCAGCAGCAGTACACCGCACACAATGCACCTAATATAGGCAGAGATAATGCTGTGTACGTAGAATAAAATCTTTGTATGTATTTGGGTACATGTATTTGTGAAAGCCATGATGATGTGATAGTTAATTTGCTGCCTAGAGATAAGCTTATGATGATCCAACCCTGCCTGGTTCATATTTTTGTTACACTATAGAGATTTCATGCTACTTTATCCACTTGCAAAATGTATGACCAGAGACAAGTGCTTGCTCATGATTTAAGCATGTGCTTTTACTGGCTTTTTGTACAATTTTAAGCCTTTGAGTTTTGATTTTTACCAGCGCATTAGTTACTATAGAAACAATGTCTCTGAAGTATGCAAAGCCTAGTGACATAGCACAGTTCTGTAGTCAGTGTATTTTATATGTGCCTGCAGACCCATGTAGGTTTGTGAAAACTGTCATCATCAGGCTCTGGAGGGTTTGGTCCCAGAATGCCCACAGGTACCAAAATATGTAGATGTACATAGAATGTACATAAAATGGAGAGTATTTAAACAGAATTTGTACACAGTATTGCATATACTTTAAATCTCTAGATGACTTTAAAAACCCAAATACACTGTAGACCCTACATAAATTATTATAGAGAATAATCACAGGAAATAAAATATATGTATCCACTACAAATACAATCCTTATAAACCTAACTAAAGTTGACTGGATCTGCTAATACACCCCCAGCAGGTGTGGATGCCAACCATTTATACACTTGCTCATATACGTCTCAGCATCCATGGTTGTCTCTCTCCAAATGTAACATGTATATACACGTATGTAGCCCATATCACTAATCAACTACTAATACATAAACATAACTTCTACATGTGATTTGCATATTTAGGTTGGGTGTCTCATAGCTAAGAAGGTGTGCACAGCTTTAACAAATGGGGAGAATATAAAATAGTAAAGTCTTTTAGATTTTAGATTATTATGTATAATTACACATAATTTAAGTTATTAAATTTATAGCAAGGGCAAGGAACAATTTTCTATGTATTTAAAATTTAACACTTTAATTTTTAAAAAGCACAATATATATATATATATTATTACTGGTCAAAATTTCAGAACTCCACAAAGTATGGTAAAACTGAGGGTAGATTTCTTCCTCAGATATATCATCTAAAATTTTTCTACTTAAATTTATAAGTTTCTAAAATGTGATGGTTAAGAAATAAGTTAGTCCACATAAAAAGAAATAACCTAAGTCAAAAATAGAAATATTATCACCAAGAAAAAAATTTGATCCATCTTTCAAAATATTATTAATGAAATAATCTGGAATAACATTTAGGATTATAATCAAATTTCCCTCCAGTTTCTGCAGTTAATGGCCAAAGTTTTGTGTAAAGTGACAAAATTATGAATCTCCAATGGCGGATTCAAGAAAGGAAAGATGTATTCTTCAAGGCTGTCAAATACAATTAACCAAAACACTATGAAAGCAATATTTATATAATTCCTGACACTTTTATGGTTCTTCTTGTTATGGTTGTTTATTGTATATACATATAATAACTTAAATGTATATATATATATAAATATTTGAAAAAATTTTTAAAGAACCTTGTAAAAAAGTTGAAATATGCAAAATAGAGACATATGATCTCTAGAGACTCTAGGGCACATTATAATATTCAGATTTCAGTTATGTTCCAAGTTTCTTCCAAATCTTCTGTTTGTAGAAATACTTCTGCATATTCAGCGTTGCATTATGTAGATAAGCAATATTTTCCACATTCTTAATATTCATAGTTGTATCTAATGTACCCTGATCATCTCCACTTCCTCCCTACGCCTCCAGATCCTCCTCAGCATATTTTCTTCTAAATTTCATGTATTTTATTTAAAATTAAACTTAAAAAAATCTTAGCCCCCTGAGTCCAGGTACCATGAGCAACTTACCAATGGCCTGGAAGATTAGTCATAAATAAACAAAACAATGTTGCCTTATCCCAAACTTACAGTTGCCATAGAGTGGCCTTTAGTTGACTTGGTGACATAATTTTATAATGTATAAGCCCTGTCATATATACTAATTCACCCCTAGAAAAAGTAACACATTCTTTCCTAATTAAAGCATGAAGCAAGAAAAAAAACACAAAACAGGGGAAAAAAAATCTCAAAATTCTGATTATTTCCCTGACATGGGATTAGGTAGCAGTTTCCTCCCAAACTGTAACATTACATCCTGCAGAAAATCTTTTTAAACAGATAGGTAAGCAACCTAAAATAGCTTCAGGAAGTCCAAGAAACTAACTAGATCACAGGTTCTCCCTGTCCAAGTCAGTATAAAAGCTGATACTCTCCCTCAGACAAAGAGTGAAGCTGAGCTGCGTACAAGACTCAGACACACCAAGATGTAAAGATTCTGAAACCAGACCAGCTGCCTACGATGCCTAGAAGTTTAGATCAACCCAATCACCTGAAAGGATGCTCTTTAATCTGCTGGTGTACTCCAGATTCACAGCTTTGTTATCTTCTAATAGTACAGTCTTTGTGATGCAGCTGTCTTGGAGTCATTTCTTTTCTCCTAAGTAGCCCTTAACCTATTTTGCTGTAAGTAACCCCAATAAAACACCTAGTTGAAATTAGGTGGTATCTGTACATTGATCTGTCATGAGATCCCAATCTGGGGTGAGTAGATGTGCATGGTGTCTCCCCAGGAAATGTTTTGTTACACATCAAAATTGGTACCTGAATAACAACATGACAGAACCAAAGATGTGCTTGGAAGGAGTGAAGGCATGGTCCTATCGATGGGTAGCAAGCTATGTGACAGAGCCTCAGAAACCTGGAACAAATCCTGTTAACTATGTCCTCTTCTGAATGGTGTTTTATTATGTCTTTGTGCTACGACAGATTGCAGAGTTATTGCTATGAATTGTGACACATGCAACTAAGGCTGAGTCAACAGCATTAGAAGAGTCTGTAGGAGGAGTTTGCTGTTTTAAAAATTAGTGTACAAAGGCTAAGCTTGGCAGTAAGGAGTGGTAGCAGTTTCATGGTTCTAACTATACACTTTGTTGTATATTGCTAGAAATGCATCTAAGGCTTAGTGCGCAACCACATAGGGCCTATGTGAAAGAGCATTTGCAACCAGGGAGGGAGAGGAAAGTATCATCCGCAGTGTCAGCCTCTGATTGGGAAGTAAATTAGATAAATGAGGTGATTAGAGAGAGACAGTAAAAGCAGTAGAAGACACACATCAAGTCTGACCTATAGTGGAAAAGGGAGAATCTGTGATTCTAACATATATATGGGGGTCTTTTTAATGCTCCACTATATGAAACCAGTGTGATCATGAAATATACAGCACTTGAACTACTGGATTAGGGAAGACAGTTAAACAAGTGATGAAAGAGCATGTCACAATGTGGTCTGTGAGGCTATGGGCCAAGAAGCAGATGGGGATTACTATGAATGTTGTAGAGACAGGAGAACAGATCAATGTTACTATCATTCCTTCCTTGAAGCAAAGGCTACACATGCTGAGCTAGTGAGAGGCAAATACGGCTTTGATGGACTGATTTATCAAAGATAACCAAAGGAATATTTGGTTATCTCTGTCTGAAGTCCCCATAAATATCAAAAACTGGAGGATGATAGAAGATGGGTAGATGCTATAGAGGGAACTAGGAATGAGAGAGGTTTTGTTTGAACCCCAATTCACTGATCCAGATAGAACTGTGTTCACAGAGAATAGTAATTTCAAGTACATTGTAACCCTACTGGGTCTGGTTTAATTGAAAGAAGAAATAGAAAAAGAAAAAAGGCACACTCAGCATGCATAGAAAGGGACCTTTCCAGAAGCTGTAAGTCATCAAATGAAACCCCCAGGGCCCACGGTACGCTGTGAGTTGTTGGTCATTGAATTCCTTGAGGCCACACAAACTATAAAGACTTGCTTCTGCTGTTAGTTTTAAATTAGAACTAGACCTTGAGACTCTATTGCTGAAGGCAATGAGAATGCTTTGACTGCAGGACAATGAAAACATAATGCAGGAACTAACCAGAACCTACCACCCTGCTGGTTGACACATTTAGTGCTAGAGGAGGTAGTGCAGGCTGACAGTGATGAATGATCGCCAATATTCCTGCTTGTCTCTGGACCTTGTATGCTAAAACATCAAAATTCCAGAAAGGCTGTACCTGCATGGACAGCGGTGCTTGGCAACCATGGTAAAAACCAACAACATTCCAATTGGACTTAAGGCCCACACCACGAAAGGGAGGTCAAGCCTGGTACTGTAAGGTAGAACAAGAGGCAGTGGTATGGGAGGTCATAGGTCCCAATGGAAGAAGCAACTTGTACAGTTTTTCAAGGTGGGTGATGTGCCTGTCAAACTGTCTTCTAAACTTGTGTATTTATATATCAGTGCTATACAGATCAATTACCATTGTTATCAGTTTCAACTCAAGCGCTGGTGAAGCTCCTGTTACTGTGGCATGGTAGTCTATTACTTAGCCATAGATGGACATCTGTCACCTCCTCCATTGCTCAGAAATCATTGCAGAAGGAACTAATTTAAGAAGATGAAGAAGATATGGACTGTTGTGTAACAGTTTCCTCCAAGATTGAAACATTTCACCTTTCACAAAAGCTCTTTAATTGCTTCAGGAAGTCCCTAAAATTTACCAGATCAACGAGGTCCTTTCCTGCCATAGTAAGCAATAAAAACTTAGGAGTCTCCCTCCTATGGAAGGAAGCCATAGTGCAAAGAAAACTCTGGCAGCAAACCAGCTGCGTGAGAGAAGCAGAAAGCAGCAGAACTGCTTGGAAGAAGTGTAGACCAGAGTCACATGGAAAGGACGTCCTCTAACCGGTTGAACTGCCTGTAATCTGTGCAATGCGGTTTCCAGGTTTCCTTCTTTGTGCACTCGTATCCATGTTGGTGTGAGCATTGATGATGCAGCTGTCTTTGACTTATTTCTGCTCAATAAGTACCTCCCACCCATATTCCTGTTTGCGACCTCTAATAAAACTCTGTGGTTAATTACATTGAATGTTGGTGGTCTCTGTACTTTGTTCTGGCATGGAAATGGGATGATCTGGGTGAGTGCAAAATGTGTGTTACATCTTCCCTGAAAAAAAATTGTCACACTACATATAGTTATAAGATAGACATAACATAAGCAGAGAATGTTGCATGGTAAATGTCACAAGAAACAACAATGTGACTACAATGAGAAGAAGTAGAAGGGCTTGGGGGCTGTAGGGATAGTCAATGTGTTTTGCTTACATTAGATCCTCAAACTATGCATTTGTGCTTATTTGTTTTTCTTTTTTTTTTTTTAATGTTTGTACTATAATGGAAAGTATAACTTTATTTACCCTATATTTTATACAAAATATTCTCAACTAGGAGCTTATTGCAATAAGAAATTTATATTAAAACACCACTACTTTTTAACTTAGAATGTATTTTTAAAATTTCAAAACATTGCATTATGTTTCCAAAATAATCTAAATTTTTATTTATTTTCTATTACTCATTTCTTGATATTTATCTATCACTTCCATGAAAGCTGCTTACACTTATTTTGTTTAACTTCTGGACATGGGATATTATTTGCTTATAACGAGGTATAAGCCATGATTCTGTACTGGATTGCACATTTGACTGACTGGCACAGTGTAGTCATGAGCATCATGTGCACATTTTAAAATCATAACATCTATGCTGTGATAGCACAACCCCTTCTAATAGCCATTTTTATTGGAAATTCATTGACCACAGAAACCCAAACAAGCAGCTGTATTATCTTCCATGGTCTAGATTTCATTTTTTCCTTAAATACACTTTAGATTACAGCCCAGCTTGTAGCTTAGAGAGTTAACAGAAATCACCTTGCATATCAACAACCTAACTAATGCAGCTACGCCTTGATAGCCAGATGTAGAATCTCCCCGTATGTCACAATTCATTAGGCACTAAAAGTGCCTTAAAAAGGCACTCAATTCTTGATAGTTCCTCAAACGACCAGTTAGTATTTCATGATATCCTTCAGTCTCCACAAGTGTAAATCAAATAGAGATCAGAAAAATATAGTAATTAGCATCTTCAATCTCCATACTGAAGCATATGCTACTAAGTTCCTCTCTAATTATAGATTTTGTTTATTTGCTTTCAATTAGAAAGCATTTAGTTCTTTTCTCTGACACTATCTTGGAACTTTATCTGAGACAATATTTTAAATCATTTTATAATCCTGGAAACTTTATTAAAATGTACTCCTAGAAGTATTTTACTTAAAAGCATTATTAATTAACTGTCCTTGCTATTATATATAATACTCTAACTCCATTCCTTCTTTCTGTACTTAGCCCAACAAGAGTGAAGCACTAACACTATCCTAATGAATTGGTATTAACTTTGATTATTATAGAACCATAATTTAAATAAATATCCAAAATATGTTTCTAGAATTCTGGAGACAGATTATTACCATAACAATTAACAATGAATGTTTCTGCTATATATTACTTGTACCTCTAAATGAATACTAATTCTATAATCCTTACAAAGAAACATTTGAAATTTTATTTCAATTATTAAACCTTAAAGCAATTTATATGGGGCAATTATGCAAAGCAAAATTAACCAGCCAGGCAAGATGTGACCACTGGTACAATAGGGACATGACTGAGAGAATACCGTTCCATAGAAAAAATTTCATGTCTGGCATTGAAAACAGTGTCAAAAATTCATGAATGGGGAGGTGATAGGACTTAGGAGGCAACTGACTGCTATTGTTTTGTAAAATGACATCTCCCTAAACTGAAGTCTCAATGCTATCTATATGCCCAAACAAATGCTACTCTCAAAAGCTTTCCTTGGGAGTGAATAGAGAGGGATGCATATACTCATGGATGCTCAAGGTATTGAGAATAAAGGACATCTGAGTTCTATTACACCTTCTTAGCTTCAGGGGACATTATGGAAGTGGGAGTGAAAAGAATGCAGGGGCTGAAAGATAAAGGATGCTGAAATTCTGGCTATGAGGTATGACAATGTCTTTGCAAACATGTTTTCACAAGTTGCTGCTGTGGCTGACTACACAAGATTGTAACTTTAAACAGTCAATGGTAACTTAGGTGTGGTTTGTGGTGTTCTACCCTTTCCTGGCTGAATTATTGGCTACTGATGGATTTTCAAGAGAGGCAGTCATTGTCTTCAGTCATATATTCAATCTGAGCTCACTAGGTTCCAATGGATAGTTCCAAACCCATGGTCACACTGGTTAAAATGAGTACGTCACAAGACAAAAAGAGACAGATGTTGGGGGAAAAAACACATACAGAGGAGTCGGACACTACATGGATGTGAGGCACAGTTGAGAATAATCAGAATGTACTATATGTATGCACAAAATGTCAAAACAAATTTAATAAAAGAAAAGAGGAAATATTATGAAGTACCTTCCTAAAAGAACTGAAATCTACTACTTTCAGCTGTAGTGAAAAAACTGCTGGTGTTTTCAGAGGCAATTTATCTAATAAATGGCAATTCAATCTTTTACTCGAGATAATGTATATATAAAGTTTATTATATCCTGGTTCAAAATAGAAAATATGTATAAATTTTGCTTTTCTGTAGCCATTATTTTAGTTATACCATTCTGTTTATAAACACTACTAAAAATGGAGACAACAATCCTCTATAAAACAAAAGATTGGGTTAATTTGAAATTCAAAACTGTCTACCCTTAATCTACTTACATAATTTTTGTTGTTAGTGTTAATTATCAAATTGAAACATTCTAGATGAATCTGGTGAGAAACTGTTAATGAGAAATTATCTGTAGTAGTTTTCTTGTGGGAAAGAGTGTAAGGGATTGCTTACCTTAATTTATTGATGTAGGAAGACACAACCCAAGGTGGGCAGCACCATTCCCTAGACAGGGTGTTCTGATATGTGTGCAACAAGGCAAGGATGTATGTGTTCATTTTTCTCTGTTCTTGACGTGACCAGCTGTCAAAATTCCTGCCATGGCTTCTCTACAATGATTGACTAAAATCTAGAATTCTAGTCCTTTCTTCTCTAAGTTTTTTTGTCATGGTATTTTATTAAAGCAATAAAAGTGATACTGGGACAAAAAAAAATCAAGGAAATATTTTACAAGTACTTTCTATTTTTGGTATTTATGTGTATGTAGAGAGTGTGTGTATGTAGTGTGTGCGTGTGTGTGTGTGTTTGAGTGCCTATTCATGTGTTTGTGTGTATAGGTGTGCCTGTGGATGTCCATGAACAAGCGTATACATACATGTGGAACACTAGAGAACAATACCGGCTGTCCTTCCTTAGGTAGCCAGCTAACCTTATGCTTTAAGAGAGAGTCCCTCATTAATTTTCGACTTGCCAAGTAAACTAGACTAACTAGCCAGTAAAGCTCCATAGATCTTCTTGTCTCTGTCATCCCCACACCAACCTCTAGCACTAGGCTACAAACGTGCAACAATACACCACATGTCTACATTGGGTGTTAAGGATTGAAGTGGAGCCTGCATCATGTACGGTAAGTACTTTACCAAGTGAGTGATCTCCTTCGCATCTACTTTCTACATCGTAAGATACCCAGCTGATTACAAAATGGACTCACCTAAAAAATTCATGTCTCCTGCACAACAGTATTAAAGAAAACTTACTGGAACACACACACACACACACACACACACACACACACACACACACACTCAACATACCCACACTTGTTGACCTTCACCCACTTTATATATCCATGGAATAATCATCTCCTCTGTACACTAAACCATCCCAACAATTGCATCTATGTCTAATTGCACATTTATATGAAGTAACTCATTCATTAGCCACAAATTTTTGGCTCATAACTTAAAAACTTTACAAGCTCCCCATGAACTTAAAACTAACCACGCGTTAGTATAATCCAAAACTCATGGTTTTACAGAATAAAAAAGAAGTAGAATTGAAGTCATTACACATAGTGGTCATTTTCCTCTTATAAAGTTTATCTGACAGAAGACAGAGAAATGCACTCACAGGAAACACACCAAAATATGACAGATACAAGATAGAAAGATAGACAGCTACTTATAACTAACATAATGAGAAACAAATCGTTTTAAATCACCAAATGAGTCTCTGAAAGAACAAAGGGAAAGATTCTCTAACTTCAAGAATTTTAAATTTATCCTGAATTTTTTAACTTGTTTCTAAAGCTTCTACAATGGAATGGGGAAAGGACAAATTTGATTTCAGCTCTCCCCCTAAAAGACACTGGTGAATTATCTCTGTTATTATATGTCAAGTTCACAAAATAACTATTACCTTGAATTGTCCCTTGAACTACATTTAATGTTCTATTGTACCAGTAACAAAAAAAAAAAAAATGTTTCAATTTTTAGACTTGTATCTTAGCACAAAATAAAACCAGCAAACAGAAATTAGATCTCTGCCTCACAGAGCTGACCTCTTAGGATAATTTTAATCAATTAGTCAAATGTTGGTGATGAGGACAACACTGTGAGTGAAGGAGTGGAGGCCATGGAAAGCTGGTTCGGTTTTCCCAGGAAGAAGATGAGAGCATTTGCGTGATCAGTGCTCATGACTAGGTACAGTGGCAAAAGGAACATCATCACACGGCTTCTGACTTATCTATCAGACAAATTCAGTCAAGTGGAAGTACATGGTTGCTACATCATGGACAGATCAGTGACAATGATATTTAATTTTTTACTCTGATACGTATAATGAAAAGAAAAGACTTCCTACTCTTTCTCTGATGCCACATGGACACTTATCCATCCCTTGCTTGATCTCCACACAAACTTCATTCAAAACAGAATGGCTTTTTCTCTTTGTTTTCCTGGGCAGCTGGTAATATTTACAGCTTGTCTGTTCACACTTTATCGCTTTTGTTTAATTGCTTTTTTCTATAAATTCACTGTAATAAAATTTTCCCTAAGATTAAAAGAAAATCAAGATAGTTTTCATTAAAACAAATTATTTAAAAATTTTAAGTGTTGGCCTTATTTTTTCACTTAAAATTTTCCCCACATATGCAGACATTGTTTAAGAATAATTTAAATGATTAAATGTAATTTTAAAATGGCAACAAAATGATTGCAATCTACACATACATTTCAATATAAGCTTTAAATATTAATGATTTCAACCTTCCAATAAAAAAAAAAAAACAGGCCAGCTCAGTGGAAAAAGAAAAAAAATACATCTTCTATCTGTTGTCTGTAAGAAACTGACTTTAGTTTTAATCACTGAACATATGGAATAAGTATTCCAAGAAAAGAGATCAAGAAGAAAAAAAATATTATTATCTTAATATGTAATAAAATAGATTTCAAACTAAAACTAACGAGAAAACAACACAAAGAAGTGTACTTCATAATAATCAAGAGATCAATTAATCAAGAAAATATCACAGTACTAAATATATAAGCACCAAACTCTGGAACATAGATTTTCATCCAAAGTGTACTAATAAAATTAAGGACACAGTGCAGCACCAATCCGAGAAGAGTGACATCAATGTCCCACTTTCTCCAATACATAGGCCATCTAAACAAAAAGTAAAGAGAAATCCATCAGGATTAAATGAAACCCTACAAGAACGAACCAAATCCAAACTCAGTGTAATATAAAAATCAAAGCAGAAATTAATGAAATACAAAGGAAACAAAAGAACCAATGAATCTAAAAGCTGGTTTTAGAAAAGGTTAACAAGATTAACATACTCTTGGCCTAATTGATAAATAATATAAGACAATAAAAAAAGAAAGAGAGAGATAACCTAAATTAGTAAAACCATAAATGAATAGGAACACGTTACAACAGACACCAAGGAAATACAAACTATTACAAGGGAACACTTACATTTGAAAAATTGAAAATAATTCATTCAAACTACTAAATTTATACCAAGAAAAGATCAACAACCTTAACAGATCCATAACAAAGGAGGAGACTGAAACACAAAAGAAAACTGCCCGTCACATAATAATCAAAACACAAAACATACGGAATAAGGAAAATATATTAAAAGCTGCAAGGGAAAAAGGCCAAACAACATTTAATGGCAAAACTATCAGAATTACACCCGACTTCTCAGCAGAGATCATAAAAGCCAGGAGGCCCTGGACAGAGATCCTGCAAACCCTAAGAGACCACAGATGCCAGGCCAGACTACTATACTCAGCAAAGCTATCAATAACCATTGATGGAGAAAACAAAATATTCCGTGACAAAAACAAATTCAAACAGTACCTATCCACAAATCCAGCATTACAGAAGGTACTAGAGGGAAAACTCCATCCCAAAGGGTCAAGCTACAACCAAAACTACTCGGGAAATAGATAACTATACCATGGCGAAAACACAACTACACGAACACTCGACTAGAACCAACATCAAAATTAAGACTCTTAACAATCACTGGTCATTAATATTTCTCAACGTCAATGGTCTTAATTCTCCAATAAAAAGACACAGACTAACTGAATGAGTGTATAAACAAAATCCAACATTCTTCTGCATTCAAGAAACACATCTCACCCATAACAATAGGTATTACCTCAGGGTAAAAAGTTGGAAAAAAATATTCCAAGCAAGTGGTCACAAGAAGCAAGCAGGCGTAGCCATTTTAATATCAAACAAAATAGACTTTCAACCAAAATTAATCAAAATGGATGCCGAAGGACACTTCATACTCATCAAAGGTAAAGTCAACTAAAACAACATCACAATTCTGAACACCTATGCTCCTAATACAAGGGCACCCACATTTGTAAAATATCTGCTAAAAAAGCTTAAACCACACATCGATCCCCACACAATAATAGTGGGAGACTTCAACACCCCACTCTCACTGAAGAATAAGTCATTGAAACAGAAACTAAGCCGAGAAAAAACATCATTAACCAATGCCATGGGTCAAATGGATCTAACAGATATCTATAAAACATTTCACCCAAACAAGAAAGAATATACTTTCTTCTCTGCACTCCATGGAACTTTCTCTAAAACTGATCGCATCGTAAGTCACAAAGCAGGCCTCAACAGATACAAGAGGATTGAAATAATACCTTGTATCCTATCAGATCACCATGCTCTTAGGCTGCAATTCAACAACAACAGAAATAACAAAAAGCCTACACATCTGTGGAAACTAAACAACTCTCTGCTAAATGACACCTGGGTAAGGGAAGAAATAAAGAAAGAAATCAAGGAGTTTCTGAAATTCAACGAAAATGAAGGAACAACATACCCAAATTTATGTGATACATTGAAAGCAGTGTTAAGAGGAAAATTCAAAGCACTAAGTGCCTTTAAAAAGAAATTGGAAACATCACACATAAGCATCTTAACGACACAGCTGGAAGCCCTAGAAAAAAAAGAAGCAGAAACACCCAAAAGGAGTAGATGTCTGGAAATAATCAAACTCAGGGCTGAAATTAACAAATTAGGAACTAAGAAAACAGTCCAAAGAATCAACAAAACCAAGAGCTGGTTCTTTGAGAAAATCAAGAAGATAGACAGACCGTTAGCCAAACTAACAAAAAGGCAGAGAGACAGTATTGAAATCAACAAAATCAAAAATGAAAAAGGAGACATAACAACAGACACTGAAGAAATACAAAGAATCGTAAGATCCTACTTCGAAGGCATATATGCCACAAAATGGGAGGGAGGGAAGAATGGGAGGATAAAAGAGATGGGATAAACATAGAGATGTAACAAGAATAAATTAATAAAAAAAATTTTAAAAAAAGAATCAGCTAATAAAATTGAATGTTCACACACGTAAAAAAATAAAATTGAAAATCTAAGGGAAATGGACGATTTTCTTGATCAATTTCACTTGCCAAAGTGGAGTGAAGAACAGATAAACAAGCTAAATAGTCCCATTTCCCCTACAGAAAAGAAGCAATCATCGATAGCCTCCCAACCAAAAAAAAAAAAGCCCAGGGCCAGATGGTTTCAGTGCAGAATTCTACCAGACCTTCAAGGGTGAGCTAATACAGATACTCTTCAAGCTACTCCAAAAGATAGAAATGGATGGAGCATTACCAAATTCATTCTATGAGGCCATAGTCACATTGATACCTAAACCTCACAAAGACTCAACAAAGAAAGAAAATTTCAGACCAATTTCTATCAACGTCGATGCAAAAATACTAAATAAAATACTTGCAAAATGAATAAAAGAACACATCAAAGATAACATCCATCATGACCAAGTAGGCTTCATTCCAGGCATGCAGGGATGGTTTAATATACGGAAATCCATCAATGTAATCCACGACATAAACAAACTGAAAATAAAAAAATCACATGATCATCTCTTTGGATACAGAGAAAGCATTTGATAAAATCCAACACCCATTCATGTTTAAAGTTTTAGAGAGATTGGAGATACAAGGTACTTTCCTCAACATAATAAAGGCTATATACAGCAAGCCAATAGCCAAAATCAAAGTAAATGGTGAGATACTCAAGGAAATTCCTCTAAAATTGGGAACAAGGCAAGGCTGCCCACTTTCTCCATATCTCTTCAATATAGTACTCAAAGTTCTAGCCAGAGCAGTAAGACAACAAAAGGAGATCAAGAGTATCCAAATGGGAAATGAGGAAGTCAAATTATCCCTGTTTGCAGATGATATGATAGTGTACATAAGTGACCCTCAAAATTCCAACAGAGAACTCCTTCAGCTGATAAACTCCTTCAGCAAATTGGCTGGATACAAAATTAACTCAAAAAAGTCTGTAGCCTTCCTATATACAAATGACAAGCTTGCAGAGGAAGAAATTAGAAAAACCACACCCTTCACATTAACCACAAGCAATATAAAATATTTAGGAGTTACTCTAACTAAGCAAGAGAAGGACTTGTTTGAAAAAAATTTCAAAACTCTGAAGAAAGAGATTGAAGATGACATGAGAAGATGGAATGATCTTCCTTGCTCATGGATCGGGAGAATTAACATAGTAAAAATGGCCATCCTACCAAAAGCAATCTACAGATTCAATGCAATCCCTACCAAAATACTTACACAATTTTTTAAAGAAATTGAAAGTTCAATTCTAAACTTCATACGGAAAAACAAAAAACCCAGAATAGCTAAAACAATCTTGTACAATAAAAGGTGCTCCGGAGGAATCTCCATACCTGATCTCAAACTGTACTATAAAGCAATAGTAATTAAAACACCATGTACTGGCACAGCAACAGGCTGGTTGATCAGTGGAATCGAATCGAAGACCCAGATAGGAATCCACACACATATGGTCACCTGATTTTTGACAAAGAAGCCAAATCCATTCAATGGAAAAAGAATAGCATCTTCAACAAATGGTGCTGGTCTAACTGGAGGTCTATGTGTAAAAAAATGCAACTGGACCCATATTTGTCACCTTGCACAAAACTAAAATCCAAGAGGATCAAAGACCTCAACATAAAAACAGAGACACTAAGTCAGTCAGAAGAAAAAGTGGGAAAGAGCCTGGAACATATTGGCACAGGAGACAACTTCCTGAACAGAACACCAACAGCCCAGGCCTTAATGTCAACCATTAATAAATGGGACCTCATGAGGCTGAGAAGCTTCTGTAAGGCAGGAGACACTGTCAAGAGAACAAAGCGACAGCCTACATACTGGGAAAAGAAATTCACCAACCCTACATCTGACAAAGGTCTAATATCCAAAATATATAAAGAACTCAAGAAATTAAACACCACCAAACCAAATAACCCAATTGAGAAATGGGGCTTGGAACTAAACAGAGAATTCTCAACAGAGGAATATCAAATGGCTGAGAAACACTTAAAGAAATGCTCAACCTCCTTAGTTATCAGGGAAATGCAAATCAAAACAACTCTGAGATTGCAACTTACACCCATCAGAATGGCTAAGATAAAAAAATTAAAGTGACACCACATGCTGGCGAGGATGTGGAGAGAGAGGAACACTCCTTCATTGCTGATGGGACTGCAAACTAGTACAACCACTTTGGAAATCTGTCTGGTGCTATCTCAGAAAACTGGGAATAGGGCTTCCTCAAGACCCAGCTATTCCACTCCTTGGAATATACCCAGAAGATGCTCCAGCACACAAAAAGAACATTTGCTCAACCATGTTCTTAGCAGCCTTATTCATGATAGCCAGATCATGGAAACAGCCTAAGTGTCCCTCGGTAGAAGAATGGATAAAGAAACTGTCGTACATATACACTATGGAATACTACTCAGCTATTAAAAACAAGGAATTCCCAAAATTTGTGGATAAATGGATTGAGCTAGAAATGATCATAATGAGTGAGCTAACCCAGAAGCAGAAAGACTCAAATGGTATATACTCACTTATATCTGCATACTAGCCCAAGGGGCATGTCCCATGAAAGCCTTCACTTACCAGGAATCTGGGATAGAGGGGAGGACATCCTATTGGGACTTTAGGTGAGAGAAGCATGGGAGA
The DNA here is from genome assembly GCF_903995435.1 of Acomys russatus. Taxonomy (NCBI): domain Eukaryota; kingdom Metazoa; phylum Chordata; class Mammalia; order Rodentia; family Muridae; genus Acomys; species Acomys russatus. The sequence goes on from NC_067146.1 coordinate 61,322,700, forward strand.
ATGGGGAAATGGAAGGAACCAGAGGGTCCTAGAAACCTACAAGTAGAACATTATGACAGACAGATCTGGGCACAGGGGTCCTGCTCAAACCATGGCTCCAGCCAAGGAAAATACAAGCAGTAAACTTCTAACACCTACCCAGATCTAGCCAATGGACAGGACATTCTTCACAGTTGAGTGGAGAGTGGGGTACAAGTTTCACACGAACTCTGGTGCCTCATATTTGACCATGTTTCCTGGAGGGGGAGACCTGGTGGCACTCAGAGGAAGGATAGCAGGTTACCAAGAAGAGACTTGATACCCTATGAGCATATACAGGGGGAGGAAATCCCCCTCAGGAACAGTCATATGGGAGGGGAATAAGGGGAAAATGGGAAGGAGGGAAGAATGGGAGGATACAAGGGATGGGATAACCATTGAGATGTAACAAGAAAAAAAATAATAAAAAATTTAAAACAAAAGTTCAGGACCAGATGGATTATCAGCCAAATTCTACTAGAATTTCAAAGAACAACTAGCAATACTTGATAAATTATTTTTTAACTGGAAAAACACATAGAACTTCCTTCTACGAAGCCAGTACGTCTCTTATATCCAACACACACAAACACACACACACACACACACACACACACACACACACACAAAACAAAAACAAAAACAAAAACAAAAAAACACTGCAGGCCAGTATCCCTAATAAGCACAGATGCAAAGTTCTTCAATAAAATAATACAAGCACATATCAAGATGATCATCCAGCATTATCAAGTGGGATTTACCACAGATATTCAGTGTTGATTTAACATATTTATGTCAATATATAATAAATCAGAAAAGTAGATCTAAAGACAAAAACACATGGTCATCTCACCAGATGCACAAAAAATACGAAAGAAAATTCAACACATACCCATGAAGACAAAAGACTCCTAGAGAGAATAAGACTAGAGAGGACATACTTCAACATAGTAAAGGCCACATATGAAAAAACACAGTCAGTATTATCCAACGGGTAGAAAAAATAAAGCAATGCCATTAAAATCAGGAATGAGACTGGACTGTCCACTATACCACCTGAGAAGTCGTAGCTGGAAAAAAAAAAGGCACGAGAATAAAATAAAATTTAATTTAATTTAATTTAATTATAGCAAAGCAAGTCAAGTTTTTCTTATTTTCAGATGATATATTATTCAAAAGTAACCCAAGAAGTTTTAGTAGGGAGTGCCTAAAAACAATAAATAATTTCAGGATACAAAGTGAGCGCACAAATTCACAATAGTCTTTCTATACAACACTGCCAAATACACTGAGACAGAGACCATGGACAAATTCTCATTCACACTGGCATAAAAGGCAACAAGGTTTTTTTGAATAAACTTAACCAAGGAGGTAAAAGATTTCGACAATTAAAACTTCAAATCTTGGGTAAATATGATTGAGAAATACTAGAAAACAAAAAAGACATCCCACTTTCATGGGTCAGTAGAATTAATATTGTGAAAAATAACCACCCTACCAAAATCAACTTTCAGATTCAAAGTAATCCAAAAGAAAGTACCCATAACATTCTTCATACCAACAGAAAAAAGTAAGCTCCTGAAAAATATATATATATACATATATAACCAGAAAAGTCCCTGAACAGCCAAAACAGTCCCAAGTAAAAAGGAATAATATTGGAGGGATTGGTATTCCAGATTCCAAGAGCTATTATAGAGCTACAATAATAAAAACAATATACTGCTGGCATAAAAACAGTCCTGTAGACCAATGGAATAAGTAGAAGATAGAACTATGTGTACTCATTGCTCCAGCTACCTGGGATTTAACAGAGGTAAAAACAAAAACTGTAGAAAAGACAGCATCTTCAACAGCTGGCGCTGGACCACTAGTTGACCACATGAAGAAGAATAAAATTTGACCTACATTTGTCAGTTTGCACACAATTAGATCCATGTGGATCAAATCCCTCAATCTAAAATTCACAACAGTAAAACTGCTGGAAGAAAACATAAGCAGAGCTCTGCAAAATATAGATGTAAGAGAAGACTTTCTGAATAGGACTCAATTTTCAGAAGAATTAAGGTACACAACCAAGGCTTAATAAGGCTTATAATCTGCGAACATGGAAGCAATGTATCAAGTGAAAAAACTCACAGAGTGGGAAGAGAATATTTATCATCTATAAATCTGTACAGGTTAATATCCAGAATATACAAAGAATTCAAAAAAGAGAGTCAAGGATACAAATGGCCACAAATAAGGGAAGCAGGAGCTAAGTATCTACAACAGAATATTGTCTGTTGAAGAAATTAAAGTGGAAAGAAAAAAATCAATTCAAAAAGTGTTCATCATCTTTAGCTGTTACGAAATTGCAAATTGAAACAACTTTGAGATCTAATTTTTCATGGATCTGTGTAAAGAACCCACAACGGCCACTTCACCACACCATGTAAATCTCACCATTACACATCACAGCTCTTGCATCAATGAGTCAAGGAACACTGAGGAACATGGTGCAGGAAAACTTTACCAACAAGACAGCACAGCAGGTTATGAAACGGACTTCCATACAGATGAACCCACAACAAAATCTGAACAATGTGTGAACGACACAAAGGTCTCATTGGGTTGCTACCCTGTACAAAACCTACAACTAACTAGAGAACAATAGTTGCCCCTTCCCAGGGTGGTTCAATAGGAAGTAGTTATCCCCAGAACCATATTCATACAAACAATGAAAATGGACTCCAGATGTTGTATTTAGACATTTATTCACACAGATACATACATACATATCAATAATAATCGAAGAAAAAGAGGATGTTACTATCGGCGTAAGAGAAGGACATGGCAGGGGGAGTTGATGGGGGACTTTGTGGAGCCTGGAAGGAAAAGGAAAAAGGAAGAAATAAAGAAAGAAATTAAGGACTTCCTGAAATTCAAAAACATAAAAGAACAACATAGTAAAATTTGTGGGACATTCTGAAAGCAATGCTAAAAGGAAAATTCATACCACTAAGTGCCTTTATAAAGAAATTGGAAACATCACATTTAAGAAACTTAGCAAAACATCTGGTAGGTAGAAAAATGCAAGTAGACCCATATTTATCACCATGAACAAAACTCAAGTCCAAGTGGATTAAAGACCTCAACTTAAAACCAGACATACTAAACCTGCTAGAAGAAAAAGTGGGGAAGAGCCTGGAACTCATTGGCACAGGAGACAACTTCCTGAACAGAACTCCAATAGCCCAGGCCTTAATGTCAACAATTAATAATGGGACCTCATGAGGCTGAGAAGCTTCTGTAAGTCAGAAGATACTGTCAACAGACAAAGCGACAGCTTACATACTGGGAAAAGATCTTCACCAACCCTATATCTGACAAAGGTCTAATATCCAAAATATATAAAGAGCTCAAGAAATTAAACACCACCAAACTAAATAACCCAATTAAGAAATGAGACTCAGATAATTCTCAACATAGGAAGAGCAAATGGCTGAGAAACACTTAAAGAAATGCTCAACATCCTTAGTCATCAGAGAAATGCAAATCAAAATGACTCTGAGATTCCATCTTACACCCATCAGAATGACTAAGATGGTGGTGAGGATGTGGAGAGAGGGGAACACTCCTTCATTGATGGTGAGAGTGTAAACTTGTACAACCACTTTGGAAATCTATCTGGCACTTTCTCAGAAAACTGAGAATAGGGCTTCCTCAAGATCCAGCTATTCCACTCCTTGGAATATACCTAGAAGATGCTCCAACTACACACCAAGACATAAGCTCAACCATGTTCATAGCAGCCTTATTCATAGCAGCCAGAACTTGGAAACAATCTATATGTCCTTCAGTCAAAGAATGGATAAAGAAACTGTGGTACATTTACACTATGGAATACTACTCAGCTATTAATAACAAGGAAATGCTGAAATTTGAAGACAAATGAATGGAACTAGACATGATTGTACTGAGTGAATTAACTCAAACCCAGAAAGACTCACACGGTATATACTCACTGATAATTGTACACTAGCCCTAAAGGGATGTTACATGAAAGTCTTCATTTACCAGGAGATTGGGATAGATGTGACAACTTTCTATTGGTATCCTAGGTGAGAGAAATATGGGAGAATGGGGAAAGAGAAGGATCCAGAAGATCCTAGAAACCTACAAGAAGAACATCATGAGGGGTGGATCTGGATCCAGGTGGGTATGCTCCAACTACTGCATCAACCAAGGACAATACATTCAGTAAACATTGAACCCCTAGTCAGATCTAGCCAATGGATGGGGCATTCACTACAGTTGTGTGGAGAGTGGGGACTGACTCTGACATGAACTCAGGTGCCCCCTATTTGGCCTCTTTCCCTTGGTGGAGAGGCCTGGTGGCACTCAGAGGAAAGAATAAGCAGGCTACCAAGATGAGAGTTGATAGGCTGTGACAATATGGTGGGAGAGGAGGTCCACTTCTGTCACAGACCTAGAAGAGGGTGAATAGGATGATAGAGGGAGGGAGGGAGGAACAGGAGGATACAAATGAGGGGATAACAGTTGAGTTGTAATCTGAATAAATTAACTAAAAAAAAAATTTTTTAAAGAAATTTAATAAGGATTGCTGGTAGTATGGGGCTAGACTGGGCTATACAGTGAGTTGAAGACCAGCCTGGACTATAATGTGAGATGCTGTCTCAAGTTCTATGTTCTAATGATAAATCCTCAATTTGTAAATAAAAAAAATTCAAATTTGCCATTTTGATATACAAAATTATGTGACCTTTCATAACGCCGTATGGTATGTCCAAGTTCTCTGTAATACAGTAAACACTGAGATATCAGTCCAATATTCAATTTACAACCTTCTGTTTATGTCCTACCTCTTAGAACTACTTGAACTTGCACTGTCCACCACCTCTTCCCCCTCAATGACACACAGTGACCAAGTCACAGGGTTTCCTATCCTTCGGATGATTATATAATTTGAGGTTATAATGAAAAAGAATGAAAAATAACATAGTAACAGGCACTACAATGTTGAGAAACAGCTGACACTTTTCAAAAATTTCAAGCCATCTATCAATGAACAGATTGCCTAAAAACCTGTATACCTCGCTTTTCCAGTAACAATCAGTACATTTACTTTATTGTGCTCCAGAAAACTCTGCCCAACATAGCTGTGTTTGGGAGGAAATCCACGAATGAAAAGTCACATGCATTTTAGTTGATTTTTCAGTTTTTAATCTAATGAATTCCCTGTCCTGAATGCCTACAGAATAATGATTGCTGATTGTAAGTACTGTAAATATGTTTACAATATCCAGTGTGGTACTATAAGAATGCTGCTTCTACATTCTTTAATGTAAAATATTCATTGACAGGGGTAATGGAGGTCTTAACATAGAGCTTCTTCTGGCTCAAAATCCATGTCTTACGAGGAACCTTTCTACCAAGAGTGTTCAACTCTCTGAATTAACCATCTCACATTTAACACATATAAACAAACAAAAGTGTAGATTTCAGTCTCTATTTCTATGATTAGATGAACTGTATTTGCAATTCAGCATCTCAGGATTTTTCATCCCTTAAATTGATATTGAATTTCTTAATGATTAATACTTTATCATAAATCAGATATGAACATAAATCAGACAAATGAATATAGTTGCAAATACACTTTTTAGTATTTCCAGAGCCTAAAGTTAGTGGCTTGGTCTGTTTTACTTATTTCTAAATTCCTTCTGCTACTACAATTATTCAACATTATTAGACCTATGTACTAAGTGAATAAATAGCAAACATTGGTTATTTGGAAAATAGTTGACACATTTGTTTTAATGTCATTGAAGCAGCTGTAAACCTAGATTTAAATATAAATTTATATAATGGATGTCTAATAAATGAACCATAATCATTATCATGTTTCCCATGTCTTATAATAGTTGGAAGAATTTTGGATGGCTCTCATTTGCTAAGAACTAATAATCAAATTATTTCTTAAAAATATGTCCTTAAAGGAAAATTTTACCACATGTGCTGTCCGGCTATATTCATGAAATTCTAAATACTGTCAGAGAGTTTGAAGTAGCAATCTAAACTGTGTATATCTTCAAAACCCTGGAAAGTAAGTCACCATTAAATTATCTTCTCTATCACTGTAAATACAGCTGGTTATGCACCTGTGCAATGAAAAAGGGTCTCACTGGTCCTCTGCTTGTCATAAACAGATGACCTTCTATCAAGTCACTGATATACAGAAACTATTTCCAAATAGAAGTGGAAAAAATTCAACAGGACAATAATTGTTCTCGGTGGAGTAGATGAGCTTCAAAACCCTGCCAGGTGATTTTTAATGCTGTTATATTCTGTGAAGCTAGACTTCAAAGTGTCCATAAAATTGTGGTTAGGTAAAGGTGAGGGCTATGTTGGGGAATCATGCATCTCCTTGGGAACAGGAAATAGAGAAGAGTTTGCAGGTGGACTGAGCAGTTGGGGATAGGAGCTGACAGGATCAGATAGGAGGGAGGGAATGAGAAAATGAGGGGAAAGACAGTTGGAATTAGGGGGAGTTTGGGGTATGCTGTGAAAACCTAGCATCCTCAAGACTACATGGAAATTATGCACTTGATCCTAGTAAGGACTCCATAGTAATGGAGGATAGAGTCTTAATTGACCATCTTTTGTAGCCAGACAAGTCTTCCAATGGTAGGAATGAGTTGCACTCAGTTAAATTATTGACTAAAAAGGTACCTGGAGATCCCTAAACAACCGAGGCTGATGCTAGGACAGAAGGGCACTGGATGAAAACTGACACAGGTCACTGAATGTATAGAGGTTAAGCTAGTGTAAGCTTGAAGCCTCAATCCCTACATTCTAGTCTCTTTGGCAAAAAAAAGAAAAAAAAAAAAAGAAACAAAAATTATTCTGCAGGCTATGAAAAGAGAAACCTGGACACCAGGCTAGCCACCAAACCTTCCCCCCCTACAAACTCACCAGCCCTTGCCTTACACTGCCTGGATGACCAGGAAGCAAAACCTGGATATCTTATTGACCTAGGGTAGAACTAAACATTACTGACAAAAAAATATATAATTAAAAAAAAATCAATGAACTGCCTCCTAATGATCCTATGCTATGCTCATCGATTGGAGTCTTGTTCAGTCATCATCAGAAAGGCTTCCTCTGGCAGCAGATAGCAGTGGGTGCAGAGACCCACAGACAGACACTATGCACAGAGAGAGTCTAAATTGGAGGTCTCCATTGGGTCTTTCCTCTTAGAGATCAGGAAACTCCTAAGAAAGAGTGTAGAAATGAAAGAGTGAATAGAGGACACTAGGAGAACATGGTCCATTGAATCAACTAACAGGGCTCACATGGACTTACAGAGACTGAAACAGCAACCACAGGGCCTTCATGTGTCTACATCATGTTCTCCTGGTGAGACGCCTAAGAGTGGGAGTGTGTGTATCTCTGACTTTTTGGCCTGTTCTTGAGACTCTTTTCCCCCTATTGCATTGTCTTTTCCCCCTGGATGTGAGGGCTTTCATCTTGTCTTACTGGCCTGTTTTTGGTGCCTTCTCTTGGAGGCTGGCACTTTGCTGAAGAGGAAATGGAGAAGAAAACTAATCTGGATGAGAGCTCATGGAGGCAGGTAGACGGAGTGCAGAGAGGGTAAACCAGGGCTTGGATATATTACATAAGAGAAAATTATATTTTCAATTTAAAAATGTAGTCTCTATTGGGGCCTAAAGTTGACAAGAATTTCAAAGCCCCTCAAACAGATCAGTTGGAGAGGTTGTAGTGACCTTGGGAATCGGGATTATTGAACAGATTAGAGTTAGGTGTGGAAGAAATTTTATATTTATTAGTGGCACCAGTTTTCATAAAAACAGTTATACATATGAATAACTTGGAGTGACCATCTACCACTGATCATAAATCTGAACTAACAAGTGAGCCCCAGTACACAGAGTATGCCCATATGGGGCATTCACTCTCAATAGTGACATCATACAGCAGTAACAGAAGCAGTGAGCTCTAGGAGCAGAAGTGTACTCAGGGACTGACAAGGTTTTCTAGTCTGATTTGGAAGAAGAACTCGAACAAAGCACAAAGGAACAAAAGAAGATGGAATCTCACATTGAAGCAACAGTCTACCAGAAGTGAACGAATTTGCCTCCTTACTCAGCTAGTGTTTGCTTATCATATATGTGTACTGGTCTCCAGAATTACCTCTGCAAGCTTTATAAATACTTCCAAATGGAGAAATAGTTTAACATGGCTATTTGCCTCTCTTGTGTGGCACTCAGAAAGCTTTGAAACAGAAAAGTTGCTCTTCCAACTTCTATACATTGCTTTGCAAAGCACCTATCATGGGGACGAGGGAAAGCTGTGTACATGGATGGGTCTTAATGAGTTAATGACATGAAAAACAAGGAGATGCCATTTAATGTGATGAAAATATTTGCAAAGAAATCCAGTATATAAGAAGTGCAGCACACATAATTAAATTAACCAGGAAGCAAAATAAGGAGGGGTTTGTTTACAAAGAATTTGGCTCTTGTTATGATGGCTCTGAGTATATTTGATAACATTAGCATGTGTTTATTAGAGCTGTTCATAAGGCGAATCATATGGAAGAAGAAATTATAGGATTTTGTTTTATATGAATTGTTACTGGGCATGTATATGGGGTAACTATGAAGGGTACGTTAAAGGCAAGCAAAAAATAGATCATTCCTAGTAAGTTCTCCAAATGTTTACAAAGCATGTTATGTTTACAGTTTTCTCAGTTCATTGCTTATAATTTACTTAAATGTCCATTCTAATGAATTTTCTGTTGAGAAAGCATGCGTATAAAGAACCTTGTTTCCAGGACTCAGTGCAGAGCCATAGGCCGCTCTTATTACACTGAGTTACATGTGCTGAGCCTTTAGCTACGTGCTTACAACACGAGTCTAACAAAAATGAGCTTTGTGTCTTGGATCCTTGTCCTTGCAATTTCAGCGTTTATGCTTATTGATTTGGCAAGGATCCAAATAAGCAGCTCACACAGAAAACCCTGGCAAAGAAGAACACTGCTTCTATTGAGAATTCCTTCAACATTCAGTCCCATAATTATTCTGTTATTAACATTATCTTGTTAAGCTTGAGTTTGGTGGGACCCATGACAGGGAAACAGGCAGAATAGATTGGAAGGTAAGATTCTGTGGATTTATTATTGTGTAGGCACTAAAATATTACATGAGCCACACCACTTTGGTTTAAATTAGCTGTTACCTGAACATAGTTAAGTTTCTGATTTTTTTCTACTTTCCTGGAATCTGAATGAAATCAAAGGACAATTATGAGGATGTAATATATGACTACCTCTGATCTGATAGGTATGCATAGTTAATAAATAGCAATACAATCATCATATAAGCATAAGATTATTCCTACAAAGATGACTGTCATAGTTTTTCCTTCTGTCAACTTAATAGCATTGGGAATTACCTAAAATCTCAACACCTCAGTACACCTGTATTGAGGGAGTGTTCTTAATTAAATAATTTAAAGTTAGAAGACTCGTTGCTAATCCAGGTCTTTTGTGGTGGGGAGAGTCACCTTTAATCTTAGCCACAGCTTCTGGTAGCAGCCTACATAAAGGACATGGAAGAAGGAAGCTTTTGCTATTTACCTGATTGCCTCTCGCTTGAATGATCTAAATTCTTTGGGATTCCAACCTATACTTATGACCAACTGAGAGATCCAACTTCATGGATTGAAGAATGTGTGGCTCCTTGGTAGACAGCCGTTCTTGAACCAGCCAGACCATGGCCTATAACTCATTCTAACTAATCTCCTAGATAGATAAACAGGTGATAGATAGATAGATGGATAGATAGATAGATACATAGATACATAGATAGATAATAGATGATAGATGGATGATAGATTAGATAGATAGATAGATAGATAGATGATAGACAAATAGATGATACAATAAATCTATCATTTTGTTCCATTAGAGAATACTGACTAATACAACTATTTTTTCCTTCCCTATTATAAGATGGTTAATGACTGTTGAAGTGGTCTAATATTAAAATAAAAACATTAAGCAAAATATTCTTTCACTTTGCTCAAAAGTTATCTAAGTTTTTATTTATGCCTGTATGCCAAAAATAATTTCTTCTTATAGCAGCCTAGATAAAAATACATAATAACAAATGACCATAATACTTGTTATATTGATAAATGAGTCAATGTAAATATTAAGATGCAAAATATGTAAATGTAATATGCATGCTTAAAATACTTTTGACACATGGTAATGACCGTAGAATTATAATGGTTCTCCAAAAATTATGCTGCTTCATATACCAACTGTGCCAGGTATTTCAGGAGAAGGTATAAATCTACAGTAATGTCCCTGAGGCAATGAGAAGTAATTAGAGAACTTCACACTTAAACATTAATATTTGGGATTTATATTGTACCTTTCATCTAAAGGCCCAAAAGCCTCTATAAACATTAACTCATTAGCTTTTCAATGGCCTCACTCCCATAAGGCAAGGAGGTGTCCAACTTAATTTTACAAATAGAGAAAATTAAACCCAGAGTAATTAAATGTTACACCCAAGATTTAGTAATAATAGTATATTGCAATAACTTTTTAAGAATGAAAAAACTAAACCCAGATTTTCTTATGAAAAAATACTTATATAACTCAGGATTTTAGGACATTTTTTCTTGTATTTCCTTTAAAAAGTCTGTTTCAGTTCTAGTGAAAGTAAGTTCCAAAATTTTTAAAAAGATTTTTTTAAAGATATTTGAACTATACATTCACTACATATAAGGCTGAGAGAAATTCTATTTCTGTGGGAGTGTATATGTATGTTCACAGCAGTTTCTCAACACCATGGAAACCTCATGTAATATTGTGTTTACCAAAACTAACCCAGCACTCAATTAACAGTGTACAGAAAACCGAGATGCTATATCATAGTAGTAAGCATATTTTTGTCTATAGATCATCTGAACTTCCTAACTAACCAATACAATATAAACATACAATAGCATTGAGCTAAATCTCCCCATTTGATGATGTGAAGTGCAATTCACTTTATTACCTAATCCCCAAGTATCTAGGGCTTTATTTTATTTACCATATATCATTCACTTTTCTCAAACACACCTGAAAGCACTTTGCTCAGTCCTTCTGTTCCTTCTCAGAGTATGATGTCCTTATGGCACATATGTATCAGAATTCCTCGAGGTTCTAGACTTAGCACCACAGCAAGAACTCTTCAGTACAGTCTCAACATTGATGCCATGACTACTTCATAGCCTAGCACTGTGAACACGCATCTGTGCACCAACACAAGCACACATACACACACAAACATGAGCAGAGTCACCTGTACACAAGATTAATTATGAGCCCAAGTAGTTTGTAACATGTACTATCTAACAACTGATATACAGATGGTTCTACTCTGCAGACTGGGCACAGATTTCTGGAACCAACTGTTTCTTAATTTTATCACATTTCCTTGCTCTACTCTGTTCTACCCTCCCTCCTATCTCCTCATAGCTCTGAGAATGTAACTCAATAGACTTATTTCATTAAAACCCCCACCTTAGTATTATTTTCTGGAGAACTCAAAACTCTGTTACATAAGATGACATGAATCTTTGTTTTCATTGTAATATGCATGTAATTGCTGACAGTAAGAACATTTAAAAGTCTACTTATGTGGTCTTGGTTAAATATATTTCTTTCTACATTTAGAATGTAATAACAATCAGACATAAGGAGCTACCAAATGAAATCCACAGTATCATGAATAGGGTACACATAAACCTCCTCGCATTATAGGATAATACCAATACTCTTGGCTACCTTCTGGAACTGGAGAGAGAGACCCTGTTGCAGCAAACACAACCTACTTGTGTCACAGGACATGGATATCAAGCTGGGACTCACTCATAGGATTCATCATTATGGGCTAGCTTTCATGGTGTTAGAAGGAGCTATGTACACTACTGTAGGAAAAAAGTAAGCATCAATATCATCCAGATTTGAACCCTACAAACTACAACAATGACAGGATAAGACAATTCGCTCAGTGGTAGAATAAAAGTTACATGTGTAACCAACTAATTTCTGACTGTATCTAAGGCCCACTCCATGGATTTATATCCTCCTGCCACTATCAAGAGGATGAAAAACCTGTGGCTAGATCAATCATGTTCTAAGGGAACATACAATAGTCTTATTTTTCCACATGTACATATTATTAAAGGGTTTATAATAGTATTGTTATAGCCATGGATCACAGCATCTCTTAGCCCTTATCAGAGACTCTTTCCTTTTCAGTAGACAAAGATTCTCAATTGGCTAATAAGCAAAGAATAACAGCTTTTACGTTCTCAATCTTAAATGAAACATCCATACCCACACACCTTCCCCAAAGGTTCAGACATCTTTATGGAAATGTGGGAGAGAGACTGTAAGAGCAAGAGACAATGGACAACGTCAAGGGAATTGTTTTCAGGATGAAAAGAATAGTTACATATATTAACTCACAGTAATTGTGAAAGGATGCAAAAAACATTGCATAAGCTCAAGCAATAAAAATTTCCCTCCACAGAGGGAGGAAGGAGGAATTGAAATATCACCACTAGCGGAGGAGTTATTAACAATTGGTAACTACTGAGAGAGGAAGAGTCACTTTTCTTTTCTTTACTTTTCGGTTTGGTTTTTTTTTTTTTTTTTTTTTTTTTTTTGCTTTTTGATATTTTTATTCTTACCTATACATTTATATTATTATACATATATACAATAAACTACCTATAGCAAGAAGAACCATGAAACAATTAGGAATTATATAAATGTTACAGTCTTAGTTTTCTTTAACAATGTGACCCTGGTGGGTTGATCACATACCTTAGCAAGAGCCTCCCCCAAGACTCAATAGGCCACACAAACTGGACTTACTGCAGAAAGGGGTGCAACCTCACAGTTGGGAGGCTGGGAAGGATAAGAATAGTTGAGTGGTGTGCAAAAGTGATTTTCATCCTTCTGGTGTGATTGCTGTCTCTGAGGCTGACTGCCTCCATCAGCTAACCTAAGCCTAGTCCTGGACACTTTTAGCCTCCATGCAATCTTATCTAGGTCTAAATGTTTTCAGCCTCTGAGACTTACTGCTGAATAAGCTCACCCTTTCTCGATCTTTCTGAACTCCTAGCTGGCTGGTTCAACTCAAGAGTTCTGGCTCAACCTTCTCTCCAAACTAACTGAATCAAACTGGCTTCTCTAAGCTTCTGACTGAATTGATGTTTGCCTTCTAACTCTAGCAATCTGTTCTAATCTACTATTTCCTCATTTTCTGGCTCCTTCTGTCTTTACCTGTTCTCTCTTCAACCGTCTCTGTAAAACACTCCCAGTAAAACAGCTGCTGCCTCCTCCATCTCCTTCTCCTCCTTCTCTTCCTCCTCCTTCCTGTTCCCCTCCTCCTCCTCCTCCACCTCCTCCTCCTCCCCCTTCTCCACCATGGTTTTTCGAGACAAGATTTCTCTGTGTAGCCTTGGCTGTCCTAGACTCACTTTGTAGACCAGGCTGGCCTCGAACTCACAGTGATCCGCCTGCCTCTGCCTCCCGAGCGCTGGGATTAAAGGCGTGCGCCACCACGCCTGGCTCCTGTTCTGTTTTTCAATGTCTACACGTTGTTGTCTTAATAAGATAGGTTCAAAAGTGTGGTCACTCTCCAGTGTAGCAGCACAGACAAGAGAGTCCTCAATCATGGCCTGGTGCATGCAAAACAGGAACCAATTCCTAGAATCCTTCATGCAGAATGAGTTCTACTTCACGCAGATAATTGATATGCACAAATGTGGCATTTATTTTTTATGAACATTTAAGCATAGAGAATCAACCATATCGTTGTGATGCTTCATCTTTCTTGTTTTGTAGAAAGCACTCCCCAGAAATTATGCATCATTTAAAGTGCAAATAACATTTCCTAGTACACCTCAGACTTCTATAAACACAAGATGAAAATTTGCCTGGAATCAATTCAGAAATATATTGCCTCACTCTTAACTTGTTACTCTACTGTTTTATCCTAAAAATCATAATTGTGATTAAGTTACTCCTAAATATCACCCTTTACAAAATCAAACTGAAAACAAAATTAATTATAATGATTCATGAGTCATGATTATACATTACGTGCTAATCAAAGCTCAATGCCTTGTAGAGATTCTCTTCGCTAATAAAGAATGTGAAGAATGGAAATTTTTCATATTGTTTTGGGAAATGAACAAATTCATAAACATTGAGGAAAACTCTCCACCCAGTATAGATAGGAGCTGAGCATGAGGATACTATGTCAGAAACGTCAAGGAATACAGTTGTATTTTTCCCCAATGTCAGAATTTATTGAATAAAAATAAATTCACCAAGTATAGAAGTTTTGTTGCCAGGAAGGAAAACAAGTATTCCTTCTTATCCCTCCACAGGTGGCCAAGACAAAAACAGGTTCTTTTATTCTATACTTACTTGCTAATATTAACTCACTTAGGGTGTGTGTGTGTGTGTGTGTGTGTGTGTGTGTGTGTGTATGTGTATACATACATGCACATCTGTATAGGTTAAGACAGCTACAAAGAATAAAAAGCCATAGTATAATTGAAGGATTTTTTTCAAGTTTGAGAAAAAAAAAAACCTGTAAGATCCCAGGGATACAAAAGTTACAACAAACTAGGAGTAAGACAGCAAAGCAGGCTAGAAGTCTGCTGAAGCCTCTGCTGTTGCTGCTGTTGACTCCACACATTGAGTTCGAGTTGAGCAGCCCATTAGCTTTGAGTTGTACTGCAAAAGGAACAGCCACTTCTCAGAGGCTGTACAGGTTACGAGTGGTACTGGCTCCGAATGAATAACAGGGTGGAGAAGAGCAAAGAAGGCCCAGAAGGCCAACCTTACAGATGCTGGAGGGACAGCAATTTGAGTAGGAAACATCAAGAGTGGGCCCTACTTGAGCTGAAGCTACTGGGACACGGGAAACCACTGAAACCATTGACATCCATGTGGTATCCTCTTCATGGAATCCAGGCAAGGGAGATACACTCCTTCCTCGGCCAGGTGTATCCAGGAAGTTCTGGACACAGGTTTTTTGTATGAGTTTTATTCACCCGCGTATCCGTAGAACAATAGTTTGCCTCAGTGAAGGTTTGGCGTAGCATCTTTGTTTTGAGGAATATGTTCTTTATCGGTCAGTACCTCCTAGGAGATGCCAGACACGTGCTGATATGTATTTACCAAGTTCATCTCCATTCTCCAAATGAAGCCAAATACTGGCTGTTCTACACGTAGTATTAAATCACAAGGCAGGGAGAAGACTGTTCTTCACACTTGGGCTGTTGTTGCCTCTAAGATGAGTGTCAGCCACCTGTCACCCTCACGTCACCTCACTATTCTCATTCTATAAGCTTACTGAAAGTTAGGGTAAAATGTTTTCCTAAACTACCATTTGTTCAAATGAGCTGATAAATATCGTGTAAGGAACATGGGCCTTCCTGGCACAGTAACCAGCAGCCCAAAAAAATCAGAAGATAGAGACTTATTGATTGTTTTCTGTGTCAATAGCGATATTTAAAGTGGAGTAAAATAGAAAACAGAAATCAACCTGAAAACAGGAAATTATTGACCCACATAATGAAAAGTCTAGAGGGAAGGCAGGCTCCAGGCACCATTGGATCCAGTGGTTCACAATACCATCAAGGCTTGGCTCTGTTTCTTTGGGATTCTCTTGGCTCAGTTCTGCTCACTTTGTATGCTGGCTTTGTATCCAGGCAGGGAGCCAAGGCAGCTACAACAAGTCTAGGTTTCTCATCCACACAAAGTCTTATTACAGTAAGTGGAGAAACCTTTTTTTCACATTTTGAAGTTCCAGCATAAGTACTGAGATTCTCTAGTTAGGCCAGCTTATCTCATAGGTCAACTCGTTACCAGTCATTACTGAATTGAATGAAGCAATTGACTCAGCCTGAATCCCAGGCATTCCTTCTCATACACTGACACAAATAGACACCCAAAGAGAGAGCAGTGAAATCAGGATATATTGTGAAATTGTAGGAGAAAAGTAATTCCATATGCATGAGAGACTTCTATGTAAGTATCCCAAGTCAGAAAGAAAACCCAATAAATCAGGAAATAAATCTATTACAACAATTAAAATACCAATAAATGTTACAAAAATAAGGACCTTAAAACACTGTGTGTAAAAGAATATGGCTTTCTCACAGAAGCAATAGTCAATTCTGATTATTTTTATATAAAATAGTGTGTCAGCTATCAAGTTATTTGGATTTACTGAATTCAGATGAAATAGGAACAATCAGAACATATTTTCATATTTTATATTACGTTACTCTTTTCTATCTTACTTCTATTACACAAATATTCATTGAGTCTCAATGAAAACAAAGTAAAATGTTAATGATCATTAGGATTGTCATGATGCATATGGTAAAGCCTATTTTCTCCAGAATTGCACAAATGTTAAGGAAGGGAAGGAAATGTTCAGCTAACGATATAGAAGATAAACTTAGGCTGCTGAAGACAGCTTATCAGGTAAAGAAATCTGCCTATAAGCAAAATGATCTGAGTTCAATCCCTTGAAGTCACATGGGGAAAAGAGAGAACAAAATCCAGCAAATTGTCCTCTCACTTCCACTCTTGCATGTGGTCATATGTGGATGAGCATGTACATGCAGGCTTGTGTGCGCATGTGAGTGCACGCATCTACACACCCACACACCCATACACACAAATAAATGATCATTTTATCAATAAAAAATAAATAAACAGATGAGGCCACTAGCTCTGACATAAATTCCTCTTCCAAAATTAAAGTTTGGGATGCTTATTCAACTGGCACCAAGGATGGCACACATGCTTTTATTGTCCTTCGATATAAAACCAAATATAGCCAGTTTACTTTAGCTCTAATGAAAAAACAAACAAACAAAATACACCTAACAATTAAAAAATCCTCATTCATAAAAGTAAAAGTAAACCAATTTGGCACACCACTTAGGCTTAGAAATTACTGAAGTTTCTCAAACTATATCTTGCAATAATGCTTTATACATATTTTAAGTTCCTCTGTACTGAAGCTAGGTCAAATGCTAACACTTAACTCCATGTGGCACCATCTCAGTGAGCAACAGAGAGTCATACAGGAGTTACAACTGCTCATCAAGTGGGAGAAGTCAGACACACACTGTCAAGGTGCACATAACTTCCTAGAATATGAATAATACAGTAATAATTCCAATACATATTTGAGATGAAGACCATGGAAATATACATAATCTCTTCACACTTGAATTTCTCTTTGGTTACACCTGGATCTGAGCATTTGGACTTGCCCAAGTGGAGTGCAGCCTTTCAGATGGCTTCAGAGCACGTGGGCATCAGCCTACACACTCGCGCTCTACAGGAACCAATCCCCCTAAAACATCTTCAGCTTCGTTATGCTCTCCTCCATTCTCTATTCATTTCTGCAGCACCTCTGCTGCCTCTGATTGTTGTCCATCTCTGAAGATAGACATTAGAATTCCTGCTGTATCTATTGCAATACTTCAGTTTAAACTTCAGTTAATGTTATGTCTTTCATTTAAAGATCACTAACTATATACTACGCAAAGATTGGCTTTCTTTTTTTCTTTGTGAGGAATGTGATTTATTTTTTTTAATTTTTATTAAATATTTTTAAAATTTTTACATATCATTTATATTATTACACACATACACAATAAACAACCTATACCAAGAAGAACCATGATGCAATCATAAATTTTATAAATTACATTCTTAGTGTTTGGCTATTTGTATTTGGCTATTTGTATTTGGCAGCCTTGAAGAAAACATCTTTCCTATCTTGGTGAGTCTAAAATTCTGAATGTAAATCAATATCTATCATATCTCATCATTATCAACCTAAAATATCTATCTAGTCCTAAAAATATCTTAATCCCTAAACAACTAAGCTTCATTGTAAAACTAAGTTACCTGGTCTTCAGCCCAATCAGAGACTTGAGAGGGAATAAACTTGATACCTGAGTAGACAGGAAGTTCAGATTAGCAGCTTCCCAAATGAGACGATGACAGAGACAGTTCACTGCCTGATCAGTCACCCCCAAAGTCCCTATAACATTGGAGCATCATCTTCAGCCTTCTGGCCCAATATATCTGGCAGACATATTTGTGAAGCGGGAACTATTGAGGACTTGCTTAACTTGTCTTGGCAAAGTTTCGCTATCGACTCTGCCTGCTCTGCCTTTCTTCCTTCCTTCCTTCCTTCCTTCCTTCCTTCCTTCCTTCCTTCCTTCCTTTCTTTCTCTCTCTCTCTTTCTTTCTTTCATTCTTTCTTTTTCTTTTTAATATCAGCACTACCAGACAAAACTTTCTTGTTTGTAAAACACAAAAAGAAATAATAAGCAAGACTTTTCTCTGTATTGTCTCAATAGAACATGGAGAAGATCCTTGAAACCCTACCAAATCTTACTGTGCATATTTCAGCAAGTAACACGGCATATACAACTAACAAAAAGAGCATTTGTACCCTGCGCTTTGTAAATGGTTCATTTAAAGCAACACACTCTTTTATGAAGGTATCTATAGGAAATTAAAATCCACATAAATCCACATCCACTGTTTTCAATAATGCCCTAAAAGTGGGGAACTACCACTTAAGAGACAAATGTGCCATTTCATCCATCATGTCGCCATGTAAACTCTAGTGCCCAAATCAACACTGGCACACTCCAATCTTTGTTTCTTATAATAAGGAGTGTTCTTACTTGAAAATCCAGTCTCTTCCACAAAAAAGCACAATATGACAAGAATTCTGGATTAGAATAATGTGATACATATGATGAGATGTACTTGCAACTATAGGAAAAGGTCACGGGATCCCTTATCTCGCTGCAACGATCATAAAAATGTTTCTGACTACAAAATGGAGTAAATTTCAGCATATCTTCCAATGAAAACAATTCAACATTTTATAGAAAATGAAAAGCCTTCCAAGCAGCATTAACACAGTGCAACATGAATTCCTGTGAATACAACAAAATTGTCTCGAATTCCTCCTTGATTGTTATCTATTCCATCCACACCTTGCCTCCCCAGAGTTCCACCTTTCTTGTCCCAAGAAAAGCAAACACCTCTCCCCTCTCCACAACTCTCTCTTTCCCTTATCTTCTTTGATTTATCCTTTCCCATCTTTATATCCTGGAAATCTTAAAAAATCATCCCATGTTAGACTCTATGTCATCTCCTTAGAGTAAATATCTCTGATCTGTTGATTTAAATTTTGGCCTTCCTATACTCCATTGCTTATCATACATTGTTTCATAAGTCTTCAAAATCTCATCCTTTATTTTCCATCTCCTAATTTAGAAGCATGGTACAGGAAGACACTAACACTGAATGTTTTCACTGAGTTGTTATCATTAGATGCCTGGAAACAGATAGAGTACTTGACATATTGAGATACACCTCACAAAATGCTCTTCAGATTAAAATAGAGAACAAATACCATCATGCATTGATACTCTTTATGTGATTACCCAAGAAATTTATGGAGCACACAATATCAAATTTAGAGAGAAGATGATTATGACAAAATAATAGATGAATTTTTCAAATGAACAAGAAGACCCTAAGTCAACAAGTACATAAAGTAGAACAAGTGAGAGCAGGGAAAATAGGAATATAATTGAGCCATGTTGATGTATTTCAGCATACCAAAAAGAAAGGTTCGAATGCAGAACGACAAAGATCATATCTTCATTTTTTTTCCATTTCTTGTCTCCAAAATCATAAATCTTCATTGAAAAAGTTTAGAGGAGGGCCAGGAAACACTCTTCTATCAGCTTAAAAGAGAATCAGATCCACAGGTTTTGTTTTGTTTTGTTTTAAGCACTTAAGATGTTAGGTCCTATGCCACATGTGCTATATAAGTGTATAAAGAATTAACTATTTAGAGTTAATCTTGGATAATGAACAGTGAACATGGAAAAATCAACTATTATGACGTAGGGTTAGCACACAGACCAAAGCTTCCCATATGATTATTATTGGTCAAGGAACAAAGTCTTTAAACTTTATGAGAAATAGTGACTTCCACTACACATCAAATACAAATGACTAGGTAAGAGTTTTCAAAGACATAAGGTGGAAACATGACACACAGTTATTACCCTGGCTAATATAACTAACTTCAGCTGTGTAAGCAAACAAATCCCTGAGAGATACATCCTATAGGCATCTTTTCTTTTATAGTTTATTCTGAATAAATAAAATCAACAAGAAAATGTTGCTTTCTCTTCCCTACAATAACAATTTTTTTCAGTTTACATTTTACAATGTTTTTTTTGTGACCATAGTATAAGATCATGTTTGAAAATAGAAAGTTAAAGGTCAAACAAAGGGGAGGTATGTTTGAAGCAATAACAAATTTACTATTCCATCTATCCTTCTATGACACCAGCGTCTTTAGCACGATTATTTGGGAAGGCAACAAACTAAACCAAGTATTCAGAAGCACAGCCTCAACATAGGAACAAATGATCATCATTTTCCTAATGCTTACTTCCCCAAATCTCTACTAAGTGACTCCACTAGAGTCAAGTCTACCTGTCTCTACCTGAGCTGGCCTGCTTGTGTTCCTGACAGCACAACTGTACCACGGCGGATGACCCGGTCAGGGTTACTAGCTGAGGTGTTATCCATACACAGCTGTGTGGCAACCTAAAGGTTATACTCTCTCTTGAATCTGTATATTGCTTGTTTCTGCCATAAGTTGTCAATTAATATTTCTCTCTGTCTCTTTCTTTATACACCTGCTGGTCAGTTCTATACATGCAAATGCATGAGCCCATGGAACAGACACTGTTGGAAATAATCTTTTCCTGTTTGTCTTTCCTAGTTACGTAACCTAAACACAAGGCAATGCACATCATATATAAAAAATGCTTCATGGTAACAGTGAAATTCTCTTGCTTTTCACACGTATGTATTATTAACTTACCATATCATTCTAGTCATGAATTTCCCTTTTAGTTTTAGTTTCAATATTTCATACACTTAAAGGAATAGCAAAAGAAATGACACTCAGACATATATGAATTTGATTGTCTAGGATTAAAATAAATTTGAGAATGAGGTCACGAAAACATGGTCACAAATATTCAGTATTGCTTTCATTTTGTGTGAGATGGGTCTGATCATATAGCCTACGCTGGCAGGGAACTCACAATCCCTTCCACCACCCTCGCGAGTGCTGTACAGGCCTGATGCCATCATGTTGGGGATCCCTCCCACCACCTTCATGAGTGCTGTGCAGGTTGATGCCATCACGTTGGGGATCCCTCCCACCATGCTCGTGAGTGCTGTGCAGGCCTGATGCTGTCATGTTGGGTCTCATTTACACAAATGAGGGAAGTATATTCCACAAATACCTGAGCCTGCTGTGAAGGTCTGTTAAGCTTCCATATTATTAGGGAGGCTCTGATCAGAGGTAGAAAAGAGTTCCCATTTCCAGGGAGAAAGGAAGGAAAGTCACAGTATATGTTTAGCATGGATAATTTCACACATTCTACAACAAGGAGTGGAGTGAAAAGATTTCAACGAGGATGGAAAACTAAAGCACATAAAAATCTCCACATGGTAATGTAGGCTGTTAAACACAGGCATTTAGTGCCCCAGAAAAAGTGTGAATCAAAAGTGTAAGCTAGGTTCAAGATTTTTTTTAAAATTTATTCATAACCAAGAACAGATAAATGAATACTTAAGGGGACATACACTGGCAGTGTATGATTCATAAGAAAATACAATGGTATAGCACCAACAAAGCCAGGATTGAACTTTTTCAACAGCTACCTACTAGAATTTTTTTACTTAACTTTGTTTTCTTTCAAGGCGATGGAAAATGAAGCACAAAGCCTCAATACTGTTACTATAGCAATGTGGTACAAATTAAATGGGGCACCCTGGACCACAATGACCAAACCTTGAAAGTGTTCTTTCTTTTATATTAGTTTTTAATAGTTGTACAAAATAATGGGTTTCTTTATGACATTTTCATACCTGGTCGCTTCCTTTTCCAAAACAGTCCTTGAGAATGATTTCATTGTGTGTGGAACAGCATGCTGAACTCTAGGCCTCAAGCGCGATAGACAAATGCTGTCCTACAGAGCATCTCAGCTCTGAGACAGCTCCTAAGTGAGAACCTGATTTCATGTGGAGAAGGTGACTCTAAGCAAAGAAGAGAACAAGATGCACAGAGAATTCTGGAAACCCTTTGGGAAACGTTCTCCTGCAAAAGCTGAAACAAATGTCAGAATCTGAGCCCAATACTCATCATCTGTGCTGTGGTGAAGAAGTCCAGTTACATACATGGAGGGCTAAGCCTTCTTCCACTTATCTGAAAAATGGGTATGATTGTCTTGCCAGGAGTATTTGAGTTACGACATCATTTTTATGAGATAATGTTAAAATATGTTTGCAAAAATGATCACCATGTTGGGAAGGTTTAATCAATTTTACTCCAACATATACTTGAATGGAGAACTATGCATTGCAGGTTTTCTTTACACAAAATAGATTTAGTCATTTTCACGATATCTTTCTCTTATCTAATACAGAATCCTTTTAGAACTGCTCACAGAGAGATAAAGTAGAATTAAAGGGACTTTCTCCATGTATTACCTTTTTGGTAGTGGTAGTTAAGGTGGGCAAACTAATTATGTGTTCCCTTTGAACATTCTAAAAGCATTTTCTCTGTAATGTGTGCTTAATAACAGTACTTCAAAATACACAATAAAAGTCTTTTCATTAATGTATCTTTAAATTAAAATTAAACTGTGGCATTTATATTAAGGGCCCTATACAAATTGCACTGATTTGCCTTTGAATATTCCAACAATCTGTTGACCTTTAATCAGTTGTAAACCCGTGGAGCTGGCACTCTGATTAAAACCACAATAATAGCTTAATTCAGGAAAACAAGTCTAGCTTAAGTTAAAAAAATGAAAAATTTGTAAATTAGTGCTAGTATATATAAAATTGCAAGGGGAATAAAATGCTCATAAAATTACTGTGGTTTCTCTCTCTTTCTATGCTATAGATGAAAACACACATCTGTCTTGCAGAACTTTTTATGTGAACATATGAAAGGAGAAATAAGTTATTTAGGTACCGTACATAAAAGGAACTCTGAAACACAAAGACAGTAGTATGTATGTAATAATTTTGAAATAGAAATAAGGAGACTTAAGTAATTGATTAGTGTAAAATGAACATTAACATTAGAAAACAATGACTTGGGAGACTGTTACTATAAAGATACAAAAATATTAAATTAGATAGCTTTGAAAGTCAGCTTAAAATAACCATGAATTATATCTTAGAAAGAACATAGGCTACAGAAATATTATAAATTTATAAGCAAATACAAAATTATATTTTGTGACAGATCTAAAAAAATATGAATTATCCATAGAGTTATTACAGATGCTTTCTGCCATATGAAACACATATCAAATCTGTTTGAGATTGAAAATGAATATAAGAAAAATTCATATATTAATAGTTTTCCTCTTCACTTGACATAATTACAAAAATCAATTAAATCTAGCCTCAGGATGCTTGGCAAATGTTCACAAAACAGTCAGAAACAAAGTGTGCAATTACTTAGATAAAACCAAGTGCACTTAAGAAACTTGAGGCAGACTGAAAAATGGGGAAGGAAAACTATCTATAGATGAAGGCTCAATTAGTGCCAGGCACTTTTTCATTTCCGTTTTTGTTTTTGTCACTTTATGTTCCTTTTTTTCTTTTGCCTTGATGATAGGTATTTATATTTATATTCTGTATATGAGAACAAAGGCTTTAAATAATCACTGAATAACAACTAGATTGACAATTAAAACAAGAGATAAATGTAGTGCTATGGGCATACCCACAAGGACATGCAATGCAGCTTTGCAGTTTGATTTTTAAAAATCACATTTAAGTGGCATTTTTCATAAGCAAATCTGCCAGTTTATTACTTTATGATTTTCTATATTGATTCCAAAGGATCATCAGTGTGTGGAAGGATGTGTACAGAGTTTACCAGTGGGGCTAACTGCAACTCAAACCCAAGGCTTTACAAGAGTACAATTGAGAAAAGTATATACAGTCCTATCAAATACCATTGCAATACACAACTACCTTGAAAAAGTAATTTAAAATATTTCCAAGAAGTAAAATATACCCCAAATAACACGTTTTCCTAAAAAATTTAGTGAATGTCAATTGGTATCAGAAAAGACACTCTGAACTGTTTCATAGCAGAGAAGGACTAGAGCAGAAAGAGAACAGGAAGAGACACATGAGAAGGCACAGTGGGAAACAAGAGTTTGGACCCGTATGAAGGGGGACCAAAGGATTTGGTCTGGAGCAGCCTGTCCAGGATGGTCACTACTGAGGGAAACTTGGATGCAATCACCATCCTCACACATTGTAGGAGAATTCCTCCAAAAGGTGAGTCAGCTATCTGCAAAGTCATCTTAGTCCACGTGAAAGAAACCCATTACGGGTCTAATAAATGTAGTAAAACACAGGTGAAGTGGGTCCTAGGTTAGAAAACAAACAAAAATTATCCATTTTTACATAATTGGAGCTCTTTTATCTCATGGTCCATAACATATATTAGTATTACTTTGATAGTGTGAATATAATTATATTGCAAAAATAATTTTTTCCAACCATGCAACATTGAAACATTTACTTTCCCAGTCTGCTCAGAAGGTTGGTGTGCCTTGGACCACAGTAATCCTTAAGGCACCTCCAGGGGGAGTTTAGAATCACCAAATTCTCTCTCTCTCTCTCTCTCTCTCTCTCTCTCTCTCTCTCACACACACACACACACACACACACACACACACACACAGTAGCCTGAGATTCAATGTCTGTGAAGGCCTGTAAATCCAAGGAAGGAAGGGGAAGGCTGCTGTCTCTTTTGCTCGCTACACAGAAAGCATGCCTTCAAATGTAGGCCTATCTTCAGAAAGTCAGACAGGAAAAGATCAACAGGAAATGGTGCCTCAGGTACGGAACAAAGCATGACTTCTGCAATCAGGTCCTGAGGGCCAGGGATAAAGCAAGTTACCATAGGCTTACTCACAAAGCAAGACCAGATAATGGAAGGTGGCCAATCTAATCGCCTAGTAATCTTACTGGTAGTTGAAAAGTTGAAGTGTCTAGAATTTGAGAGAATTATATAACATAGTAGCTATAGAAATGTTAACTGAAAACTTGAAAAACAGTACACATTTTTCTCCTACAACAAAATTTAATATAAACTTACAAAACTCTTGTGGTTAGGCTTATCCTCAAACTTTTAGTAATTGGTAATGTATGACAGAATTCTATAAGAAATGTTTTAAAATACCCAAGTATTGGCTTTTATGCCTTCCATATTTAATGATGCCTCCTCCTCTTAGGACTCAAATTAAGTTAAGTTTAAGTCTCAGTTCTAACCTACGTTTCTGTTTCTTTGGGGCAGTTACTTCCTATGCCCTGTATCTTCCGTGTATGGCATCTGATTTGAGGTGACAACTGATGTGACTGTCAATGTTTAATCAATTCTTCCAGGAACTGAGTCCTGCATCACACAGAGAATATGAGTGCACTGAATGGATGTGTACTTCAACCAGTCACTACTTTCTTACTACATTCTTACTGAGATACATATATTATATTTAAACATGTGTTTGATAGGAGACGACTTATAATTTTACATAATTTTATTGTCCACGAATATTGTAAAGTAATAACACTTGAAAAAAATTAAAAATAAAATGAACATTAAACATTCACTTAAATCAATATAAAAGAATTAAGTTAGAGGAGGGAAAACTGTTGCTCACTGGCTACTGTAAGAGACTACACCAAGCAAGTTTCAGCCAAACCCTAGCCACAAGTGTACTCCACTTCCAGAGCCCCTCCACACTGTGGTGCTGCCCGCTCCCTCCTTCTCCCAGTGTTCCTTTAGTCATTTCCAATTTGTCTCTGTCATCACAGCAAAATCTTAATATTGTCCATTGACTTTGCAGAGCTCTGGATTGGATGATAAATATAATTCTGCCTATGGAGGTACAGAATCCGTGCTACCACATAGATTTTAGGTATAAATTTTACACAAATTTAAAGAACTGCGTTTTCAGAAATGGTTGACTTTACATTCAGAAAAGCCACCATTATTATAGGAATGGGCTAAACACAATACAGTCTTTGATCTCAGATGACATGCGTAACCCAAGCCAGACACTTAAATTTCAAAGGCAACCTCCTGAGGTTGGCTGTGCTCAACACAGAATACTCTTCTTGCTCCAGCTGAAACAGGAAATGGCCGGGATGCTCTTCTCTAGAAGATGATGCTTCAAAGTGATACCAAGTGCATCCTGAGTTCAAGAATGGACTCCAGAATGGTGAGAGCTGCCCTGTGAGCCTGCACTCCACTGCGATGCTGAACTTCTTCTCTGTGCATTTCCTACACAAGTTATTTCCATTTGCACATGTGGCTGTCAGTGGCCTTACATTGGTCCTTATATGTTTGTCACATTATCACAAGGGAAGATCTTGAAGACAAAGCCAAGCTTCTCTTAACTGGTTCCCCCTGGGATCTGCCTAACACCCAGTTTCTTCTCTTGTCCTATCTCCCACTCTACTCCATGTTCCTTCCAAGTGGAATTATTTTCTGTTTCAGTGTTTTCCTACTTCCTAACTCTCTGGATAGGGCCAGAGCTCCACATTATCCATGTACACCATCATAGTGAGGAGCAGCATTTTATTTATCCTGAGAGCTAATTTACAAAATGGGATAGATAACGTAAGTGGCATAGTTTTTCTTTCAATATGATAAAGGCTTAACTTATCACTTGGAGCACTTGAATACACTTGAATACACTATGCTAGAAAAGAGAAAATTAATAGAAAATGGGCGTAACTATTTAACCCATAAGGATTAACCTGGGATACCTGAAAAGACAACACACAGGGAACCCTCCAATATTCCATCCCATATTTACAACACATCTTAAAATTCAATGAGCACACTTAAAGACTGTAGCTTTTTATTCGCAAAATGGACCATCAGTGATGGGAGCCATTGTTCGGGTTCTCATTTAAAGTAAAGACACTAAGGTTGTAGACTCAAACACAGGCTTCTAAGGGTTAGTGTGATACTTTACAAATATCAGTGGTTGTACTGTACTAGTCCTCAAAAAACTGAAAGAGTAATGAATATTGCTTCCTATATTCCCAAAATGGCTGTCCTTGTATGCTAATATTATTTCTTATGCATTGAACAGACAAAGAAGCAAAGGAACACACTGTAAACAGCAGACAAACCGGAAGTGAGCCATATATCACAGGGATAGTTTCCTGATCCTCCATGAGTCTCTCTGCCTTGGTAGCTGAACTATGACCTTGCTAATCTTGACACCGAAGCCTGACTGACATGGCTGCCACTAGTGTTATTTTGTCAAACCCTTTCTATTTCTTTACTCTGAATGATTTACAGTGAATTATTCTATTTGGAAATTCAGTCTTGCAAATATCATGAAGCTGTCTCTGATTACCATTTTATTAAGTGACACATCAGTTTGTATTTGCAATGAGAGCACTTAATTTTAAAATATTTCATTGTCAACTGCGTAGATTAGGCCCATTATCAGATACTATAAGCCAGAAACAACATTTATTTAAACAGTCAAACTTTAAGCATGTTCGTCACCAATAATAGCACAACCTATATGTAATTTTTAACAAAAGGTTAAAAAAGGTTTAACAAAAGGGATGAGATAATGTTGGTATATTTATAAGATAGTGTGTATTAAGTCAGGTAACAGTGTTGTATACTGCCATCTTAGCTACTTAAGAAGCTTAGCAAAATCAAGTGCACATGGAGATACATGACATGATATTAGGTCTAAAAGTGCATAGTGTGCATTGTAATTTTAAAATATTCATTAAAAACTATTAAAAGCATTAAGTGGCTGAAATTACATCCCTTAAACTATCATTGTTTTTATATGTGTCATTCTTTTTTCCATTTCACACACACACACATCTAAGAAAGTCCATATATCAAAAGTAACAGCTGCACATAGCTGTAGATGTAGACAACAGAGGAAAAAAAAAAACTCTTGACTTTGTTTCTTGAATATTTTAAAGAGTATCATGTCTGAATTTGTCAATAGATGATCTTGGCAAACTATAAGCACTTTTCCTCTTCAAAGGAGGCCAAATAATGAGTCTAACACAAAAATTCCTTCTCTAACAAGGCAGCAACACAATTACGTGGCAGCTTATCTGAAGGAAGAGAACATTAGAGATAAACCATTGCAATATTTGTCTTAAAATATGAAAGGTAAAATATACAACAAACTAACTTAAAAAACAAAACTTCATCAAAGCACTGTAACTCCACACTTTGGAGGAAAAATCGGGAAGACAATAAGTTCTTAGCCAGCTTGGACCATCTAATGAGACCTAGCACCAGAAAACAAACAAATATCCCCAATGAAGCTATGCACTTCTCGATGATCACCCCACATTCCATGGCCTCTCTGCTTTTCTCTCACTCCCCACAAACTAGGTTCTACCTTTATCACTGACATATAGCTCACAGTTCCTTCTTTGATGACAATTTTCAACTCTTGGTCTTCTAGAACCTAGCGTTACTTAGGAGCCAATATACATTGGGAATATACATTGGAGAGTTCAGTACACAAGGGAGATAATAGCAATGTCAACCCAACATAGTTCATAAAGAATTCCCTAAACTACTTTAAAATTTTAATTGAATTCTATAGTTTTTCTCTCCAAACATCACCAGAGTCAGAGGCAGGACTATGGGAAGTGAGTTAATCACAAGGCCCAATCTGTCAGCATCCAGACCCCAGGAGCAAGCTTTTCCAAATAATAATATGCTTGATTTGCTTCCAGTCTTTGTTGTGCAGAGAGTTCCTCTTTGGTGGTCTGGAAGTTTCCAACACAATCCACAGTCAAAAGCAAAGTCTGTCTTCAGAAGCTGTGCAATATTTGGGGAAAATAAAGATATTTCTTCTCAAAAAGAAGATGCCTAGGAGCATTCAGGGGCTGATTTTCCGTTTTGCAGACTATCTAAAATCCTTTGCCCCTCATTCCTGGCTTTTGGCTATTCTGTTTCTCATTAGCATTGCTACTGAAGGGAGGACAGGAAATACAAAAAGAATCAAAGCAGTCTGCTACTTAGTAACTGTTTATTAACAACAACAGCAAAACCTTTGTGGAGAAAAATATGCATTAGACAGCAACTTTTTATTATGTTTCTATGCATATGACATTAAATCTCAGTAAGATCCCAGTGCTTTTATTTATTCTAGAATCACTAGACATCTAATTCTTCTGCCCTGTTCGATGCTTTCACAACACAACTACTGATATCTATGGCACAAAAAAAAGAAATGAGTCAAATAAATGGCTGGCATTCTGCATTGGCTCTAGCTTGACATGACTATATTTATTTTGCAGCCTTTAGCTACAGTAAGGTGAAAGATTAACCATCAGAAAGCTGAGTAAAGACTATCTGTAAAGGATAAACTCTTCATCCTATTTATAAACTACCTTTTTTCCTGAAAAATATATTTGGCTTATGGCACTGACAGGATACCATCAACAGGACATTTATTGCATTATCACAACTTCCCACATTGTAGTGGACCACAGTCCTCCAATGGAGAGATCTAAATAGCTCTTACTTTGGCTTCCTAATATGAAGCTAAGCTATAAGGCAGTATGCATCTCTAATATTTCTTCAAGGATAAGAGGCACAGGTCACCTAGGTGATGAGATGAGACACTAAATCCTAAATAGTTAGGCACTCTTTGTTAAAATTACCATTTGCTAAGACTGACTGCTAAATGCCCTATGTTAAATTCCTAAGTGACTCAATGTATTTATTGCAAATGTAGCATGATAATATAGATCACAATTTTTCTATATGAGCAGTCAATTACATATCTTTAAAATAACATTTGAATTATACCAGGTATAGCTGCAGATAACAAAAGAGAAACGTCAGTCAAGTCTGAACATGAGATGTATCCTATGCAAATACAGGATCCAAAATTGAAAAGTAATCTTGTTCAGAAAATAATCCAATGGTCTCATCAGGCTACACTTACTTTGGTCTATGCTGAGTGCTACCATCTCCAAAAGCAACTCCCTTGTCATGCTCTTGTTATTCCATTCAAGAAGCAGCTAACTAGCTACACAGTGATTGTCACAGCATCATTCAAACAATTTTGTATGCTGACAGATTGCTGGGGATTTTCTGAAATTAATCAGCTTCTTCTCATTTTAGTTCACCTTAAACTACATGCAAAATAACATCTGCAGTAGTTCACTTGTCTCTTCACCTTCTGATGTATTACCTGGTCCTTGGCTTTTAAGAACGATCTGTCAATCTGAAATGTACTGCCAATAGTGTATGACATTTTAATGATGTTGATAGTAAGTAGATCAAGTACTTCATCAATTTTAGGTACCCATTCCAACTAAGTTTAGATATAAATCTGCTTCAAAAATTCATCAAATGACTGCACTTCACCATCCCAAGAAGTCATGGACTACTAAGCTACAAAATAGCTTTTGATATTCTATATTCTAATAATATGTTCCTCACTCAGGCAGTTATTTTTCCAGCTCTTTTTTTTGCCAGTTATTTCTGATCCCAAACTACAGACTTTAGTATTCCAACTATTCAAGAATCTCCTGTTTACACTTCAATTAATGCATGTGGCCAAGTAGAAATAGCGATGCAACACATCATCCCCACAAAAGGAGAGGGTTTTATGGAAGAGACAGCACTAGAGAATAACACAGAGAAATAGTGAAAAATTTATTTCAATACAGATAGTATCTGAAGCACAGGATTAATGAGATGTACACAATTTGTTGGTATATTAATAGATTCATGAATGCATTAAGATTCACTTTCAAAAGATCTCTAAGCCTAGAAAATTTAGAACATTTCCTTTCTTCATTTTCACCTGTGACTGAAAAGCTGTCAGCTGTGCTATAGCACAAATAGAAGTGAAAGACCCATAAAAGGAAATGTTTAAATATGCCACTGAAAATTAACATAACATGAATTTCTGTGTTGAAATGAATAATATTGCCCTATACAATAATTATGTTCTCTTCTAAATGAAATGTTTCCAAGTGATGTTAAGCAAATAATATGCATGCCAGATATTATTTTTTTAAAGTTCATGATCAGTTCAAATGTGTCTATCATAACAGCAAAGCATTCTATTTTATTATTCATAATTTTAGAATATCATATATTCACAAAGAGTAATAAGATGCCTCAGAAGTAAATAGAATTTCTATTTGTGACACATATATCTTCTCTTTAAACTCTAATCCATTCATAATTTCAGGTATGAAATTTCAGGTAAATATTAATGGTGATCTGGAAAATTAGAAGAAGCAAACAAACTGAATAATACACATCATATGCTTCAGAACCACCTGGAAGTTTCTCACTCAGGGCAGTTACAATCATCTTGGCCCAAATCACTTGATCTAAGATTTTAATTTATAAAAAAGGGTTTTGTTTGTTTTTCATTTTTTAACTACTCAAACCTAAACTCCAGGAAATAAATAAATTTGGGGAAAAATGAGATACCATATTCTTCAACCTATAACTCACTTAGCATTATTCTTAGTGAAGTCTCTTTATGAAAACCCCTATGCCCAGACACTAACAATTTACAAAAGCAAGCTCACCCTGTATTGCCTACAGTCTCTTGCCACCCCTCCCCTCCTCTCCTTCCTTTTCAAGACTCCTAGAACCCTCTGGTCTCAGTACATTCTTTTGTGTGTGGCCGCCCTGTGTTTTATCACTTTCTGCTCACTGGACACAGTTTTCTTCAAGTTCATCTCTGTCATGAAACATACTAAAATCATTTTTTTGTACACTCAACTTCACAGCATCTCGACTCCTCTTCCCAAAAATACCGTCCTTGATTTCCTTCTAGAATACTAACTGATTCTGGCTTCCATTCTGTCTCACAGGGCATTATCTGACTCACCTCTTGGGCTACCTCTCTCCTCCTGACCTCTCCATTCTACGAGGATTTTGTCTTAGAGCTTTTCTACCTCACTCATCTACCCCACTCACTGATTAAAGGCCACGTACAATAAAAAGGTTTTAATTTTTCTATAACAATGTTACATAATGTCCTATAACGTGATTACAAAATTTAATAAATCCTACTTGGATTTCTATCTAACAGTTTCCCACGCCCTCTACTTTCCCATTTTTCATTCACAGTAACA
The DNA here is from genome assembly GCF_903995435.1 of Acomys russatus. Taxonomy (NCBI): domain Eukaryota; kingdom Metazoa; phylum Chordata; class Mammalia; order Rodentia; family Muridae; genus Acomys; species Acomys russatus. The sequence continues at coordinate 61,355,140 of NC_067146.1, forward strand.
CACTTCAACTTCTTGCTCGCACAAAATATTTAGAAGCCTCTCTTTTTGTCTTCAATTTTTCTCGTTCAGCCAATGAATGAGAAAAGACTGTTTTTGATATCTTATATTATATACTTTGTACAATGACAGCTTTTCTCCTTCAGCAACCAATTAAACTCAAGTAACAGTAGCCGAACTACAGTTCTAGTACATGCAACTACAGAAGGTTATAAAAACCAAAGAGCCATTCCGTAAAACGTAAGTCTTTCCTGGATTTGCTTTACTTGTAGGTCAGATTTTATTCCCTTCTACTTCCCACTTTGCTCATTAAACTATACTCAAAGTGGTTTTCAAAATGTCCTTTTACAAATTAAAATAACTCCTAGTGTCCTGTCTCACAGTCATTGTCTTTGCAATGGTCTCTTCCTAAAATTCTTCAATGTATATCATATGGTGATATAACCCCTGCCCTTTGAATCAAATATTTTTTTCTCTAGGGTATTATTACCATGCCATCCTACAAAAAGTATTGTGTCACCTGTCAGTCCCCCATTTAACTTAGTAGTGTTTATTACAATGTTAGGTTATATCTACTTTATTAAGCTGAAAATTCATAAATAAAAAGCATAGTTTGCTCAATATTTCAATTCTGGGAATCTAGAGAGTCATTTAGAGGGTAGTTACCAATTCTCAAAAATTATAAGAAATGTGGAAAAGATTCATGGAATAACAGATTCTTATATGTTGGCTGAGGTGTCTTTATTATCCTGTCATTCTGTGAATATTAACTACTAGAATTATAATGATGTGCTAATGAAGCAAGGATCTCATTTAGGAGAAAACAGATATTTATAGCAATAAATAATAGTATTTATTTTAAGCAATACTTTGTTTGAGTAACTGTTGGGTGAAGGAAAATGATATATGTACTATTTTAATAAAACTAGTAACTTGATTTTTATGACTAGCAATATGCGTTAATAGGATAACTAGCTGGGGTAATTTACAAACTCTAAATATTTGTCCAGTCTGGATGCTCAGCTTGGGACACCTTTGACTCTGCTTCCATCTAAGGAGGCTCACAGTGAGTCAACAGTGTACCTGCATATTAAGGCTACTTGATGAGCAGCCCATGTGTACAAGTAGGAAGGACACAGGAACAAGAATCCAACAAAATGAGGAATGCTAGATTGCCTATTTCTTTGCCTGATACGTCTGTGATTTACATCACTCCTGCCCTAATATTACTAGAGTGCTATAAAATTCTAAGTTATATAGGCAGTGTAGACAGGGCTGATTTGAGCATGACTGCTTGCTCCTGAAGTCAGTCATTAGAGAGAGCACTTGTGTGTGGCATGCCATGAATAACACTGTGTGTGATGCCTAGTGAACATGCCAGTCAAATTATAAACAAAATATACAACAATAAAGCAAATCCATCTCACTTCAACTGATACTAGAGCCCTCTAGCAAATGTGATTAGCAAATATATTAAATATAATTCTTATTTGCACTAAAATCATCTCAATTCCTAGTTCCTGAGTGGAATGATTACAGTTTCATTTATGTATTACATTCACATTTTATTTTTTAAGTTCAACCTAAAACTTGCTACTAATTATAACTGTGTATATTATATTTGAATATGTCTTCTTCTCCACATTTCATTATGAAAGTCTTTTAATATAGAATTTTCTTTTTGCTCAAATTATTTTAAAACTTAAATGTGCTTGAGTTTAAAGTCCATAACAGAGACTCAAAGAATTAAATACATGTCAAAGATTACTCAGTTAACTGTTTATAAGAGTGATACTTCAGTGGGAACCAACCAGAATGTGAATCCAGAGTATTTATATATTATTTCTTAAATCCATCCTCTGCTTTCACTTGAAATTTGTGTCTATAACCAAAAGCTGAAAGTCATTACTTTAAATGACAAGAACTCACAAATATTCTTTTTTTTTTTTTTTTTTTTTTTTTTTGAGACATGGTTTCTCTGTATAGCCTTGACTATCCTAGATTCACTTTGTAGACCAGGCTGGCCTCAAACTCACAGCAATCCGCCTGCCTCTGCCTCCTGATTGCTGGGATTAAAGGCATGCGCCACCATGCCTGGCTTCACAATACACAGGGGGAGGAGGTCTCCTTCAGTCACAGTCATAGGAGAGGAGAATAAAGGGAAAATGAGAGGGAGGGAGGAATGGGAGGATACAAAGGATGGGATAACAATCGAGATGTAATATGAATAAATTAATAAAATATATATATAAAAGAAATCTCAGAATAATCTTAATATAAGTCTTAATATGTCCGTCTGATTACTTAATTTTATTTGGACATTTACAGTGAATTGTTTCATATAAATTATTACGTATTAATACTGACATTGGACAATATATAAAAGAATAAGAAAAACTATTCGTTTAAGTTAGGTCACATTATCTATGAATATGTGATTACAGCGTTTAAATCAAGCAATTGTATTCAAATCGACTTACAGCACATCTCTCACTATCCTGAGAATAGAATACGGTACAAGTGAGATTACAGCAACAACTAAAGAAAACAAGACATTATCAGGAAGAAGACACATTGGTTCTAAAGACCAAATAAGCCAGTTTTACTAGGGGTTTTCTAGTGGTGTCTGTGTTGGTGGTATGTCTGTGTAAGACTCACAATACATGAAATTTCATATTAAGCACGCAAGGCTATGTGAAAATATGGATCCCCATGAAAGATATGCATCTTGTTAAGATGTATCTATATTTGTGTATATATTTGTGTGTGTGTGTGTCCTTCACAGCTCTGTTTATATGCATTTTCTCATAATGGCCCATCAGTTTGCAGCCATAGGGTTTCTAGAGGCGAGAAGCACCACTCCAGTAAGAACTGACAAATGGCTGCATTCACTGCTGTCTATTTGTACCAACACTGTTCACCATGCAACAGCCTTCCTTCTGTCCTACTTCTTCCTCGCCAGAATATTAATTTAAGAAAATACCCTTGTTTGATTTGAAATTTCTGTAACACTTAAATTGTTGAATCCATTGATTTAACATCTTTAAGAAGTGGCATGTGTTGACTTGTTTAGAATCACATGTGTAAGAGTAAGAAACAAAATTAATATACATTAGTACAGGATTAAACACCATCACCAATCTTCCAGTATCACAAATGTGACTAAGTGGCCCCTTTTTCTGATAATTTGGAAGCTATATTATATGGTTTTGTCATGGAGGACTACAAAGGAAACAGCTCATATGGCAGTGATATCTCCATAGCCACAAATGTATTTCCAATAAATATTAATTATTCAGCAATGCCAAGCATTGTTAGTAATATGCATTCTATAATCAAAATAAACTGATGACACAATACAATTGGGAATGCCTCACTCACAATAACATAAGCAGATGAAAGAAGAAAAATTTCTGCATGTAACATAGAGGTTTTGGAATCATAAGGTTCATTATGAGCATGACACAATAAGCCATAGATGTCAGAATTAAATGAAACCCATCTTCTACTGCCTCCAACAATTTCAATTACTACCTATTTTTAGATAAGTCAAATGTTAATCACTTTGATTTTTACTCATATTTGAATGAACATTGATAGGACTATTTAGTGGATATATATTTCATCTGGCGTAGGCAGCAAAGGTCCTTGTTATAATGTTTATTAGTCATGTCACGAGTGATGTCTTTGATTAATAACAACATTGTCTAATTTAATTCACATCAGAATTGTGCTTCAAAGAACTGTATTAATCACGCAGAAAAGAGCAACAGTAAAGTATGTATCTTGATGCTTTCTTTAAGTTTATTTCTATTTGTATGTAACTTAGGGAACAAGCAGATGCTATAACCAGAGTAAAGGGGAGAAATGCAGTATGGAATACATGATGCAAAGAGTTCCTAATGACTGTTTGGGGTGACTAGCTAGCCACCAAAAATCAGGTGAAGGAAAAAAATATTTTAGCAAAAAAATATTTAGTTATCATGTGCCTTCTGGCAATGAGTTTATAATAGACCCCAGATGAGAAGCAAGTGAAAGAGTTTTGTTTGTATAGTGCTGTTCTTACTCTGCTGCACATTTCAGCATGCCAGCTGTATCCCTTGAACATTCTCACAATGAAAACATGCTGTGAACTGTCTGGGCTTCTCATAATGACAGCATCGATTATTATGATCTTGGAGCATGAAGTATCATCTGCTTTAGAAGAAAATTAATAAATGGCTCTTTTCTCCTCCTTGTTGACATGAGGCATTTTACTGAAAGTGATAGCCCAAATTGGCAAGAGATGTGTGTAATCTATGAATGAGTACAGTCCTTGCACATTTCCGTCCAGAGATATGTGGCTGGGGATAGCTGATTTACAATCTCCTCTATGAGCACAGAAACTAGATAAAAAAAAAATGAGCATATATTAAAGTGTTGAAATGTGAGATCCTCCATATTAGATAGGAAGCAAACTCAAACTGTGCAGTTGACTGGAAATGCCGCCTAATCCCTGCTTAATTAAAGCGGCGCACTCTACACTCCTGTTGTGTTGAGGGAGTACAGAGTGTGGGACGGCTGATGTATGAGGAAACTAGCAGTCAGCGTGGCTAATCTCAAAGACTTGGGAGCTTTCTAGCTACATAAATCAGCGCGACTTCTGAATAGCCTCATAAAACACCGTGTCATTGCCATTCCCCTCACGGCGTTTTGGATCTTCCTACAGCATGCAGATCGCTAGGAAACTTCTAAGCAATCAAGTAATGTGGTTCTGATGAAATTACTCAATCAATGCGCAGGCCCAAAGTAGAAGCATAATTCAAACTCGTATAGTTTTTATATGTCAGAGACCTTTCTTTCACCAGGGCAAAGGAGGTGATTCAACGTGAAATACTATGTATATGTACTTAGAAAATAAATAGACAAATATATGTCTCTAACACATGTTGAAGAGAAAGTTCAAGCCATTACAATATTATATATTTAGAGTAGAATAATTGTATTTTCATCTCAATCATTGTGGCTCAACTATTAAAACGTATTTCATGATCATAGTATGTTAATTTATTCAATAAAATAATTAAAGGTAAATATGCAATTGTCTTTATTAAGCTACGTACAAGAAGTAAAAGCAGAGAGGTGAGAATTTTCACACACATATGAAGGTTCAATGTCAGAAACATCAGTATTTAAAGAAACTGCCAGAGCTCTGACTTTGTATCTTTCCTGCACAGCTGAACTATCTATAGCAACCACTTTCCCACCAGGCTGAGCAAATCTTCATTTCGGCATATCTCTTTACATCTATTTAAGTGAAATATTCCTTTCACCATGGTGTTATTTTCAGCCCTCTAGTCCTGAGCTTATTCACTCCTCATATCCGTGTTTCTCATCTAATTTCATCAAAGCAGTCATCTAAAGAAATTTCTTCCTCACCAACTGAGTAAGCAACCTGGCCCAGTGCATGTTAACTGTGGCCATACAAGTTTAAAACAGATCTATCCATTTTTAATGTACCATTCTTCTGCTATATGCGCAAGAAGGGGGCATTTAACCTCTGAAGTACACATAACTTAGCCAATTTTCGGTACATTATAAGAGGTTTAAGGCTTTTAAAACTGTTAGCTCCATAGCAACATTAGGTAGTCTATAAAAGAAGTCAATTCCCTTGTCTAATACAATAGTTTCATTCAACACAAATTAATTGAGAAAGAAGTTATTTATTTTAGTTGGTTATAGAGATCTGATGAACACAGCTAGATCTCTAAAGAAACGTGTAATTGCTGCACAGTTACTTTTTAAACCATCTAGTTATAAACAAGCCGTTTCTCGTTGACTGACAACGGTGGGAAACATACAACAGTTATCTTCTATTCTGAACCAAATGCCCAGACTGCTTTGTAAAATAGTATTCCTCACATAAAGAATACCAAGATATATACATATATACATGTTTGCAAATCATATTTTTAACATGCAGAGCACAGAATAAGCAATAAAATAACACTTATCTACAAGTCCCTGCCCCTCCCGGGGGGAGTGGCAAACATAAGACAGAAACTCCCAATCATAAAATGAATAGAGAGAGAGAGAGATACTGACCACACCCCCACAGTCTCGTCCTCCTCACTTCAGCTGGACATAAATTCATGCCATGTCTTTACGAAAAGCATGGTTCATTTGAAAACTCTTATCAGAGCGTTACTGAACCTCTCAGTGAGATCATTTCTCCCTGAAAAGTTCTGAACCTACAGGCGCTGTGAAGCCCCAGGCAAAATGGGATCCAGAAGGCCAGCTATCTAATGCTTTATTTTCTTAATGCACAAGGCCAAGGTTTTCTGAATTCTGACCTCATTACTCCTAGCACAGAGACATACAGTCCCATTGATATAAATGATAGAGAGTGGCAGACATGTTTACAAAGACAGCCTATAATACCAAAAGAGGGAGCCCCCCCTGGAGCTGAGGATCTGTCCACCACAGGAACAAGCACAGACAGAAGGCCCTTGCTTGGGAGGAACTGCCACCTGCAGCTGGTTCACCTGGCACAGGGTGTGTGTGTGTGTGTGTGTGTGTGTGTGTGTGTGTGTGTGTGTGTGTCACGGTGAACAGGCAAAGGAGAAGACTTGACCCATCTGTCGCCTGGATTTGAAAAACAGGTGGTAACGATAAAAGTCCTGTACCCGAATTGGAAAAGAAAAAAATATATATATTTCTTTTTTTGCCCCAGAGGGGTCTCACTGCAGCCCAGCAGAGGAACCTTGCTTGCCCAAGAGGCGAATTTCCGAAAAGGAAATCATCACACTAAGGAAGAAAAGGCTGTAAAAGCCAATCTTCACTCAGCTCTCAGGGATTAGCAAGTGAGAAGAGTTGGAGCCCTCAGCTACCGGTACACTGCATGATAATGACTAGAGCCCCGCCGCTCACGCCACGCCGCCTAGCCGCTGGGCTCGCCAATAGGTGGGGCCAGGAGCCTGACGACCCGCGGGGCCTTGGGGGATCCGGAACACAGAGCTCGCCCTGACGCAGCTCAGGAGAAGGCTGTCAGCAGCCACCGCGTCTGGCCGGGCCACTAGAGCGGCCTGCACCGGCTTTGGCGTCTTCCACGCCCCGGGCAAGGAACGTGTGCCCCGCCACCCTCTTTGGCCACCGTGTCTCGGGAACCGCAGAAGACCGCGCGAGCCTGGGCATCCGCACCGCTCGCCGCAGCGGACTCAGCCGCTCACGATGCAAAACCACCTGTTCGAGCCTCGGGGAGCGCCCCCGGCCCCAGCCCGCCTCTCTCCCCTGCGGATGACACTGCCAGCCTCCCCCCCACCCACCCCCCCATGATTTTTTTTTTTATGTCTCAAATGTACATCCGGGAAAAACCGGTAAGGTAGAGTCCATCAAACTTCCTTCTCCCTGTACCCCGAGTCCCCACACTCCCCACACTACTGCGCGGAGGCCACAATGAGCCCCTAGCGCCCGGCCCGCACTCCCCACCCGGCCTCACTCCGCGCTGCGAGGCTCAGTTTAGGGAAAGCTTAGCTAGAGCAAGCGCGGGCTCCGAGGGGCGCGAACAGAGGCCACCCAGCAGCAGCCTGAGGCTCGAGGGTATTGGGGAACAGAGATTCCTGTCAAGGAAACGCTAGGGAAAGTCGCCACAAGGCGCACCGGCCCTGTCTTACCGATGTGGATGATGGAATCGGCGGTCGCCAGGTCCCAGGTTCGAGACCACCAGAGGGACAGAAACAAGAGCAAGGGGAAAACTTCCATCCTCCGATGATGCTGATCCTCCTTGACCACGACTTTACTTCCAATATTTAGATATTCTTTTATCCGGTCCACAGAGTTTGAGGTCACGATAGAGTTGAGTGCAGCTTTCCCTCTAATTTCCAAATCCCTCTTGCCAGAGCACACACAGCCTTTCCTAGTCGCAGAGGAGGCACAGGCGACCCGAGAGCTAGCACAGCCAGAAGCAGCCTCCTCCCAAGCCCTGTCACTCGGCTGGGAATTTTGGCATCGCCAGAGTTGTTTGCAGTTGGGCTTTTAAAAAATGTATCCAGCCTTGGCTGCTCTCGGACAGGGGGCGAGGCTGGCGCTCAGACGGTGGCCGTGGCCGCGCGGGGGCCGCGGTGGCGGGTCCCAGCTCCCCCGCAACTTGGGCACCCCCGCGCCGGATGTGCCCGCGCCCTCCCCCGCTGCCGAGCCCCTCCACCCCGGGCCGCGCGCGGTCGTGGCGCCTCGCGGCCAGCTCTCAGTGCCACGGGTGATGAGGAGGATGGAGCAGAGCCGCCAGACTCCAGCGGGGAAGGGGGGGCCGCTCCTGGAGGTGTGAGAAAAGTGAACTTGAAGGTAATGCAGATAGTAATGCAGAGAAGACTGCCCTTCTGCGCGAGGCGGGCCCCGGAGCTGCCGCGGAGGGCCCGAGCGGCTCCGCGGGCGCGGTGGCGGGGGAGTCCGCCGGGAGCGAGCAGCGGGCCAGGCCGGCGCGCGGAGCTGCGGCTTGCAGGATGCTCAGGAGCCGGTCGCCCGGCGGGATGCGGGAAGCCAACAGCAGCCTGGCAAGCTCCGCAGCAGCCCCACGTTGCTTAGAAATGGATCACCTAGGAGAAGCGAGTCCGCAAGAGAGCGGTGCCGTCAGGCGGAGAGGGGAACCAAGCAAGGAAGAGCTTCTAATAACCACCTCCTCCCCCTATCTGCAATACAAGGGAGAAACAAAACCGCGCTCTCAATTCCCTGGGAATCTTCACCCGGACTGAGAAAGGCAGGACTCAAAGAGAAGGCAGTGAAGTCCCCCACCTACCTCGATTTTTTTTCCCGAGATTAAAAGCAACCTAAAAAAGCCACCCCACTTATTTAACCTTGCTATCCCCCAACAGGTATCGGACTTTTTTCTAGTCCTTGTCTGGAATTAGTCACATTTGCTGAAAACAAATTAGGGACACCTAGTCACTTAGGGAAAAGAAGACCTAGAAAGCTTTTAATGAGATTTCAATTATAAAGTTATAAAAAGCTGAGAATGTGCTAATTTCCTCTTAAACAGTGGCTTTTTTTTTTTTTCATTTTTTAAAAATTCTTTTTCAGTCTCTTTTAAGGCAATCAAAATACTGAAAGAATTCGGAAATATTGTCATAAAAGAGACAACCTTGAGATGTTAAAATATATCTAATAATATTAAAGTCAATAAAACAAAAAAAAAAATGCCTCCGTGGTCAAAATACTGCATTAAGTTAATCACCTGTGCAGTTAAGTCGCCACTGGGAAGCTCCTTGCTGTCCTTGGGAAAGCTGCAGATGGACTGTAAGGCAAGCTCCCAGGTTTGAGAGAAGGGCCTATCTCTGCTCCTGATGACTTCTTCTAATGACTAGTTTATATCATTCAGTCTTACTGCAGAAGGGGGCTCTGTTAACTCAATCAAGTGTGTAACTGAGGTCAGCTCTGATACAGAGCTCTGATACTGTTTCAGTCACAAATGTCTACTGGGAATCTTGTTACCTGGGGCTGGCTGTCAGAATCCAGGTTCCTTGTAAGACTGGCTAAGATCTTTTGGCATTGGCCCCTCACTGACCCCTTTTCCAGAATCATGGTGATTTAACTTAGTTGCCCATTCTCACCTTTGCATTGTCCTATCCTCCCTTCATCTTGTAAATCTCATCCCTGGACATTGGAGAAAATATTTTGTTCCTTTGCTGCTCACATCAACAGTTCCGGTTGGATCATATAAAGTTGTTGTCCATTCAAGCTTCTCACCACTTCAAGAGCAGGAACCTGTCACCCATGAAACACTCTCCCACCTTTATATGTGAAATAATTCCATCTCCGATGCTCTCACTACAGTTTTCCTTTGTATCACAGAAAAAAAAAAATCTGCTTTGAACTTAGCTCATTTATGTCTTCAGTGATGATCAGGACTGATACACATGTTTTTGATGTAGCCTTTTACAAATAGCCCCAATTGTTGAATTTCAGATTTTTCTGAATCTAGACACACCAGCACTTCCAGGAAGCCATCACTGACTGTAATTCCCAATCAGTTTCCATCATCTCTTCATTTCCCCATCATGAGTACACATGAATTCTATATGGATTATATTCATATTATTATTGATGTCATTCTACTGTTCAAAGCATTCTGGTGCACTTTCATGAATGTTGATACAGATAATAAAATGTTTAAATGGTTTTATCTCCATGCAGCACTATGGGTCATTTTAAAAGCTAGTGACTCACTGTGTACCCTAGCAAGAGAAACTGTGAATTGTCCATTTAAGATGGACACAACAATATCATATCTTAGACTCAGAGAGGTAAGTGGAACTTTCAAAACAATAATTGTGTCATTCTCATCTTAATAAGTATTGTTCTTGGAGATAACCAATAGCTAAATGTAGTCACGTACATATAATCTATTAGATTATAAATTATTAATCTCTTTATATACTATAAATAAAGCATTGTCATTATTCCAAAATGTTCCATTTAGTAGTTTTCTATCATAAGTCCACTTTGGAATAACCTAGTACCTTAACATGCCTTCTGTTGCTCTGATAAAACATTGACTAAACCAACTTATATGAAAGAAACGGTTTATTTGCCTTATACTTCCATGTCACTTCACTGTCCATTATTGAGGGAAGTCAAGACAGTAAATCAATAACCTGGGGTCCATGGAATAATGCTACTCATTGACTGGCTCCTCATGGCTTTCTGAGTCTGCTCTCTTAAATAACCCAGGGCCTGCCTTTCTGGCACCCTAGTAAGTTGAGCCCTTCCACACAAGGCAGCAATAAAAAAAAAATAAAAAATGCCACAGAGACACATCTAAAGGCCAATCGGCTGGAGGCAGATTGGAGGCAGAGATTATCTCTTCCCGGGTTACTCTAGTTTGTTTCAAGGTGACAAAAACTAAAGTGCTTATTTGCAAAAGACTTGCTTATATGTGTATAATTAAGACAAAATCTCCAAAGCTTTGAATTCAACCTATAAGCTACTTATTTGTGTAAGTAACTCTAACATTTAGCCATAGTTCAGAACCACTATTATAATATTTGCACACCTGAAGAATTTTGGGTGACAAATCACAAAACTCACCGAGATATAATGATAAACCCATGTCAATCAGAAGAGGTCACCTGAACATAGATTGAAGCTTCATAAATGTAAAGCAAGAAAGTTAGTGAAAAACTATAGCATCAACTATGGATTTTCAATTTAAGAGCAGCAACTTCTTCAGTGTCCAAATAATTCATATGCCCCGTGGGACCTAATTAATTGGCTTTATATGAATATAAATGTATACACTTAAAACAATGTGTAACTATATTTTTTAGGAAATTAGATAGATTATGATGGTTACCTAGAAACAAAGATTTACAACGTGCAAAATAGATATTAAATATCAGGTATAAAAATAGCATATTCACTCACTGTGTTTATTAATTGTTTATTGCTGTACGGAGAAGCGAGCCTTGTATATATTGGATACATTCTAAGAAATGTCTCTATCACATAGCTGTAATGTTAGCTTATTCTTTTTCTTATTCTTTTTTTTTTTTTTTCTTATTCTTTTATTGTTGAGACAGGTAGTCAGTAATTTGTCTAGGTTGGCCTTGAACTTGTGCTCCCTCTGTCCCAGCCACCTAAGAAGCTACAATTAGAGATCTATACCAATAAGAAAAACTTGGTTCTGTTTTGTTAATAGACTTTGCAAAGATGGTTTCTCTTTCATAAATGCTGTTTCACCTGAAACAATCACCATGTATGGGTATTATAGACGCGCCTATCCTACGGTACTCAGCCTCAGCCCTTATAAACACAGCCTTCATTCCCTGAAGTTGTATAACAGGCACTTAACTTTGCAGGAAAAATGGAAATGAATGATAATGGATAATTCATGGATTTTCGAACTTGAGAGTGTGTCTTCACTGGAGAGTCATATGATATGTGATATGAACATCAGTGATTTGGAGAAGTTGTAGAAAGTGGGAGCAGCTTCAAGATCTAAAGTAAAATCACTTTTTTATGAAAAGCAGAATTTCAGAGAGTACTCATTTGTGTTGCTGGGTCAGGGCACATGTGGGCTCCTTCAAAAGCATGCTGTGTAGAAGGAAAGTGAGACCACAGGAATTCATGCAGTAGGTCACTCTTTCAATTTCCCTTGAAAAACCTCTAAGCATTCCAGTATCTACATTTGCAAAGTGAGCTTCTTTCTGTTAAAAACAACACCAAATTTACTCATTTTCATCAAATGCAAAAGCTTCACTGATATACCAATATACAAAGGGTTTTGTTTTAACATAAAAATGAAAACATTTATAAGTATTTACTGTAAACTTAAGGCGTGGTTAGCTTTCCAAATAACACTACGAAAATGTATTTGGATAATTTTTTTTCACCATATACAATGACATCATTAGCAGTTTAAATGCAGGTAACCACCTACAACAGTCTAAGTAAATTGCAACCTGACCATAAGCATATGAAGAAATAAAAGAGTACAAAGGCCAACCAATAAATAGTTGTGATGAAAGAAGTTAAAGTGAAACACAAATGTACATTGGTGGAATGTAAAAGCATGAGTTTCCTTTGAAATAGGATCCCAAAGGTTTTTTTTTTTTTCTTTCCTTAACACATTGTGGAAATTCAGCGTTAATGGAATTTCAAAGTCTGATTTATTCAGCTTCTTGTTTTTCTCTCTAAATGAGGATAAGAGAATTCAGTCCCAGAATTTGTACCAATACTTGTTAGAAAAATGTAAACGTACAAAACACAGTTTGGCTTTTTTGTATTTATTTGCTTTGGTGCGTGTGATGTTTTGCCTGCATGCATATATGTGTACCATGTGCATGCTAACTCTAGAAGACAGTTATGGGTAGCTGTGTCCTTACGTGAATGCTGGGAATCAAGCCATCATATGCATGATAAATTATCTCTTCATTCTTAGAAGGAATATTTTTTGTCTTTTAATAAGTCCAAAAATATTCCTATGAGATACATTCGGGTTGGGTGTACTTTCTCATTTATTTTAAAATTGATTGCTTTCTAGTTTTCAAAGTATTTGGTCAATATTTATATATCACTTCTAAAATTATTGAATAATATCTGCCTTCATTTTTTATTTCCTTTCTTCTTCTCTTATAATTTAAATTCTCAAATTCTTTTTACATTTTCAGAGATTTATATAAATGTGTAAGTCTGTCTTACCTGGACGTATTTTTAAACTCAGTGAGATATAAATTTCAAACAAATTCTGTAACAATGTCGATTGTTAAGCACAAGTGTTTTGGGAAAATTCATTTATAATTAAAGTTGGCTCTAATGGGCTCTTTATATTCATATCTTTAAGCTTTAAGCACAGCGACTTATTTATATGAATGTATATGCTTGGAGCAGGTCTTCTAGTCACCTCATCTCCAATGCCTGATGTCTGTGCAGCTTCACAAAGAATATGGGTAAGCATAGTTAAAGTGAAAGGAGTAAAATGCTGACCTGTAACCTAACAGGGACACTTCTGAGATTGGCCCCTCACTACATTTTATCCTGTCCCCACAAGATGGCAGCCATGCCTGACTCTAATATAATCAGCACACATTTTAAACACCTCAATACTAACAGTTTACCAAAATATTATCCACTTCTATTGACCAAATTACAACGCAATAAACTTGATACCTTAATTTTGTTTTACTTATTTGATTTCCTCCATGTTTTATTTTTTTTCTTCATGGAATCCTTGGTTTTCTATTTGGGGATTCATTTGTTTGCTTTATTTTCATCTTGTCTTATTTGATCAGCTAGGAATTAAACATCAAGAGGCAACGCATTAGCCATGTACCACTCACTCCTGTACTGGAAAGTAATTAGAACACAAAGGCATTTTTTAAGATTGAAATGTGTTGTATAAATTTCAAAGATTCAAAAACAAGACTACTTTAAGTATGTGATTTTTCTAAAGAAGAAAATATCTTACATATGTTTGAGTCAGACCTCACTGTGCCACGGAAGGGAAAGCATTATTCAATTAAAGGCCAGATTACTCTTGTATGGCATATTATTTGTGTCCCATGACTGGTAAGGCAAAGTCAAAATGAATTCATAATGTCAGTGATATTATTAACTATCACTATGCTTCCTACAGTGAAAATCAAATGCCATTATTTTCCCGTAATAGCTGTTTTAATTGTTAAAAGAAAACAATTATACACATTAATGACTGCTTGAAGTTTGTTTGTATGCTTCAGAAATTAACTATACATTTTAGTTTAAAGATATTACATATTAAAATAGCACATGTAAGAAAATCTTGGTGCATAAAATTTTGTTTTGTTAAATAGTTAATCATTATATAATACATATCTATATCTTCAGAAATGCCAAGCAGGTCATAAAACTTTAAAAACACCTACTTGTAATTCTTAATCAGCCTCCATTCAGATTTCTATTAAAAAACTTCTTTGCTCCTCACTATTCATAAAAGTCACTGGTAAATATAAATGTTTGACCAAGGGTATGTATTAATGGATAAACAATTGAACTAAAGTATGGAATTGGAATGCTAAATAAAACTGGTGGAAAAATACTGATGTCCTCTAACAGTATCATCTTAATTCATGAGAAAATAACTAGATTGCCAAGGTATCAAATAGTCTGGGCACAAGACCATCTTACCTGCTTACCATTCAATGCTTTAGCACAAGAGTAGACGTCACATCTTTGATGTAAAGAGTATGAAACATATTTTCAAATGTACTATTAAGAGATGTCGATAGAAATAATATCAGCAAAATAAATCCATACATGAATGTCTGGCTAAATTTAACTTGACCTATTTTCAGTTTGGTATATATGACCAAAGAGAAAACAGAGGGAGACATTGAATTTTAAGTTAGTCTCTCGGACTCAACTTAAAGTTTTCAAATAAATAATAAGTTTTAATGTATCATTTTATTGCCTATTATTTCAAAAATACTTCTACTTTATAATACTTTTTGTTTTACACAGAAAGACCTAAAGCAAATTAGATGCAACATGAAAGTTGTAAGAATGAGACAATACTCTCAAATTATAGAAAATTAATGTTTGTAGAAAAACTTGGGTCAGCATTTCTCACATTAGACTTTGCTATGGTTTAGGATATGGATCAATTTCTTTCAAATTCCATGTGGTAAAAGCTTGGCCCCCCAGCCAGGTGGGCTGAAGCACACCTTTAATCTCAGCACTGGGAAGAAAAATGGAAGAGAATCTCTGGATTCTAGGCCATGTGCTCTGCAGAGTGAGTTCTAGGACAACCGGGCTTCACAAAGAATCTTGGCATAAAGAAACAAAAACAAACAAAATCAAAAACAGACAAAGAGAAAAGAACAATGCTTGGTCCATGGAAGGGCACTATGGAGAAGTCAAGATTGAAGCGGGAGAGCCAAGTGGGAAATCTTCAAGTGTCCAACTGGAATAAAGCCTTCCTCTTCGAACATGGGCTCCGGAAGTCAGAGCACCACTGCACACTCACACTCTAGCAGTAGAACCCCAGGACCAGAGGATGAAGTCAACTCTCTCTGGGAGTCATAGTGCAGTACTTCAACCACAATAACTGAATCTGACTGGATTGGCCTTCAGGAAAACTCTCTGCTGGAAGAAAACATCAAATAAAAAGGTTTGGTACCCACAAGAAGTTTCCTTACATAATTGATGTGTATATCTATGTATGTATGTGTATATATATATATATGTATATATATATATATATGTATATATATATATGTATATGTATATATATAATGGTATGTGCAGATATATATTATGTAATACATTATACATTTTTAATATATTTTATTAATTTATTCATATTACTTCCCAATTGTTATCCCATCCCTTGTATCCTCCCATTCCTCCCTCCCTCCCATTTTCCCCTTACTCCCTTCCCCTATGACTGTGACTGAGGGGGACCTCTTCCCCCTGTCTATGCTCATAGGGTATCAAGTCTCTTCTTGGTAGCCTGCTATCCTTCCTCTGAGTGCCACCAGGTCTCCCCATCCAGGGGATGATACCACAGTTTCTTTATCCATTCTTTTGGTAAGGGACATTTAGGTTGTTGCCATGTTGTGGCTATTACAAATAAGGCTGCTATGAACATGGTTCAGTATATGTCCTTGACATGTTAATTTTCATTTATAAAGCAAAAATTTGACTTTCTTGATCATAGAATATATGAAATCTATTACCTATCTACTTTCATTTTAATACTTACAATAAGCATACTTGTGATTCTTGAAATACACTTTCAAAATCTAAAATATAGAAAATATTATATATTGTTTTTGTTTTTCTACATTTCTGGGTGCTTTTATTAACCTGATATCTAATATGTATACTGAATATATATATATGTGTGTGTGTGTGTGTGTGTGTGTGTGTGTGTGTGTGTGTGTGTGTTTATTTTATGACAAAAGAAAAATGTATCATTCATCAATAAAGATGTTTTATTTTTTACAATACTTTAGAGACTTCCGCTGCTGATTAGAATTTTTAAAATGCCAATATTAACATCATTGTAATTGTAATCTTAACAATAAGAAATAGTTAAACATATAGACAGACAGACAGATAGATAGATAAGAAGGTAGGGAGACAAAAATCTTTGAAGCCATCAGAGAGCTGAGTGGCAAAATGGTAGAAAGAAAGAAAGAAAAAATGAAAGAAAGGAAGGAAGAACTGAAGAAAGAAAAAGGAAAGAAAGAAAGAAAGAAGAAAAAATAGAAAGATTTTCAGAGATCAGCAAGCCCACCCAACCTGAGTTAGGACATAACACTGTGTAGACAGAAGAGAAACTTCTTTAGAAGCAGAAAAGAAAAATCTGCCACATATTAATGAATTGCCCAAATTTGATTTATTAATGACTTTATAATTCCTGAGAATCCACACAGTCAAGTACAGTCCCTTTTATATGTCTCCACTAGGTGGTCATGGGTAAATTGAGGGTGGAGAACACTTCAGTGCTAAAAGCATGATAAAATTTGAATGGTTTAAAGTGTAGGGTTTTTGTTTTGTTTTGTTTTTTATTTTAGTTGTTTTGGATTTTGTTTTTGTTCTCTTCATTTGGTGCTTCTCCATAAGTAGAAAGAAATTTAAAGGCGGTAGAGGAGAGAAACCAAGCTATCTTATGTCCAGATCACAGTAAAAATTGAATGTTCTATGTAGGACCAAATCATGACAGTGTCTATAGAAAGTTAAGGAGCTCAACTTTCTGATAAGTACCAAAAAATATTACTGTTTTGTCCAATATTTCTGAGTAATAAAGGTACTTGAAAGCCAAATTCATGAACATATCAGAAAGTTAACCTATGATGATCAAATCAGTTTCATTCCAGAGATGCAAAGTTGATTCAACATATGTAAATCAATAAAGTTAGTCTTTAGGATCTTTTAGTGGAGCTCAGAAAAGGGCACCAGATCCCCTGGAACTAGAGTTAAGGATGCTTGTCATCAGCCAGGTTTATCCTGGGAATTTTACCTACATCTTCCAGAAGAACAGCAAGTGCTCTTAGTCATTTTCTAGTCCCTTTCTTTCTTTTTTTTTTTTTTTTTTTTCCCTCTAGTCTTTTAGCTGTCATTACTTTTGTCGTCAGTCTGATGCATTACTCTCAGAATTATTTGTATGTCTGGCTTCATATATGTGGCATTTCTTAGCCTGCTTATCTTTCAATTATGGAAGATAGTTTTGTTGGGTATAGTAGTATAGAATGCCATGGTGTTTTAGACCTTGGACTACATTCCTCAAAGCACTTCTAGATATTATGTCTCCACTGAGACATTTGTTGTTACGCTAATAAGGCTTCTTCATCTACATTTTAGTATTCACTATCCTTCCTATATATAGTATTTTAACATATATAATGTGCCATGCGAAATTCTTTTCCTACTATCATCTATATGGTATTATATATGCTTCTTTTCACTTGTTTGTACCTTTCCTTATTATAGAGATATTTTCTTCTGAGAGCAGGTTGAAGATCTAGCCTATGCTATTGACAAGGGATTCTTTTCCTTTATCTAGGCTCATAATTTAAAACAATTGTGCTTTTCTAATGTGCCAAAGTTCTTGCATGTTCCTTTGAGCTCTTTTTTAATATTATTTCTATGAGCAGTTCAATTCCTCTGCTTTATCTTCAAGCATCATTCTATGTCTAAAGGTTTCCCCCAAGTTTTCTTTTGTGTTATGAAGAATTTACATTCCATATTTATTTAAGCTTTAGTTCTCTTCAATATTCCATTGCTACATTTAAAATCCTGATTGTCTTCCTCATTTACTCCAGCCATATATTTCTGCTTCTCTCAGGGCTCTGACATTTTTATACCCTTTCAAGACTCCTCAGAATTTCAAATATAAACTATCTTAAGTTGGCATAATCACACCTCTTCCAGAGGCCTGAGGGAGGCAGTGGTTGCTGCTCTCCCTGATGCTACTGATCCCTGCTGCTGATAGCTCTTGCTCCTACTGGTTTCTGCTGCTGATTTTAATGGATGCAGATTACATTTGTTGTTTGCTGGACCCCTGGTTGCTAGTTGGAGATATCCTGTCAATGAAGATTGGGCTTGCCCAAAGGACATCAACATCCCTAATGAGCAGGAAGTAATCTAAAGAGACCTGTGCCTCTTTTACATCTCTTCTTCTTTCCTTCATACCCATTGTTGGGGGTTTGAAGAGATTGTGGTGGAGAATGGAGGAAGAAAAATGAGCCAAATAAAGTAGACAAAGCCGGGCTACAAATGGCACCCAGATGTGTGGCTAGGTAGAATAGGAAATCTGATTTCTAATGATGTAGAGAAAAATTAAGTAAACAAAGGCATGAATGTTCTCTTTCAAGATGTCAGAAAACTGTTTATGGTGGCTTCTTCTCATAGGTTATCCACCTGCTTTGCTTCCAGAGGTGATTTTCTGTTTTTTATTTTTCCTCTTCCTATATTCTGTCTAAAAAAAAGTCTGGGAAAATGCCTGAACAACTGGATAGTTTGTAGGTGGAAGTGGAAGCACTTGGGAAAGGGAGAAATAAAAGACTCAAGCTAAGCAAGGGAGCTTGACTTTTCCCCAGGATGAAAGAAGAATAAAAATTGGGCTGGAAGACACGCAGATCACAGTTCATGCAGCACCTCATGCATTCCGTTTTAAGTCCTTTGTCCTATGAGTAGGGCAGGGAGCTGGGTGTGAGGCTGAACGGAGGGGTGGCCGTGTGGGGTGACAAGGTTAAAGAAAAACAGACTGTTTTGAAAGAAAGGATAAATCTTGATCCAACTGTGCCACTAGAGGAGGGGTGGCCTGGAATTATGAAATTATATTCAGTTTTCCCAGTAATTATTCAACATATGTGTACTAATGGTGCTGATCATGATTATAATGAGATAACGTAAAGTCCTATAGAAATGATAGATCTGAGGTGTTATCTCTTACAAAATGCTTTCCCCTTATATTAAACAAGTACTAAGTAATTGGGATATCCCAAATATAGTTATTCCCGAAGATTGGAAAGGTCCGGCAACAGCAGTGCTAGAGGTAAGTCAACAGGTACAGTGGTTAACATGGTGAAGGGAGGAAGCTGTGCATATTGAACAACAAAATAGAGCAAGGGGAATTAATATTGTTAAATACCAACTGCTTGGTGAAGGGACTTATCCTTACCTATAAAATCAGATTTGATTGATGAAGCTGTCATAGGACAATGTCATTTGGCAGGTTTAAGAGCTTGGGCCAAAGTTGAAGAGCCCAGTAAAAGATCCACCTCATTTATTAAGATCGTACAAGGTTCTGGGGAAGTCTTCACATATTTCTTGCAAAGACTGGTTCCAGCTATAAACAAAACTGTAGCAGACCCTAATGTGAGGCAGGTGTGGGTAGAGAGTGTGAGTTCCAAATATAAAAGTTAGTAGACCATTAAAGGCGTGAGCAGTGCCAACCAATGGACAAGTGGATAGAAAACACACTGATATAAGCTTTTACAAGCATCATGCCAATGTCATAGGACAATCTATAGCTAGAGGTCTTTGGTATCAAAATGTCCAGTGCTTTAGTTGCAGTATATTTGGCCATTTACAAAGAAACTGTGACCAAACCACTAAAAGCCTCAAATCTCAAAATGTCCAGTGTAGTACTTTCTAAGCTGGATCTCAAGTAGCCCAGTACATTAATTGTGAGAAATACAGGGGTTTCTACAGGAGAATCAAACAAGCCATTTCTGGTAAAAGAATACCTAGGCTCACTGGGGTTTCCAGATATTGTGGCAAGGGAGGTCATTGAAAAACCGAGTGCAGGCCCAAGACAGGTATCTGTTGGATATGTTGGATATCATGCTATGTATTTTGATGCTAATTGCTGACTTGCAAGATCTACTTGCTGCTCTGACCCTTGCCTACATAATTGGCTGAATAAAATGCCTACACCCAAGCAATGTAACTTAAGCGGCATAGTGAAGGATTACAGGCTTTGAGCAGAGAGATGCTTGGGAGACAGAAGCAGACAGACCTGTAGAAAGGAGTCTATATAAAGTTTGGCTATAAAGGCAAAACCGCCTATTACATATGGGAAAGGGGGCAGGACAAAAGTAACCACAACAAATACAGAAACCCAGGCCCAAACCTCTAAATACGTACAAGATGCCTAGGGTATGCTTGAATAATAAAATTTAATAGGATTTTACACATGTCATAATGCCTTTTCTATTGCTTAAGGCAACCAGTGTGTCTCTTTAACTGGGAGGCTTTCTCTTGGGAGACAGGTAGTGGCTTGGACTAGTACAACAGATGCCCAAGACGAGGACATCTAGACCTATACAATATATTGTTTTGATTTCAACATGATAATGAATGTCTATACACAGCCAATACTTTTTGTTGGCTTCAAAATCCCCATGAAATGTACATGCCATCCTTTCATATGGCATACATAAAGATTTAAAGATGCCTTTTCTTCTATTCATTCAAAGAGCAGAAAACCCATCCTTAATTGATCTGTGCTTCTCTCACACTTCCTACATTTATAACACTTAGGACTTTATCATGCTTGTGAGAAACTATGTGTTTTCGGAACAAAAGAACCAGACACTGACGATGCTGGATAAAACCTGGCAGGATTCGCCCTCCAACAAGTTGAAACACTGATGGATCTGCTTCACCATCCTTCATGTTCCAGCTTCAGCAAGTTGTTTGCTGTTCCTCATCACAACCTACTTCCATGAAAGCTTTGAAAAGGCTACTGATCTCAATATGTCCAACATTCTATTGCTCCAAACAGGGCTTCTATTAAGCCTGAAATTTCTCAACATTTAGAGACTGAACCACAAGTGTTATTGCTAGCTTCCTACCACCATTACCTGATTTTATTTGAAAAAAAAAAAAAAAGACTTTCCATGCACCTTAAGAGAATGATGCCCCATTTCCCTTATAGGGAGTGTTGAATAGGTTTTTGGTTATTTTCTTGGGGAGTTGATTATAGTTATTAATAATCTTGTATATAGAAAGAAGAAGGTTAGACCCAGGGATTCACTCTTTTATTTTCCTTTCTCTATCTTTCTTAGGTATGGAGATAGAGGTTGATAAGCAAGAAGGGGGAATATAAAAAATAGAAAATATATAGAGTAGTGAGACAAAAGGTAGATTATTTAATCTTCTGCACAACGTAAGGCTTTGTCACACTCAAATAATGCTATTTTTAATTCATTGGTATAGAATACTGTAAATTGTTGTAAAAATTATTTTTGATACACTGGTATACTATTCAAACTCAAGGTTACTTTGATATACACACACGCAAAAAGTTTTTACTCTCATATGAATTATTATGCTCATATAACTCATAATTACAAGGTTCACCTCTAATACTTGGGAAACTGCTATTACAAGCTGTTTAGGATATTTAAGTAATATAAGCTAATGGTTAACTGATCAATTCATCATCATGTTAGATACTAGTCTAATTTAGCACAGGAATATACATTTTAGCTTTAACAGATGAGATGTAATTCTATAGACAGATTACATAAAATATAAAAATAACATCTTCAAAAACCTCAGAGACCTACACAATATGACATTTCAAGATATTTTTCTTGTTTTAAGGGTTCTTTGACAACAAAGAAGGCCAACACCTGGCAAGACCCACCTTACCTCAAAGAAGGTTATGAGCATCAAAGAACCTCCTTACAGAGATGGAGTCAAATGTGGTAGGAACCACTATGCAAAGAAAATGCCTTCATTTCTACCACAGGCAGAACTCTGACTAAAGTGGGCAAGCTTATATGCAGGCTGAGTCAAGTGCCAAGACAGAGTAAGCGAGTCCTTCATAGTTACTGTTTCACAAATATGTCTGTCAGAAATACTGAGCCAGAGCCTGAAGATGATGTTTCAATGTTAGAGAGTTTGGGTGGGTGTCCAGGGAGCAAACTGTTTTTGTCTGTTTGTTTGTTTATTTATTTATTTATTATTTGGAAGATGCTGACCTGAATTTCCTGTTTACTGAGGTAAATAATCTTATTCCTTTTCAAGTCTCTGATGCAGTTAAAGACTAGATTATTGTAGTTTTATAATTAATCTTAGTTGTTTAAGAATTAAGACGTTATATTAAGGTCTACTTGGCAGGCTCACATTTTGTTCCCAATGGTAAGAGATTACCTTGGATATCTGTTGCTGTTAGTTTAATGGTATGGTCTAATAAATGTGTGGGTAGATCATTGGCCCATAGATAGAAAAAAGTGCAGGCACTTGACCAGGTGCTAGAAAAGAAGCTGGAGCCTCAATACACAGAAGCATCTACCAGCCAATGAAATTCCCTGTATTTCCTATAAAAAAAGAAGTTAGGAAAATGGAGTCTGTTAACAGATTTAAGAGCAGTGAATAGACTGCTGTTAACCAATGGATCCTTTACAGGCTGCAATTCCTTTACCTTCTTTTGCCTAATCCACGGTCTAAGATAGTAATCAATTTAAAAGATTGCTTTTTTCATAAGCCCATTGCATGAGCAGGATAGGGAAAGGTTTACTTTCTCAGACCCTATTTATAATAATGGTGATCCAGTAAAAAGATATTATTAGAAAGTGCTTCCACAGGGAATGTTAAATAGTCCAACTTCATGTCAATATTTTGTGCAATAACTGTTAGAACATAGAGAATTTTCTCAATTTGTTATTTATCATTACAAGTATAATACTTTGTTAACTGATTCTGATGACCATATTTTAGAAAAATTGTTTAAGAAAACACAGAGAATTTGGCCATGCTAGTGGTCGTACATTGCTTCAGAAAAAATACAGAAAGGAGACTCTATTAACAATTTGGGTTACAAAATAAATCAACTAAAAGGGTCACCACAATATATATATATATCAGTTACAAACCCTGAATGATTTTCAAAATTTAATGGTAGATATTAATTGGCTAAAACGTATAATTAGATCAATTACTCATGAGTTAAGTAATTTGCTTCAAATGTTACAAGGAGATTTGGACTTAAACAGTGCAAGTTGGTTAACAGCTAAAACACACACACACACACACATACAGATACAGAGAGAGAGAGAGAGAGAGAGAGAGAGAGAGAGAGAGAGAGAGAGAGAGAGACAGAGAGAGAGAGACAGAGAGAGAGAGACAGAGACAGAGACAGAGACAGAGTTAATTTTGGTAAAACAGAGACTGTGAAATGCATGTGCAGATTGAATAGATCCTAAACTTAGTAGTATTTTGGTTATTTTGCCTTCAACTCATTTTCCTACTGGGCTTATTAAGAAAGAGAAAATTACTGTTATGGATCGATTGATTTTGTTATCACATAAAGTAAAATATTAAAGACTTAGATGGAAAAGGTTCCTGAATTAATCATAAAAGACAGATTAAGACTATGGCAATTATCAGTAACAGACCTTGCTGAAATTGTAGTACCAAATAATAATTCTGAGATTATGTCATTATAAGTAATCAATGA
Source organism: Acomys russatus (assembly GCF_903995435.1). NCBI lineage: Eukaryota > Metazoa > Chordata > Mammalia > Rodentia > Muridae > Acomys > Acomys russatus. The sequence goes on from NC_067146.1 coordinate 61,379,063, forward strand.
AAATTGACAAAGAGCTTGTAATAACTACTTAGGAGAAATTAACAACAAATATTCCAAAAGCAAGTATTTTGGTTTACAAAAGAATTAGTTGGATTCTCCTATGTATCAAGGAAATGGTAATTCCTGAAGTGCCTACATTCTACAGTGATGTGAATAAGTTGGAAATTTCAGACTATAAATCAGACAAACTAAGCAAAATAATTAAAAGTCTATATATTTCGGTTCAAAAATCAGAGTTGTATGCAATCCTTGTGGTTTTAGATTTTTCAGAATCTCTTAATATAATTACTGACTCTTAATATGCGGAAAGATTTGCGTATAGAAACTACCAAATTTATTCCTGACAATTCAGAATTAACCTTGTTATTTATACAACTGCAATAGGCAGTAAATTAGAAACTATTCATTGTATATCACCCATATTTTATTTCATACAGGTTTGCCAGGTACACTGGAACAAGAAAATGAAGAAATTAACCAACTATTAGTAGGAAATGTCTTAAAAGACTCAATTTTCATGAAAAACACAATGCTAAAATTAAACGTTTAAAGAAAAACTTTTCTATCACTTGACAGCAAACCAAGGAATTTGCAAGAGAATATCCTAATTTTTCTTTGTATAATCAAACTCCATTACCCATTGTAAGTAGCCCTACAGGTACCAAAAGAAATGAAATCTGAAAAATGGATGTGTTTCATTTTGAAGAATTTGAAAAACTAATGTTTGTATATCATACCATTGATACATTTAATGAGCAATTGCTTTGAGTTCTGAAAAGCCTAATTCATTGAAAAACCAATAATACATTTATTGGTAATAATGGAAATTATGGGGATATATACAAATATTAAGATGGATAATGCCCCACATACATCTTCAGTAAGATAAAACAATTCTTTATATATTATAACATAAAGCACCTTACAGATATAGCACATAATTCCACAGGACAATCAGTTGAAGAAAGATCTAATTGCATTTTTTACTCAAGACTTTAAAAACACTTGGCTTCCTTGATGCAAGCTAGACATTTGTTTTATTTTATTTTTTAAACATTTTAAACATTTTTTATTTTTACGTATATATTTATATTATTACACATAAATACAATAAACTACCTATAGCAAGAAGAACCATGACGCAATCAGGAAGTGTATAAATGTTACATTCTTAGTATTTTGGCTATTTGTATTTGACAGCCTTGAAGTAAACATCTTTCCTGTCTTGGTGAGTCTAAAATTCTGAATGTAAATCCTTCTTCACACATCTTGTCATTATCAACTTAAAACATCTATCTAGACCTAAAAACATCTTAATTCTAAACAACTAAGCTTCATTGTAAAACTAAGATATCTGGTCTTCAACTCCATCAGAGACTTGAACTTTTTAAAAAAGCTTATAAAACAGAAAGGAAGAGTAAAACCCTCCAGTGACAGGTTAAATAATGATTTTCTCACTTTAAATGTTCAGAATATTAATGAAGAAGTAACAACGTTAACGGATAGTCACTGAGTTATAGAAAAACTGCGGAAATAAATTAACCTATATACTAAAAGTATGTGCTAACATCAGAATGAATTTCTGCAATAATTTTGCATTGGGCACACAGTTTATTTACGTTTCTACAGGGAATAAAGACATGAATTCCATCAGAATTTACAAAGATCAGACTTGAGCAGGAAAGAACTGAAAACCTTGACCTCTGATCTGAAAAGCATTTAGTTTACTTGAAATGTCTTTGTTCATAATTTCTCACTAAATACAGTAGAATTAATAGCTTAAAACAGAAAGGAGAAAATGTAGTGAGAATTTTGGTTTCTTTAAAAACCCAATTATGTTATGTGAATATGTTTTTGTTTTAATCCCAGGTGTGGGATATGAAGCTACTTCAGATTATCCACAGCAGCTGACTATGATTTGCCTCATGCCCTGGCAGGAGTGTAATTATGCAAACTGAAAAAATTTACATTTGGAATTTTCAGGATTTCTGAGAAGGTGTAAAAAAAATGCTAAAGGCCTGAAAAATGTGGCCTTTATTGTTTCTGGTCCTTGCAGCTGATAGTTCCTGTTGTTTCTGAGTCCTGCTGTTGTTTCTGCTGGTTGCTAATTGGTTTGGGTTTTTTTTTTTTTTTCCTGATTGCTGGATTTCTAGTTGCTGGTTGCTGGTTGGAGATATCCTGTCAATGAAGATTACTCTTGCCCCAAGGAACTTGATGCAGCAAATCATCAGGAAGTACTCTAAAGAAACATACAACTCTTATCCCCACTATCCTTATTTCTCTCCTACATAGTGTTGGGGGGCGGGGTAGCTGGAAGGGATTGAGGTGGAGAAGGGTGTAGGAAAAAGTACCAAACAAGGTAGCTAAATGTATGGCTACATATTCTCTTTAAATTCATTAAAGTAGTGTGTGTGTGTGTGTGTGTGTGTGTGTGTGTGTGTGTGTGTGTGTGTGTGCTCTTTAAATTTCTTGAATTTTTCTGAGAAAGTTAATGATTGTTCTTGCTATTAATATGTTTGATGATTATCAATGTCATTCTAATTGGCCAACATTTCTAAAGGACTAGTAGAATTGAGGGAAGCACGCTTTCTTGGTCACTCACGGTGCTTATGTTTTTGAAATGTGACTAGGGAATGTGGACTTATTTCATTGATTGCGTGTTTTATGTGACATTTCAGACTGCCTCAGAATGGAGCAGCGAAGGAGCTATATGATGATAGCTAGGCTGAGGAAAAGTAGTGAAGGAACTTTTCTATTGGAAGTAAGCCTTGGCATGTGGAAATGGCCATGTCCATTGTAAGAATCTTCTGCAGTACTCAGTTTACATGTCACTTTTTCAAAAGGTCTTTAGAGTTAGTTATCGCCTCCAAATCCCCTCTCTAACCTGTTATCTCCTAGAAATCCCCTCTCTAACCTGTCTTCCCATACTCAATTCCATTAACACTTCACGTTTCTTTATTTCATTAAAAGAAAAAGAAAAGCAAGTGTGGCAAAATTCAGTACTGATTCATCATAGATATAGATGCTGAGTATTTAGAAATATATACTATTCTCCAATCTCCTTTCAAGACAACGCCACAGTACAAGAAATCCATAAAATTTCTCTTAACGTGCCTCTTGAGGAAAAATCTTTACATTTCTTTTTCAATTTTAGTTTAACATGAATTGCAAGAGTCACATAAAAAAATCATGTTAGCCACCTCTTAAAACGTGAGCTACTCAAGACATCCACCCTACACACATTTTGAAACATTAAACTTTATGCAGAGATTTTAGGCCTGTTGAAGTATAGATTGGATAAAAATATTACTTTCCATGCACGTTCTGCATATTATACACAACAACCACTGATCTTCTAAAAGTGGTACATTGCATGTTTATCAACAGAAAACTTCATACACACGTTCGATGTGACCATGAAGACCTTTTCTTGTAGCTTCTTAGCATTATATTATCTTATACTTCCGTTGAGAAACTCCCCATTTAAAAAAATAGCTAACGAAGATAAATGCTATGACCTGCCTCAACATCATGTTTTGATGTATTAAATGTCACTTTCTCTGCTTAGAAGCTGGGTCCATATTTTTACCATGACAAACAATATCACTATAGCTGACATGTTTCTTACGGCATGCTCTTTCTATCCTGAATTATACAAAATCATTACTCTGTTGATAAAATAGGGAGGAATCAAATAACAAACGTGATAAATGATTGAGAAACATTTATAATATAAATTTACTACAGAAGATGTGGCTTATGTATCCACAATATTAAAAAAATAAGCTTTTAAAATCTTTCTTCTTGGAATAATTAAGTCTCCAAAGTAACATTTAAATCCTGAATAAGAGTTCCTACAGTTTTATAAATTCATATATTTAAATCACTATCCTATCAAAGAATAAACTGAATACATTGTAAAGTATAGGTTTTAAAATAAATAGCATTTAGCCTAAAAATTGATCTTAAGTGAGCTTAATTTTAAAAAAGAGATATATTGTTTGTTTGTTTATTTGTATGTTTTGGGAGGATGGCTTGCTTGAATGAGCCCTAAAAAGATACCAGATTTTTTGGAGCCACAGTTTCTGGTGATTGTGAGCTACCTAGTGTGTGACCCAGGAGTTGAACTTGGATCCCCTGGGAGAAGAGCAAGTGACTGTAATTGCTAAGCTTTTAATTGTTTTCAAAATTTAATAAAAATGTTAATATATGGGTTTTCTGCATATATGCCCATGTACCGTGTATATTAATCTAATATTATTGTCATGACAACTTGCTTATAACTATTTTAATTTATGAAATTTTACCTTATTCTTACTCAGGATGGTTTTATGTTGATGAAGTTATTGACTAATGAGGGATCATATTTCAAATACATGTATGCATAGCTGTGTAGTTACATACAACTCTTCTTAGTTCTCTATGGCCAATGAGTAACCATCCTAAGCTATAGGAATAAGTCTTAACATGTTCTTACTATGTTTTTAATTGTTTGCTGTGGAACAAAGAAAAGATATTCACAGTTGAAACTGATAATTTGGGTAAGTTGTTTTAATGCATGAGGAAAAGATTACTTATTGTGGAAGGCATATTTTCTCTCAAGATAAATCAAAGCTCAGCTTTTCAGGTGTTTATAGCATGTAAAAACAAAATTAGTAATATCTGCTAATAAGTTTAATGAGTTAATATAGTTAGAATTAAAATCGGTTCATAATCACTTTAATAGAAAATAGATTGTTAGTAATCAATTGAATTGTTGAGTTAAATTCTTGACTCCAGTAGGATGATTAAAAATCGAGACTCATGAAAACAAACTTCTGAACATAAAGTTGAAGGTTGTTACCTAGGAGGACAACTGAAATATCTGAAAACTTTTGGCACATCATTAGTACGATTGCAGATCTGAAAAGAAAAATGTTGGCAAAAAAATTCATTTACATGTTTTTGAAATCTTCTGTGAAATAACAGGTTATTGATGATATTCAATTATTTTCTTTTCATTAATAAAAGTACTTGAATATTTTTTAAAAGAGGAATTCATCAAGATTTCAATTTGATGATAAACATAATTTGACGGTACTCCATTTTTAAAAAGAGAAAAGCAGCATTCTCTTCTATTATATTTGAAAGAATCTCAACAAGAATAAGTCAGATTTCTGTTTTTACTTGCAATCTGATGGGTAAGAAAGGCCCTGGAAAATGAGATTTTATGCCTTTGAGAAAACTAGACATCAACAACAAAAAGTTCAGCTGTGCCTCTATAGTGCTTCAGATGACAGATGGAATAATCTCCAGTGTCTTCTTGGGCACACATGGGTATACAGGTCAACACACAAATTATTTACTTCACCTATCAAATACTCATTTTTCTTATTCTTGCCTTTCTTTTTCTCTTTTATTTAATGATATTCTATTGCCTAGCCTTAATTTTAGTGAAGTTTTGAACATTTATATTTGTTAATTGAAAGATAAAAGCATGAAAATTTTTTACACATGTTAAAATCATTTAAAGATAAAATGGTAATATATGTTAAATAAAAATTCAGGAGCTGGAGAGATAGCTAATCAGCTAAAATCACTAGTTGCTTTTCTAGAGAATCTGAGTATGATGTAAGGTACCAACACAATGGCTCACAACCACCTGTGACATTTATTTTAGGGGATCTGATGCTCTTTTCTGGCAACTGAGAATACCAAGCACTCAAGCTGTACACAGAAAATCACACAGGCAAAGCATGCATACAAATAAAATAAAAATAATAAGGTGCTTAAATATTAAAGTCAGTGTTAAATTTGAATTTTCATAAGAGAGTGGATCTTTCAGATGGCATTTGGAAAATTTGAACGAACAATTATTTTCATGTAGCATAAAAAAGATTTTCTATTAATACTGTTTAAACCAAGAGTTAGAGTTATTTTTCAGCAGAGTTAGTTTGGAATGGATATGTACAGAAAAAACAAAGAATTAAGTTACTGTAGAATGAGAAAATGTGTGTTTAAACATTGCTTTCATATTTTAAAATTTTCAATTAGAAATATAAAATTTTGCATCTATTCAGTTTAATAAGATTCTAAAATTCCAGTTGTAACTTTATAGACATGTCAGTATAGCACTGCGTTAGTTTCTTGAATTTTAAGATGTGAAACAAGACAGTATTTATTACCGAGAATGCTAAATATGCCTAAAATGTAAAAAGTAGGTTGTAATTTTCATTAATTTACTAATGATGAAAGAATACATACTTTATACATACCAAATCATATCACACCTTAAAATCATTTTTAAAAACCTTAAAGGTATTAATTTTCCTATGAAAAAGTTTCATGTCCAGTATATTTAGACAATGATGGAATACTAAGTGCTGTCTTTGGATGCATTTGTTACTTGATGAACAAAAAAGGAGTCATATTCTTATATAAAATGTTTTAAGCAGAACAGTAGCTTTGAAAATGTTTGTGTTATATTCTTTCCTCTTAGCCAGAATTTATTCTACGGAGAATCAAAACAGGCAAGCATTTGCCATCTCAGGTCATTTGCTTGCCAGCTGGTCATTTGTTAGTTAACGCAATCATAGTCTTCAAACCTTCCAGTACAAGGGCCAGAAGGCTGATTCATGTGATTTCTTTTGTGATGGTCAGCCATAACAGACTCTCTTCAAAATTAAGAACCGGGAGATTCTTGTTCTTTAATTTTAAGGAGTTAAACGGAAAGAAATCTAAATCTAGGAAAGAAGATGCAAATAGACCTGAGAGTAAGTAGTTGTCTAAAAGCATTTGTATAGAAAGCATATGTAGATGAACTGGAAGCAAAATAGAACACGCTTACTATTTTTTTTTTATCAAAAATAGATCTGCTGAAGATTATAGTAAGATTACATGGCTTGTGAACCAAGCTTTGCAAACATCCTAGATAATTTAGTCAGGTTTTCTTGTTCCTTGGCATTCAAAAATGCAGATTCCAGTATTGGTAAATTCTACTAATCAAGTGTTCAGAAAATAGAGCACCATAGCACTAGTGATATAAAGCTGCTGGAAGCTCTGAACCCCAAGGGAAACAAGCCATATTCATCTGGAAATTGACGAATAATGACCTTAATAGCCCTGGTCCAGAGAAAGCAGAAGTCACATCCTTAGGGGCTCATAAAGTCTATTATTACCATGTTAACAAGTTTGAGCATGGTTCCTGGGTGATGCAAGTGACACCGTAATAATGTCTGACAGCCAGTCAGCTACTCTTATTTTCAGTTACCAAACACATTTGCTTTATACGTTTGAACAGTTTTCAAATTGTATTTCAAAGTAGTAAGTTTACTACCTGTTCCTCTGCCTTGGCCTGAAACAGGGGCAGAAATCATGGACTTTTGACTGATGATTGAGAACCACTACTTAAACATTAGATTGTGAATGTCAGCAATGTCTTCTTTCATATGGATAAGCCTCCTCACTTGCCTTTCAATTAAAAGGCATAGGCTACTTGTTTTGATTTATATTTTGTCAATTTCACACAAACTAAAGTCATTTGGAAACAGAATAACTTAATGGATTTCCTCCATCAGAATGCCAAAGACATATCTGTGAGGATATTTTATTGGCTAATACCTGATGGAGGAGGGGCCCAAACCACCATTGGTGGTGTCACCTCAGGGCAGGGATTCCTGGGTCATAGAAGAAAACAAGCTGAGCAAGCAGTACACAGAACAATCTATTAAGCAGCATTCCTCTGTAGCCTCTGTATCCATCCATGCCTCCAGGTTTCCGCTCTCTGTGTCGCTTTCTGCATTGGCTACCCTCACTGATGAATTGTGGTAAGGATAAGGCAGCAAACTAAACTATCTCTTCCCGATGTTGCCTTTTATCAGTGTTTCATGTCAGTGACGTATGCTAATGAAGTTACTGCTCTTAGCTTATAGCTTCGCCTACAGAGCTTTCCAAAGCTTACGGGAATCTGCTCATAGGCAAGTTAAGACTCAGAATCTACGCTCCTGGGTGAGAAAGCTTTGCTACCACCACTGACAGATGGTCAACATCGCATAAGTAAGGATTTACTAAGCCTGATCAAACCCCAGCCAGTTTTGGGACAAAACAGACGTGAATGAACCTAGTTAAACAATAAGGGCTGGAGAGGTGCCTCAGCAGTTAAAAGCACTGACCTCCGGAGGACCTGGGTTCAATTCTGTAACTCCAGTTACAAGAGACCTAACACCCTCTCTCTCTCTCTCTCTCACACACACACACACATACACACACACACACACACACACACACACACACACAGACAAAACACCAATGCACATAAAAATAAAGTAATAAGTAAAATATTAAATAAATCATAAGAACTCCTCAGATGATACTTAAACTTATGACCAATAATTGTTAATTGCTGGAGGCGATGTCTTGTGGAGTTCCTTAGGGTTTCTGTTATGATAAAATAAATAACCAAAAGAAAATTGAGGAAGAAAAGGTTTAATCATCATATATTTCTATATAACAGACATTCATCCAGGGAAGACAGGACAGAAACCCATGGCAAACGCTTGGAGTCAGAATTTCAAGCAAATGCCCCAGAAAAACACTGCTTACTGGCGTGCTGCACATGGCTTGTTCAGACCGCTGGCCCAGGCCTGGCATCATCTACAGTGAGTTGCATACTCCCATATCAATCATTCATGGAGAAAAAAAATGTTTAGCTATCCTGCCCATAGTCCAATTTGAGGTTCCCTTTTTTTTAAAAAATGATTTAGCTGTGTCAAGTTGATGAAACAGATAAAGAAAATTATACCCTTGCCAACTTAACACACCAATACATTACTATTAAACCATAACATTCTCTTTCATGCTTATCCCCAAGATTGTATATTAATGTCAACATCATAATACAAAGCACATTCCAACTTTACAAAGTCCAACACTCTAAAAATTCAAATGCTTGAAAATTTCAGTCTCTTTAAGACATCCAAAGTCTCTTTCTAACACTCTAAATTACCCAAAGCCTCTCGAAAATTCCAGTCTCCCTAAATTTCCAAAGAATTTCTAAAGTTTTCAAGTCTTCGTACTATTCAGAGTTTCTTAACTATGACCTAATGTAAAATCAAGCATTTAGTTACATACTTCTAATTTCAAAAGGGAAAAGAGAGACAAGGCACAGCTGCAGTTATATCAAAGCAAAGACCAAAGTCTAATGTGTCCGACTCTGCTGGTTAACTGGTTAAGGTTGAAGTCTGTCTTCTCCAGATAGCTGGTTCCATGTCCAGTCTATGAGAAGTGGACTCCCTTTCTCAGTGGGGCCCTCACTCCACCTGATCTGGTGATTCTGTATTTGTAAGGGGAAGTCACATACTCTCCTAAAAAAAAAATGCAGGCCCGACCTTTCCTGATAACAAGCACAGGATATTCCTGAAAATACCCCCACCCCGTGCTGAAATCTTAGCTTCCAACAAATGGTCCTTAATTACATCGACGTGCCATCCCCTCACACATAGGATAATTAAGTACTGTCTTTCTTCCTGTTATAAGGCCTCAAGTTATGGAGGCACTGTGTCAGAGACAGTCACTCTCACTGACCAGGGTTTATAAATCTCTATTTCACAAGTAAAGTTGGCTTGACTCCTCACTCCTCTATGACCTTCTGAGACTCCATTTGTCCCAGAGGGAACTGTCTCTGGATGCCTGGTGATCAGGCTGCAATGACTGAACTACCTTTGCAGCAGCTGGGGCCTGCTAGATCACTGTCCATAGCTCATTGCCGAGCCTCCTCTTGCAGGCCTACTTTCTGAAGTCTCCCTGTATGGCAGGGGAAGAACTGTGACACTTGTAGAGTGCCCAAGTCTCCTACCTTATGAGACTTGCCATCTCTCACTGAAAAGAGCTGATTGTAACACTCATTCCCCACTTCCCCTGAAGAAGTTGGGAACCTGGCTATGTGCCTTACAAGTCTCACCCTAAAGCACCCTAGTCTCCCCTGAGAGTGAGACCGGACCTCTGACCTAAGACACATCATTCCTGTCCAGAAATAAGTAGTGCCTGGACCAATCTGCAGAGACCCAGTCCAGAGCCGCAGGATGAAGAGCCACACTAATGGTGTAAAGCTAGTGTCAGACTTCTGTCACTCTCAATCTTCCAGGTTCCTAATGGTCTGAGCAGTTCCACCTCTTTGCCTCTGCCATTCACAACACACAAAATATGTCTCATAGGCTCTGGTCACACTGGTTTTCTGCTGTCCCATGATAGTGATTTCTCAAAAAGACTGGGTTTTCTGCAGCAACTGGGCTGCACTCCTAACTGTAATCTTTCAGAGATCTTCTCAGGGACTCTTGGCCTGCTACACAACAAGTCTCAGTTTCTCTCCATGACCTCTTAAAGCTTGGAGGTTCTCCTGAAGGCCGCACCTTCACCAAAGGCCTTTCCTGGTCTCTCACGGTGCCTAACTTCAGCTTATTCCCATGAGTCTTCCATGCCTTCAAAAGTAGTGCCACCTGGGGAGCTTACATATTATTATGTTTGGCTGTCAGTTCAAGTAACAGTTTTGGCTACCTCTGGACCACAAATTCTGGGTGCAGACCTGAGAAAACCCTTCCCAGAAGATTTTGCCTAATATTGATGATCTTTTTATTCACAGCGGATTCTCCAGTTCCAGCCAGCTAGTACTGATTGTCTCAGCAAAGAAAAAGTTTCATCACACCTTAGTCGGTCCTATCTCTTGTCAATCACAGATGTCATTCAGCCTCAGCCAATCAGAACCACAGATTCTTAATTCAAAATATTGAATGCTCTGAAAGAGCCTTTAAGTGAATCTTAATCTTTGCAGTGAAATTTCACAAAGTAAGTCTCTGTTGTCGGCACTGCTCCCACTATAATAGTGGCTGTTCTCACAATAGCTGATTAAGCTCACTACAGTCAATGGCTTTTCTATCCCAATGTTCCAAAGTCCTTTCATGATTCTCTGAAAAGTATGACCAGGTCTATTAACAACAATATTCCGTGAACCTCATGCTAATTTCTGTCAACCTTTATTACTTTGATAAGGACAATGACTGCAGCAAACTTCTGGCGAAAAGGGTTTATTTGGTTTTCTGGTTATAATCTATCATCAGGGAAGCCAAGGCAGGAATGTAAGGTAAGAACCCAGAGACAGGAACTGAAGCAGAGACAAATGATGCTGACTTGCTCTACATGGTATATTCAACCTGCTTTCTTATACAACTCAACACCATCCTCTTAGGGGTAGCCCCAGTGAACTGCTCCTTTTCTATAAACTCTTTGGCCAGTCCATATTAGAGAGATATTTTGTCAATTGAGGTCCCCTCTTCCCAAATGTTTCCAGCTTGTGGCAAGTAGACAAAAGCCCAAGAACGGCAAGTCGTTTTGTTGTAATTGCCAACTAAAACAGACAACTAAAACAACCAGTTTCTCCTAGTTAATAAAAGGCATCGCCTTCAGATATTAATTTGTTAGCAGGCAATTGAAGTTCTTCTGGTGTCATTTCGTAATAGTCCTAGCCTACTGAAGTAGCTGGAATTTTCTATGCTAACAGCACATGTATAAGGATTTTTCTGAGTACAAGGGACCCAGGTCTCAATGAAGATGAGGTAAGGCCTAGAAGTTGGTGGAACGTTCTGATAATCAGAGAGACGTTGCTTGCCCTGTGGCTCTGTACTGCTGTGGAATGCAGAGAGTTTAGAAAGCTTGCAAATATAGAAGGCTGCCATGGCAGATGCTGTTATCAGTGAACTATCTAGAAGTATCATGTTGTAACAGTATTGTTTATAAATAAAAACAAGGATTTTAATCAACTTTAAAGCTCAGCATGACAATTTAAAATGGAATGAAATAAGTTTAAGAAAACTAGCATAAAATCCAGTCAGTGTCTATACAAAGATTTTTCACTATGTTATTGTTATTGTGGTAAGTTTAGACTAGTATCTAAGGTAATTAGTATAAAATCTTTACTCAATGAATGTGGTTTCTCTCCTTTCATTTCTTTCAGCTTTCTCCAACAATTATTGGAAGCTTAACAAGCAATATGAAAATCTATTTATCTTTCTATAAAATTCTTGTCCCTGCTTTTCTGTAAATATCTAATAAAATAGTGAATTAACTCTCAGATTTCCTTGATGCTTAGAGCACGAGTTTGTTAGATAGTTATATCCTCTCCTGTTTTCATTCCGTGATTATCACTACTAGAAGCTAGAATCATAGTTGCCGAGAAGAAAGTAAATTATAAACATTGCGTGACTCACTTTTGCATTTCTGAAGTACCTGGTGAAGTCAACTGTGGAGGTGGGACTAATTTTGCTTTATGCTTTCCATTATCCCAGTGGGGAAGGCACTTCAGAGCAGCCCAGCACATACCGATAGGAGCAAAGCCTGGAGCAACATAGCAATAAAGACAGTGGCAAGAACCAGAAGCCAATCTGTAACATCTAAAGTCCCATCTAGGTAACTTACCTCTGCCACCTAAGCCACCGCTCTTGAGAGTTCCACAGGCTTCCAAACTGGCAGCACCAGCTGTGGTGTAAGCATGCCAAGCGGTAGCCTGTGAGGGCATATCATATTCATATGCATTGGGGCATTCAAGGAGATGAAAATCTATTTTACAGAGTTTGTCTGATTTTGTAGATGTAAGAACAAACATGTATATGAAACATAGATGAACTGATACGCAATATGTGTTTAATTGCAGATCATAGGACTCACAGCTGGGTAGAACCGTTAGCCACTTCCCTCCTTTGGAACCTTGCATGGTGCATTCTGTACTGAAAGCCAGTGCTCAAGCAGGGAGCACTTAGGTCAGTACCAGCTCGAGGGCCTCAGGACCTTGCTTTTAAAGCACATTGTGTCCTCAGCGATGGGGACTCATCTTCCAACCAAACAAGGGCTAACAATAGGCTGTGTGTTTAGATAGGCTGTACAACAACTAAAAATAGGGTGCCTCGTGTCTGAAGCTGGGTTTTTTTTTTCCCAGATTTATTTTTTGTCTTGGGAGAATAGATAGAAAAATTTCATTTAATTATGTATTATATTTATACGCAGACTTAAAGTGTATTATGGGTGTTTTAGATAGTTAACAGCATAATTCCATTTGGCTTTTTCAGACATCCTCACTGTAATTTTATATCCTCTCTTTCTTTTGTATGTATCTCTCCCCTTCCCTAATTAGAACTGCCTGTTTCTCAAATTTCCCCTATCAGATCACGTGTACCCTGTTATTCAACTCTCTGTATCTCCCCAACTCCTCCACACCAGCAATGGTCCCTTTTACTGCTGTGGTTTCTACAGTTACTCCAGGATATTTATTCACATCTAAAGATTTGGAGCTAGAGACCACAGAGGGGAGAAAACGTGTGACATTTGTCTTTCTAGGTCTGGGTTTCCTCACTCAATATGATCTTTTCTAGTTCCATCCATTTACCTATAAATTGTATGATTTCCTTTCCTTTTTCTTTACTAGGTTTAGTCCTACACTTTTTACTGTCTTTGAAGCTATTGTTACTGAGAATATATCCATCTCTTTCTCTGCATATTTGCTGTTGGTATATAGAAAAGTTCTTGATTTGTGCAAGTTAATTTTGCATCCTGCCACATTATTAAATACATTTATCCATTCTAGAAGGTTTTCAATCAAAATTTGAGACATCTCTAAGGTAGAATATCATGTCATCTACAAATAGGAATAGTTTGAATTCTTTTCTATTTGTATCCCTTTAATTTCCCCTCTCTTGTTTTATTTCTCCAGCTAGCGCTTCAAGCACAAAATATAAAAGAAATGAGTATGGTGGACATCATTCCTGACTTGAATAGGGTTTTACTCCATGCCAGATGATATCGCATGCCAGAAGCCATGCAAACAAGGGCCATAGCAAGCAGGTGAGCTTCATGGAGGCAGCCTATCATTTTTTAACAGCTAACAATAGGTTTACCCTGAGTAGGTATGGACCCCAGGGATTTTGTTTCCAGATTGCTTCTTTCTGCTTACATGCTTTTCATGCTTGTCACTGCTGTATCCCTCATATACTTGGCATGGCGTGGAGGAAACCCTCACTGCCTATTCCTTCGTATTTACCCACTTTGTTTGGCAGATTTCCTGCAGTATCAGTATGAGGATGTACTTTCATGGAATGATACTGTTTAGATGATGTGATGACTTTATAATTACTGATAATAGCTTTTAGAATTGTTGATTTGATTCAAGTAATTTTAAACCCTCCTGAAAAAAAGCAAAGGCTGCATAAGGGATTTCTATGAACCTTCTTGTGTCACAAGCATAAATTACACTAGGAAAAAGAAGAGGTTTGGGACAGACTTATGATCTAGGAATAATAGTTGTTCTTGGTTAGGAGATGGGATCATTGGGTTTCTTGGCAAGCACCATGATAAGATGAGCCACAACAGAGAATAATTAGCTATTCAAAACCTCTAAAATAAAATATAAGATAGATGACCCTTTTCTTCTTAAAAAACAAAAACCAAAACCTTGTTTTAACATATGACATAAACAACTATTGCTTTAAACTTGTAATGAGCTTCTGGAATGAAAGGCAGAAATGTTACTTTGAACTTGTAATGAACTTGTGGAGCTAAGAGATAGTTAAAGAATGTTTATTCAAGTGATAGTCCTACTGGAAGAACATATAAACAGTAATCCTACCATAAATCCTTGTAACTTGTCAATCTTAAAACCTTTTAACCAATGACATAAAAAACTGTTGCTTTGAACTTACAATGAACTTATGGAATGAAGACATAGATACAAAATGTTTAGTGAGGTTTGAGTTTTAATGGAGAAACAGGTAATCAATAATACTTCTGTATCTCCCTCTCTAAAGTAATACTTCGTCTGTTTCTGTGATAATTGCTTTTGTGGCTAAGAGGTAATTTTTCTTAGAGGATATAAAATCCTAAGGGAAAAAAATAAACATTTTTGGTTGTTGTAGCCTCTGCAAGCCTTCTCCTGGAGCTTTGCTCCACTGGCCATTAACCAATTATGTGTCTGTTTGTCTGTCTTTGTGTCTGTCTTTGTGTCTGCCTTTGTGCCTGTCTGTATGTATATATGTATGTGTATATGTGAAATTGTTGAGACTTGTTACAACTTGTTTGTTGAAGCTTCTTTAGTTCATCCACTGAGTGTCTGTTGAGTGTGATTCTTTCCCCTTCTGCTTTTCTTTCTCACCACCCCCAAAGATTTAAAAGAGTTAAGATCCCCTCACCAGTCACAGAAAGCACTGGATTTAAGTTTAGCACCCTCAGAGAAAAGTCTTCTGAGTGAATGTTCAACAACTGTACACCCATCTTCCCTGGTTTTTCTCTGACCATGGCAAAGCTGGACTTTGACAGACTTCCTAATTGGTAGTAAACTTACAAGATTCTACAGAAGGGAAACAACCAACATTCCTACAACACCAAAGTGAATTCAAGATATTCTAATAGCCTTTATTAAATGTCTTCTGTATCCTTAGCACCCAGTGAAACACTGGACACCAAGGCCTGATCAGGTGGATCATGTTGGGCAAAATGCTTTAATGTATTATATACAATGTTCTGGGTAAAGTCAGAGAGAACTGTGTGATGCCAATGGGAGACACCACTAGAAACCTGCCATGATCTACCAGGACTTAACCACATTTGTCTATTTCTTCTTGTTGATTTTAGTCCATTTCTCTTCCCTGGGAGAAATCAGTTTTATAAGCCCAATAGGTCCTTTCCAATATTAAGCCTGAAAATAATATTGTTATTTTTTAAATTTTTGTTATTTCTCTCTTTATATTTTGCTGAGAGGGGAAATTCAATATAACCTTGCAATATCTTTTATGACAAATTAAAGAATGGTTTATGAATACACAGAGGGTATAAATGACAATTGAAATAGAATCACTAGACAAACTGGGCTAATTTGAATATCAAAATAAGTATTCCTTGCCAAAAAAATGGCTTATAATCCACTAGCTGGCATTAAATTCGATCAATCCAATGAATGAGAATAAATGTATAAGTGTATGAATAACTAAGGGGGACACTATTTCAAGAGTAAAAGGTCAACAAATAATTAACAAGGTTTTTAAAAATCTCCAATGCAAAAATATTTACAAAAGAATCTATAAATACTGGTTTGAGAAACTAATTGAGCTCTGGCCTTTGTTTTTGCTAGGCAAGATTTTACCCCTGAGCTACATAACAATCCCTTTAAACATTTAAGAATGAGCCTCTCAGGCTGTAGAGATGGCTCAGAGGTTAAGAACACTGTCTGCTCTTCCAAAGGTTCTGAGTTCAATTCCCAGCAACTACATGGTGGCTTACAAGCACCTGTAATGAGATCTGGTGCCTTCTTGTGGTGGGCAGGCACACATGTGGGCAGAATTCTGTATAAATAATAAATCTTTGAAAAAAAAGAGTGAGCCTCTCTAAATTGCTCAGGGTGTCTTAAAATGTACAAAGATACTAAGATTTGCAACTGCTAAGACTGCTTGAGTTGCAGTCTTCTTTCCTTACCCTCCTTTGTAGCTGTGATTACAGGTGAGTCCTACTAAAGTGTCTTCTCACAAATTTCTACATTGTCCAGAAAGAAAAGGAGCAAATTTTCCTTTCTTATGGCTGGCATGTATTCTAGAGCAGGCTGCATTTCCTTAGGTAGCCATAGCACTCATTTGATATGGATTTCTTACAGAGAGCCCTTCATGTTTACAAGTTAGATTACTCTAAATGACTATACTTATAATAGCAAAATAATATGAGGTAATGACTGAAGCTAAAAACAGTAGAGAAATGTAACAAGGATAGAAAACAATGTGACTAGAAATTCCTTTAGTAGTTTCCATTTCATTTTAATGGCAGCTGTCCTGTCCTGCCCTACCACTTGAATTAGATATGTGGAAGTCCAAGCCTACCCCTTTAAGATGCTGATTCCACTAAAAGACTAGATTAAACCCACAGAGCGCTCCCTCTCTCTCTCTCTCTCTCTCTCTCTCTCTCTCTCTCTCTCTCTCTCTCTCTCTCTCAAACAAGGTTTTAAAGCTCTGCTGTGATTTATTTGTATAGCTCCTAATTCAGGATTCGATTTAATACCTGGATCTTCCATGCTGCTTCTCACTAGGCTATTACAGCCTAGATCCTATATTGGATGTAAAATCTGGACCTTACATAAAAGTCATATAATAGTTCCTTTGTTTCAGGCCTATTTCATAGCTCTTGTTTAAACTTTACTGCAACCAAATTGTGAACCCTCTCTCTCTCCCTCCCTCTCTTTCTTTGTTGCTCTCTCTTTCTCTCTCTCTCTCTCTCACCTATTCATTTTGTAACTCAAATAGATGATATTTTTCTAAAATAAATTCTGATTAAGTTTCGCTTACCCTACTCCTACAAGATCCTCACCAGCCAAACCCACAGCTGTTCTTGCTCTCTCTCCTCACAAGGCAGTCATGTAAAAATGGCAAAAAAAAAAAAAAAAAAAAAGGAGAAAAAAATAGGATAAAATAAAAGCAAAAAAACCTGAATAGAACAAAACAAGCAAATGGACAGAAAAAAAGAGCCAAAGGGGGTAGGTGACATAAGAAATATGTACAAAAGCAGAGACAATACATTCACACACAAGTACATCCTATAAAGGTGCCAAGTCATAAATCATAATATATAAGCAAAAGTCCTCCAGAATAAAAGATCACTAGAAAAGCATTAGGATGAACCACCTGCTCAGGTTTTAAAGGGAAGTCCACCTTTCCCTCTAAGGCCTGCTTGGCTGTTTCTGTGTTTATTATCAGATGTTTTCCTCCCACTGGAGCCTAATCATGGGCTCCAGGACCTTCCTCACAGCAAGCCTCACTCCTGAAGGATAATCATACATGAGATTCTTTCCAAGAACCAGCTTGTAGTGCGCTTCTCCTTGCCTCTATAGGTACCAGCTGACAACTATCTCTTTCTTCACGATCACTCCCACCAAAAGGAATAGATTTTAAGAAACTATAAAAAGGCGGGAGGAAAAATAGGGAGAGAGGAGGGAGGAAAGGGAGAAGGAGACAGATGCTAAGCAAATCAATAGTTACTAAGATACAACATATAAGTAAAGTCCTTATTCTATTCTTGTCACTTTTCTATAAATTTAAAATTATGTATAAAAAACAAATACAATATAAAATAAGAAAAGGTATGAGATGGTTTCTACATTACTATATCATTGCCAGAGGCTGATCTCTTATCTGCCAGATCAGATAAAGCAGCTCAAGAATTCAGAAGCTTCAACTTTGCCGCTCATTACTATTCTCTAAGCAATAACACAAGAAATTCACTGACTTTTATACTAGATGATACGTTGTAGCCCATAGTTAAGGCTATCATACCTACTGTCTGCTGCAAAATGTATCCAAAATTTTTTGGGGGAACTGTGTTCTCATCCCTCCCCCTTCACTGCAAAACAATTTCAGCAGTCAAGCACACTTGGCTCCAGGTGCACTTAGAGGTGGTGACTGGTCAGCCTGTTTCTTTTAAACTGCTGCAGCCGCTTGATATAAACATATACAGCCGGTCGCCATTTTTGTTGTGGAGAAGTCATGGCTTCATGGCCATCTTGATGGAGCATGACTCCTTCACCAGTATTGATTGTGTTACACTAACCATTGGGAAAATACTGCCCCAGGGGCTTGCCTGCCATCAGAACCATGCTCAAACTGTGAACAGACAGGACACTGGAAAACTGACTGCCTTACTTTGACTAAGGAAAAAGTAAAGTATGGGACAGCCTCCCAAGTTTCTGCTTCCCAGAAAAATATGTCTGGGCTTAGTGGCTGAAGACTGATACTGCCCTGGGACTTGTGTTCTCAAAGGATCCATTGACATCACAGGAGCATAATGGGATGGCTGTCTAGGTAATGGGTATGCCTCTGTCATTTTATCTGATACACAGACCATTTGGATTATACTTCCTGCTATAATTTATCCTTCTCTGGTCTCTCGTGGGTTTCAAGACTAGACTAGTGAAAGAAGTAACTTTCTTTCACTATTTCACTTTTAGCCATTCTTTTATCTAAAAGGAACTCACTTACTACTCCAAATTATCAACCACCTGTGTCTCCTGGTGAATAATTAGATAGGATAAATTTAAAGTTTATTTAAGTTATGAGGGTCTAAGTAAGCTTAAGTTATGAGGATATAAAAAGTGTCTGAAGGTCTGAAAAAGTGTTTGAGGGTGTATGAAGCTGTTTTAAGGTTGGTTAAATGCAAGTTATGAAGGTTGAAGGAAGGGTGTAAAATTTTTTCAGTAGCAATGAAAAGGTGATTTAAGGTATATAAAAGGAATGGCAAATGCTTCAGGTTTCTTTCCTTCACTCTGCTACTGTTGTTGTAAGACTGTCCAGAGGCTTGACATTAATCAAGAGAGGTCTGATAAATTATTAGTAAAATACAATCAACCTCATAGGCACAAGCTCAAGATTTCTAATAGTAACATATCTAAAGTTTATCTCTTTTTGTAAACTTAAATTCTTGTAAGCTCCTGGGAATCCACTTGAATCCACCTCTCACAGGTCAAATGGACTCCAAATAAGTACTGCCAATCAGTGGTCTGTTTCCCTCCCTACCGGCCTATTCTTGATAGTGGTAGCTATACCGTGTTTCCTGGTCCTGGGACCATCCCCCCTCCAACTGCCAAGATCACAGGCCTAAAAATTTCAAATGGACACCAATGCTCCCCCCACGTTTTTCTCTCTAAACTCCTTTATCTTTTGCTGCTAACATATATATCTGTTCCAGCATTCTGCCTGGTCTAGGTGTTTCCAGAATACAGATGCTCCAGGCTAGCTGTACAGACTGCTTCAACTGGGCCTGCACTTTCCTAAGCCACAGATGGTCCTTCAGATCCTGGGTAGCAAACAAAACAGCCTGCTCTTCCTGGACTTGGCCAACATTCTAGGTTTTTTTTTTTTTTCCTGCCGATACTAATGGTCTACTGTCAGCAGCAAGTGGTCGTAGATGATTATACCACACTTTATTCATTTATTATTAACAAAAGGCTGTGATGTTGAGCTTCAGATCACCGGGCTGAGGTGCCTTGTAAACCAAAGCCTGGCTTCCAGGTTCTCCCAGCATTCCTCAGTCCCTACAGGTTATAGGACATTATGCCATATCCCACCATCCTCTACCTTGAACTTTCCAGCTCAGAGGCTGGACTTCTTTTTATCCCCCCCCTCTCTCTCTCTCTCTCTCTCTCTCTCCCTCTCTCTCTCTCTTCCCCTCTCTCCTTCCGTTCCTCCTTCCTCCCCCATCTCTGGCATGCTTACTTGCTCTCCCTTCCCCCTCACTTTTTTGTCTCCCACTGAATGGCAGTTTTCCTGGCCCCTTTCTTTGAAACTAGTGAACCTGCCAAGAGCTGCTCCCAACAAGCATGCTTTTATTTACCCCAACTTGGCTTGAAGAGGCTCGTTTCACCAGTGGAAGAATGCTTATCACCTCCCAATAGAATAATTCAGTGTTTTGTTGTTATTATTACATTTATTTTTAAAAATCTCATATACGTGTAATGTATTTACATCATTTCTCCCCCTGCTATTCCTCCTTAGAATGCTTCCCATGTCCCTTCCAACTCCCTCTCCAATTCATATTTTATTTATCTAATTCTCATTGTTTTACACACACACACACACACACACACACACACAATTAAATGTATACATACTACCTGCTGAGTCCTTTTACTGTTGCTCATTTGTGTGTGCTTTTAGTTCTGACCACTTCGATTTGGATAACCAATTGGAAGGTATATCTCTATAAAACACTGATTCTTTCTCCCAGAAGTCACTAAGAACCAGAAGCTCTTAATTTAGTGGTGTTTCTCCATTGCTGTGTGAATTTATATTGTTCAGATCTTCTTTGGCCAACTGAATTACTGAGATGGTACAGGTGCAACTTCCCTGGCATCATAATCGCTCAGCAAATGTCTTGGTCCTTTGGCTCTTACAATATTTCACCCCAATTCCATGAAGGTCCCTGAGCCTTACATATAAGGGTTTATGTTGTAAATTTACCAGTTTTGTTTGAATCTTCCCAGTGGTCAGTTCTCTGCATTTTGACCAGCCCTGGCTTCCTGCAATGTCTCTGTCTGCTGCAAACAGAAAATTCTTTGAAAACTGGTGAGAGCTACACCTATATGCAGGAATAAGGATCAGAATTTAGGAAATTAGTTATATATAGAGAGACAATGGGATATTACTCACCTGTAAAGAAAAGTGGGAAACCACAAAATTTGCCAGTAAATAAATGGATCTACAAAATGTAAAATTGGGTAAAGTAATCCAAACCCATAAAGACAAAAATATGCATTTGGTTCCTAGATCCAAATATATAGACATGATTATATAACTTGGGGTAACCAAAGAAACCAGGGAAGTAAACCTGTAGCATGTAGATGAGGAGTATCATAAGAATGAAAATGCAAAACACAGGTGATATGAAAAGTGAAATTGGAAAAGCTACTCTATCTATCTATCTATCTATCTATCTATCTATTATCTTGCATCTTTAAATAAAGTTATGCCACTTGTTCTGACAATGGTTCTTCCCGAAGACTATCTGAAAAAAATTACCAATACAAGGCATGAGTAATCTGCTAGAGATACTGTTTAGGAGTGTCCATGCAACTCTTGAAGCAATATAGGTTACTGTTGTCCTTGATGTCTCCAGAATTTGAAGGTAAGTCCCTGTTACGGAAAACACTATGTACTAAAAGACATGGGACTTGGAGGACTCAAGCCTCCTCCTGGATGACTAAAGTTTATAGCACTAAAAGGTGCCATACTTGCTGCCAAGGGAAGAAAGCAATCAATAGTCATTCCTGCTATAATACCCATAAACCATAAGAACTATTCACATGACAAGATATCACTGAAGGTACAAGGATGGTACTTATATTTTGGGATTGACAAATGGGCCTCCAACTAGACTTAATGCTGCTCAACAGAAGGCAATTCATGCCTGGTTTTGACCCATGGCTCCCATGGCTAGTATAATTTCAAAATGCGTTCTAAGTAGCCCAACATTTTAAAGCATACCATGGGCTTATTTGTACCTCTTTCTCCAAGTAGTTGGTAGGCTATGCATTATTCTCCTTGTATTTGATTCTCTCATGTACAGCATAGAGCTGATTCTGACAGAATTCTCCTTCTTTTGTTAGATAGTTATGAATATTCACTAAGGCTTAGAATGCTTATGAGCCCCTCTGAGTGCTAAAGGGTGTTAGCTGTGAGTACCATTTCATAAACTGGGTTTTATGCTTTTAATAATATTCTCTAATCAACTTCTGACTAAGCAGAGAACAGAGTTCTTACTATGTAAGAGTATCTCATAATGCCCAATGGATCCACTGAAGGGCTTTACCAAATAAGTCTATAAAATATGCAAAGAGCTGTGTATCAGATGCTATCTCACAAAGTGATTTTTATATAACTAATTTATATAATGCAATTGTGTAGAGAAAAATTTTGAAACTAATTCAGTTAATCATGATCCAATGGGCCATGTAAACAGACACTGCCTGTTGTCTACAGCATGCAAAATAGTTTTGTCTAGAATTATTCAAAGGACTATTATTAAAAGAATACTTTTCAAAAGAAAGTGAACACCTCAGCTATGAAGTTCTCACTAACATCTGTGTCTTTCCCATTCACGGCACTCTCGACCCCCTTCTCCTCAGCTGTTCTGACTCTTAAGTCAAAGAAACCACTAAGATGCATTTGAATATCTAAGCTCTGGCTCTGGCATCTCTATCTTAATATTGAAGGCATGAAATCCTTAAATATAGAACTTGTATTAAGACTTATATCAATGTTTATTTAATGTTAACATGTCCGAGAACAGCCTACAGAATTAAGTAAAATGCTTGAATTATGGAGTCCTAATCTCAGAAGTTTTGATTCAGTTATTTTAAGGTGGAGTTATGAATAAAAATTTCTCACAAAAAATCTTAGATGATTCCCCACTGCTTTAATAATCAAAGAACACGGAAGGGACATGAGCCTTTTATCTCCAAATGTAAGTAAATTAGTAGTAAAAATAAAGACAAACTAAAATAAAATAAGAGACTGTTGTAACCCACAATTTCTGCAGAAAGCTTGCTTTTGCTTTCTTTGATTGTTTGTGTCCATTGTTTACTTCTTCACTGGAAGCAGTTTTAGGATCTAATCCAAAATCCCTACCATGATCTTTATATTTGGACATCTTTCACTTCTAGAAATGCTCAAATTTTATCACTATCTCTTGTCTTTTTCTATGCAAATCTTCATCCATATGTTTAAGATTAGCTGATGACTCATTGAATCAGTCCATAAGTGTCTCAAGATAGGTCTAGATTCTCTGTTTTTCTTTTTTTCTTCTTGCCTCATATCAGGTCATAAAAAAGATGACAGGGTAAAGCTGAGAATTTTCTGTTCAGAAGAATGAGAAAGGAAGTGTAGAGTCAGAGATGACATAGACTACAGAGAATAATCAAGGAACAAGGAAGAAAGGGGTCATCAAATAGTGGCTTCCTGTCAGGAATTACACAGGAGTAGGTCTGGATATTTAAGGTCTAAAATTGCAAAGAAACTTGTATAACACAAAAATCCACATTTTTACATAAGGGGCTTAAAACTGGAATTTAAACACTGAAATAGAAAAAAAAACCTATTTAAAAATAAGTTGAGATTTTATTAAAAAGACAACAAAATGTTTATTTATCTGAATTATGATTCTATTTTTTTCAATTTTTTACTACTATCTTAGAAAATCTACCCCATCTAAAGCATTGCTGAAGGATCAGGAATATGACTATTACCAACATAATAACTATTTGTCAAAAGCTGAAAAAAAAGAAATAAGGAGTTAGCCCTGAGAACCCCAACAATTTGTAATAGTACTGAGAAGACTATAAAGGTAGAAATTGTAAAGAAACCATGGCAGAGCCAGAGCCAGGGCTACATTACATAGATTTCTGTGAATGGTGAATGTGTGAGCTGAGTTGGAATGCAGGAAGTCCACCCAGCTAAACATCTTTTGGAGATCCAGGGCCATTGGGTAAAGACAGGCACAGATCTGGTTGAGGAAAGTAAGGACTCCAAAGGAGGCTGTAAGTTATTACATCAGAATTTAAGAATAAATGGCAGTTGATAATCAATAACCAGGGGCAGGTACATAGAAGGCAGATCACTGAACTCTGGTGCCCCATACTTGACCACCTCCTCTTGGTGGGGAGGCCTGATGGCACTCAAAAAGGGAATAAGCAAGCTACCAAGATGAGACTTGATAGCCTATGACCATAAAGTGGGGGAGGAGGTCCCCCTCAGTCATAGAGCTAAGGAAGGGGAATAGGGTGAAAGTGGGAGGGAGGGAGAAATGGGAGGATATAAGTGATGGGATAACAATTGAGTTGTAATCTGAATAAATTAATAAAAAAAAAGAAGGCAGATCATGGAGCTGTATGAGATGCAAAACGTTTGTTTTTTATTAAAGTGCAACAGAGAATCTTTAACAAATTTAAGAAAAATTAGTGAGAAGTTTTTTTTTAATGATTATCCATAGATTCTCATCAGCATTTCTTTTTTTTCATTAATTAATTAATTAATTAATTAATTTTTTATTTTTTTCCATTTTATTATTTTATTCATATTACATCTCGATTGTTACCCCTTCCCCTGTTTCCTCCCATTCTTCCCTCCCTCCCACTTCCTCCTTCTCCCCTCCCCTATGTCTGTGATTGAGAGAGACCTCCTCCCCCTATATATGCTCTTAGAATATCAAGTCTCTTCTTGGTAACTTGCTATCCTTCCTCTGAGTGCCACCAGGTCTCCCCATCCAGGGAACGTGGTCAGAAAAGGGGCACCAGAGAAGCTTAATATTATTATATTCTTCACGGTGAGTGAACTCTGTAAACAGAAAATGTAATGCAAGCAGACCAGTTGGAAAATGTATCAACATCTCAGGGAGAAGTATGGGCTGAGTGTTCTCAGTGAAACACCACAGAACAAGGGCAGAGAAGTGATATTTGGGAATAAGATAATAAATTATGATAGGTTGGTTCATAATTAATTCAAGCTGATCAAAGAACTGAGGCATGTTTCTAGATTTTAATCTGAGTGAACAGTCACAATATCTACAGAATGAGGACACCTGGGTAAATGTATACATTTATGTATATATATATGTATATGTATATGTATCTGCCTTCTCTAGCTTAAGAAGCCTATTAGACTGTGTGATAGTTAATATTAATTTTTAACTTACAGCTTCTATATTTTTCCATGAGTCAAGGTTCTAGAAGCAAATGATTCTCTGGGCATGGCTGTGAGGTGTGTGTGTATGTGTGTGTGTGTGTGTGTGTGTGTGTGTGTGTGTGTGTGTGTGTGTGTGTGTGAGTGTGTGTGTCTGTGTGCGTGTGTGTTGAAGTAGGACAATCTACAATGTTGTTTATAGGAATTTAAAGGGGAAAACTTGCTTTTGGCCTGCTTGCTATTACTTTATACTGGTGAGTGCTTCTGTGCTACTGCTGCTGCTACTGCTGCTATCCTTGGTTACATCAACACCCAGATACTCATATCCTCCAATGCAGTATTACTTCAGGTAGACAGGCCTGTTAATGAAACAGTGGCATGAATGTCAAGGGAGAAAGCAGAAACTTCCTCTTCTTTTTAATGATTCAATTTAAGGGTGGCAACAGCTTGAAACCTATTCCTGACACTATTATTTGATTAACAACCTATGGCAAGAAAAGTTATGGGCCCTAGCAGAAAATCTACTACTATTGTTCGGCTATATGGACATAACATTAAACCTACTTCTACAGTTTCATAGTTATTCCCAGAAATTACTGCATCAACAGTCATCTTTTGTCAGAGAAGTTTCTTTTTAATGCTAGATGGTGATGGACACAGAGACCTATGATTGGTCAAGGTGCAGAGAATAAGACACTGTTGGACACTCTGCCTCAAATGGAGCATCTGTATCACATCTCCATCGCAATGCTCACAGATCATTGTGGAGAGGTGGCAGAAAGATTCCAAAAGCCAGAGGTAGTAGGTGATGCCAAAGAAACAGCATCTTCCAGACACAACAGGGCTGATACACATTTACAGGAGTTGAGAGAGGATATGCAAAAACTGTGCAAGCTCAAATCAGACAAAATTTCACCATGTAGAAGGGAATTGGACACGAAATCCCAGCCCTAGTGAAGGGAGCATTGATAGGTAAAGCCGTTGGTGGGTTAACCACCATTCAGTGAAGACCACACATCCAAGATAATGTGGGTAGGCAGCACAAGTTGTACTTTATGGGTTATAGAAACAGAACACAATATTATTGAGTGGGTAGGCTAGTGGTTGATCAAGGAGGGGGAAGGATGAATATGATCAAAATGCATTGCATGAGATTGTCCAAGAACTAATAAAAATGAAGATATGGGTTTCAAAGAACAGGAAGGTACTAGAGAAACTTGAAAAGTTTTTAAACAAAGTTATAATAAGAAAATTATAAGTATGGAAAATAAGATCACAGACATTCACCTGGTCTCATTCCAAAACAAATTTCAAATGTATGTATGGCATACGTGGGGAGAAACATGGGCCCTAATCAAATGGACAGAAAAAAGATCAATTGGCATGTGAAGATTTCCCACATGATTAGCATTATTTTCAGTTAAGTATACTACAAATGAAAATGTTATATTCAACATATCAAATTATCCTGGGAGAACATACTGAATATCTAGAAAATATATGAGATTATATGTACAAAAAAAATAAGATCACTGGTGAGTAACATACCTGCCAAACACTGTTGTAAAAATGTTTGAATTTTGCTAGAAATATATAAACTACAACATGGTGCAACATTTTTAGGAAATACATATTAAAACATGCTTGAAACGCTAATTTTATTTTTTAGGGATTTTTCTAAAGTCTCAAGTGAAACGCATTTTGATAAGTTGTTTGCTTACCAGCAGAAATATATTTGTATAAGGTCCTTATATTCGTTATTGAAACATTGCTTCTTTCCTCACTCTACAAAGCAGATCCTGTTAACCTTATTTTGAAGATGCCTTAAATGAGAACTAGAGAACCCTATGATGTGTTAACCATGTCAATGTTGAGTGTCGGGATTGGAGATCGAATCTAGGGCACTGACCTTCAGAGAATGCACACTTCATCACAGTCCTGGATGGAGATATTAATCGCATTATATTGTATGACTCATTATGTTGTATAACTCTTTCCTCCTAATTGAGACATTCCCTTGTGGAGTGAGGGCAGAGGCTCAGGAATCCCAGAAATATAGCAAAACTTGGAAGACTCTGAAGACTGACAACGCTGCAAAACTCATTGCTAACTGACAAGGCTCTGCAAGCACCAAACAGTTGCCGAGGAGTCTGGCTCTTCTGTGGAGCTGGCTTCAAACCTTCCAGTTTTTTGAAAACCATTTCTTCATTTTTCTTAGTTCTGTGACAATTTCTTTTTTTTTAATTTTTTATTATTAATTGATTCTTGTTACATCTCAATGGTTATCCCATCCCTTGTGTCCTCCCATTCTTCCCTCCCTCCCATTTTCCCCTTATTTCCCTCCCCTATGACTGTTCCTGAGGGGGATTACCTCCCCCTGTATATGCTCATAAGGTATCAAGTCTCTTCTTGGTAACCTGCTGTCCTTCCTCTGAGTGCCACCAGGTCTCCCCCTCCAGGGGACATGGTCAAATGTGAGGCACCAGAGTACGTGAGAAAGTCATATCCCACTCTCCACTCAACTGTGGAGAATGTTCTGACCATTGGCTAGATCTGGGTAGGGGTTTAAAGTTTACCGCCTGTATTGTCCTTGGCTGGTGCCTTAGTTTGAGCGGGACTCCTGGGCCCAAATCTGCCTATCATAATGATCTACTTGTAGGTTTCTAGGACCCTCTGGATCCTTCTACTTTGCCATTCTCCCATGCTTCTCTCATCTAGAGTCCCAATAGGATGTCCTCCCCTCTGTCCAGTTTCCTGGTAAGTGAAGGCTTTGGTGGGACATGCCCCTTGGGCTAGTATGCAGATATAAGTGAGTATATACCATTTAAGTCTTTCTGCTTCTGGGTTAACTCACTCATTATGATCATTTCTAGCTCAATCCATTTATCCGCAAATTTCGGGAATTCCTTGTTTTTAATAGCTGAGTAGTATTCCACAGTGTATATGTACCACAGTTTCTTTATCCATTCTTCTACTGAGGGACACTTAAGGTCTAATGTCCAAAATATATAAAGAACTAAAGAAGCTAAACACCACCAAACCAAATAACCCAATTGAGAAATGGGGCTTGGAACTAAACAGAGAATTCTCAACAGAGGAATATCAAATGGCTGAGAAACACTTAAAGAAATGCTCGACCTCCTTAGTCATCAGGGAAATGCAAATCAAAACAACTCTGAGATTCCATCTTACACCCATCAGAATGGCTAAGATCAAAAACTCAAGCGACACCACATGCTTTCGAGGATGTGGGGAGAGAGGAACACTCCTTCATTGCTGGTGGGAATGCAAACTAGTACAGCCACTTTGGAAATCTATCTGGTGCTATCTCAGAAAAATGGGAATAGGGCTTCCTCAAGACCCAGCTATTCCACTCCTTGGAATATACCTAGAAGATGCTCCAGCACACAACAAGAAAATTTGCTCAACCATGTTCATAGCAGCCTTATTCATAATAGCCAGATCATGGAAACAGCCTAAGTGTTCTTCTGTGACAATTTCATGCAATGTATTTTGATCATATTCATCCTTTCCCCTCCCTGATCGACCACTAGCCTACCCACTCAATACTATGTCCAGAGACATATTTTAATGAGTAGGTACCCAAGTTGGCATGAGCTTTTATGTGATACCAATGCTTTGAGTCACTGATTCTCCTATAATCCCAATTTAATTCACTGGTTTACCCAGATAGGCTTGAATGGGGTATAAGTATCCTATTTGTAGTAAGTAGACATGAGTTCACCTATGTCCAGAAAAGTTCACATAAGACAGAAAAAATTCAGAGCAACCTGCATTTATTTAACAGTTAACTACAGTGCATACATTCAGTGGAATTCTCAGTAATTACAATTATCTACACAATGTCTGGGCAATAAGAGATAGGTTACTGTCATTTTCAGAAGCACAGCCACATACACACAGAACCACGTAACCTCTCAGGGAAGAAAGGGAGAACACAAAAGTACTGCTTCTCGTGATTCTCTGAATGCGAATTTCCTTCCAATTTTATATTTCCATATTTCTAAATTATCATGAGTGACCCATATTAACTTGCTATAAACAAATAACAACTTACTATGTAACAACTTACTTGGTTTGTACCACTTAAGAAAGAAAGGAACGTGTAAGAACATAGGGTTAAATACATAATTAACCATTAACAGCTTCCTTAAAATATTTCTCAGCTATTATATAATGAATTAAATCATAATTGCAGTTATTATAGCTTAAAATGAGTGGGACTTAAACATAATGTATTTTCATGGCTACTTTTAAAGGAATCGTTAATGCATATTTTATTCTGTTTGGAAATAGTATGGATTAGATATTATACTGCTGTTTCGAATCTCATGATAAACTTAAAAATTAACACTTTTTAAATGAAAATTTGAGAGTCAAGTGTAAGAATCAACGACACAAGTAGATATGCGTGTATACCTTGTCATACTACTTATTACAAACAGTGTGCTGACTGTGGGTCAAGAACTGCCCAGTTCAAATGTGATAGTCAATAAAGCAATGGCATCAAGTTAAATTCTGAGATTTCAAACTGAAATAATAGCATTCACTGTTTTCCTAAATCAGAACATGTAAGAATACACTTAGGCCTTCCAGATTGCCTGGGGTTCTAAACCAGACCCAGCATATCTTTTTGTGAACCACTGTATCTGTAGATTTTTTTTATATATATAATTTTTTTTTTTTAATTTGTAATAAGTGGGTTTGACTCGTTGGTTTCCAGAACCTTTCGCTACAGCCTGGGGACTCTTGAAGAAGGATGCTTCCTTACAGGGGCTTGTCAGTGGGTCTAGCAGAGGCGCGGGATTACATAACTGATGTACTTAAATGAACTGACCGGTGCTTTCAGGCTACCTCTGTCCTGCCTAGGTGCAGAACAGATGGGAAAACGTGACAGTGGTCAGCACCGACATGTCATTAACAGATCGAGGTCTTCCGCATTATCAAGTATTGATGTAAATTCCATAAACCACAGAATACAAGTGTGCGTAGTCTGTTGGCCCCACCTAACAATGTACTGGAAAGACTTCAGAGAAGTCAAAAATGACTGCTTTCTTAAGCTGAAGAATGATTTCCGAGGGTGGACTTATTTTGAGTACGTGGCTGGAGAAACTAAACAGAGGCGGTACGACTTCTTCAGGGCAGTGTGACTTCTTTAGGGCTATGTGCTTCAGACTAAGGTGCTGAAGTATTGGAAGAGCAGCGACTAAAGGGATACAGATGCTCCGCATAAACGAACACTGCCTTTCAGCTGCCTACGGTTCAAACCCTTTTACCCTTCATTGCTCTTTTGTACCTCATGATTTCCATATTAACTGGGGAGGCAAAATATATTTAAATCAAGTAATGTATTCAAAGAATATAGTTGATCTTTATCTTACCTAAAAACATCCCAAGTGAACTGTAGAAAAGGCCAGTGGATGATAGCATTTCGTATTTCTTGGTGTCAAAAATAAATTGAAGGTTTATTGAATTTATTCTTAGAATTTGTCCTTCTTTATCATTTTCATGGAGATGAAGGGGAAGGCAGAGAGGCACAGCAGTATAATATTGTGTATAATCATTTAGTCTCCTTTTAGTAGATGGCACGTCAGGAAGAGATTACTCATTGAATGGTGATGTGTCAGTAGCCACAACAACCTTTTAGAGAAAGCAAAGAAAGATAACAGGAGCATTTTGAGGAGTGAGAAAATGCCAACACTCAAATTAATTAATGCACTTGGTAGTAGCCATGGGGAGGGATATCTTCTTGTAACAACAAAACAGGGCCTGCCCAGACTGCAGGGACATTCCTCAAACATATACCTGCCACGGCAGACCATCACCCATTATTGTCACTATATGCCTTCTGACACCTGTCTGACATCTTCTGCCATGAACTAGCTCTAGGACACTGGAAGACACACTTATTTGAGTTCACCCTTCTAAATAGTTGTTAGCTCACAACAAGAGGATTTGTTTTTATGGATTTTTCTCATTTTGTTAGTTGTGATTATTTCTTTGTGGGTGTTATTTTGCCCAGGAACCTAAGTTGGTCAGAGGTCAACTTGAAGGAGTCAGTCTGTTCCTTCTGTTGTGTAAGTTCTGGGGATTACACTCGTGTAGGGAAGTGTGCACGGTGGCAAGTGCCTTTACTTACTGGGCTGCCTTGATGCATTTTTATGGCATTAAAATCTGTAAACATATAAAACTCTCTTTTTTTCTTTTCATATTTTTTTGTTTTTTTTTTTAAATTTTTTTATTAATTTATTCTTGTTACATCTCAATGGTTATCCCATCCCTTGTATCCTCCCATTCTTCCCTCCCTCCCATTTCCCCCTTATTCCCCTCCCCTATGACTGTTCCTGAGTGGTCCCTGAAGTAAACTTTGGCATTAGTTACACTTACATATTTTTTTCTGTGCTAGTGTTCTGTGTACAATAAGATTATGTTGTTTTTTAGGAGAAGATGAGGTAAACTATACTATCTATAAAGCCTACGAGGCAGGATGCATGTCAGCTACACTTACTGTAATTTTCTATAACATTATATACCTAAATATAATGTAACATTTTTGCATGGATTTTATTCATTTTATTACTATATGATTGTATATAATGAGACTATATTACCTTGTACCCTGTTACTACAAAGTCTTATACTTTACAGAGTAGTCTGTAGTGTACTCTTGCTTAGAATGTACTGCTGAATTCTCACATTCAGATAGAATAGTAAGTAAATCACAATGAAACAAGGCAGATGAGCATGAATAAAATGAATGTGCTTGTATAAACAATATATTGGTCAACAAAGACAATCTCATCAGAGGTTCTAGGACTCCCAGGATTGTCACGTCCTTACTGTGTTTGCTCGTAACCTTCATAACCAGATTGTCCACAGTGATGTCGTCTTTCTATATTGTGGGAGTTTGCAATGGCGCCTTTGTTTCCATTGCTTAATACAATTCTGCTGCAGAAGCCACCAGCTTCATTTATGTTCATGACGGTGCTGTGCTGAGGGATCTTCACAAACATTGCCTGTCAGATGTGCAGGTTGCATTCACACTTGTACTCTGCAGCTCAGTCACTCACCATAGAGAGAGAGAGAGTTACTGTGGGATCACTTAGGTGGTCTCTAGCATTAGCATGCTTTAGGGTTTCTTTTTCCCATGAATATTAACTGTGACAGATGCTTCACTGAATCTAGTGAACTTAGCATATGGGTTCTGTTTTCTTCGTCAACGTGATGAAATCTGTTAACATGTGACTAAGAAATTGAGCACAAAATGGGAACAGTGTTCCTCTGTGGATATTAAGGTTCTGTCAGATATGCTCCAGTAGAGTTAAAATCTGACAATGGCCAAAGAAAACTTATCACTTACCCAGCTTTAAAAATCAATCTACAGATTAATGGTCTCTGTCTGCATGAGCAATCCCTTCAAATGAGCTGGAAGGATGCTTCCATGAAACTCAGTATTTGAGATTTTGCAAGAAAGATATAAAATCATGGCTCCAATTCATAAACAAAAAGGAATTGATCCATACGGTATATAAAACATTAATTTTTTTTATCTGAGACCCAGCATACCACAAAGGACAGAAATATGTGACCTATAAAAATCTAGTTCCAAGCCATAATTCAAAGAGAGTTTTATGATGGCCACCTGAGTTCTGCATTCAGTGGGATATTAAATTTCTGCTCTGAGATTATGAAAGCAGTAAGAAACTTTTAATCAGAAAACAAAAAGTGCAAGAACAGACACAGAATTTTCTTTGGGGAAAATGAATAGCTATGAAAGACTGATTGAATTTAAATTTTCTTGTTCAGTTCAAGATTGTTTTTTATATGTGACTTTCTTTTCTTGGCAATACCACTGAACTGCCTGAGAATCACTCTACCCATCCTCCACTCCACTGTGATGGGTTTTAAAGCACTGGTAATAATGTCTTCATACTGTCCTTGTTACCCAATATATATCAAACAAATTTCTGAGCACTGTTAGATGAAGGCAAGATAGTATCCGTCAGTGTGTGGCTTTCAGTCTAGTGCACGGTCACCTTGGGTTCAGAATTTTGTTCAGCTGCAGGCAAGGATTGTAAAGACAATTGAGTTTGGGTTCTGAATTGAAGTGAAGAAAAAGGTCTAGTTGGAAACCTAAATGTATTTTTAAATAGTTAATCAAATTATATCCCTTGCTTTTGGAAATATGAAGGATAGTAATGTTGAAATCTCTCATAGTAAGTAGGATTGAATGTGAAAGTGTCTATGCAGCATCTGATAGGAATCATCTGTTGACAGCTTATCAAGAATGAAGACAGATCTCCTCAAAATAACCAGCCCAATGCATTCTAGTTTTATGTCAGATCTCAAAACATACTGGTTGAAAGCCAAACCAACCTACTTACACATAACTGACAGACACAAGCCAAATCAATGCTTTCGACTTTCTGTGCCATCTATTGACTCTGTGCCATCTATTGATCAAGAAATTAAACACCATTACATGAGGGATTTGTGTTGCTCATGTTTTTGTAGTATATATTTGTATTTGATATCTTGATAAAGCATTTGAGAAATATATTTGCCCTGTTATTACCACACAATTTATCCTAGAAACCATCTCCCACCCTAAGATTAGAACTCTTAGCTGTTAAAGAGGAAAACAATGAATTTAAAGTACAGAAGTGATGTGATGATGGGAGGCTCCAGATAATTTTAGCAGTTTATTTTACAGAGGTAGATAAATATCCATTTGTGAAAATTATTGTCAAATACTTGTATTCATTTAATCATATTATGTATGTTTTTATAGTAACTTATTTGCATCAGAAATTCTTAGTTATGAATTCTGTCCTTTCCTTATTTTTAAAATGTCTTGGCAGAGAAATCTGTTGTTATGGTCTGACTTGAAGTGCTATTTTAATAGAGTACACTCATATGATTTATGAGATCCATGATATTCAGGCTGGTCTTTTATTTTTATCTTGTATCCTTCTTTATAATGTGTAATGTGGAATCAAAAATATCCCCTGAAGCTTCGGTAGAATGTGTTCTTGAGCCATGCTTTTCTCTAGCTCAGAAGACCTAGAAATATTTCAGTTTAAAACAGCCACTCAGTTACAAATGAATATGATGCTGTCGAAATGGAGCTATTTTAATGTCTTACTGCT
Source organism: Acomys russatus (assembly GCF_903995435.1). Classification (NCBI taxonomy): domain Eukaryota; kingdom Metazoa; phylum Chordata; class Mammalia; order Rodentia; family Muridae; genus Acomys; species Acomys russatus. The sequence continues at coordinate 61,413,450 of NC_067146.1, forward strand.
TGGAATCTTATTTTGCCTAGATTTCCCTGAAGTAAGTGGGTCTCATCTGTGTAAGATTTCTTTGATGGCTTAAATTTATACTCCAGTATTGGAGACTCGCCTGCTTGAACAAGCCACTAGACCTGCCTCACAAAAGCAGTGTATGAAGATTTGTGCATCCTTTGAATATTCATATCACACAGTTGCTGATTCTTAAGAATGTGACATGCATATAATTTCTCAAGTGCTGTGCCCACAAAAGAATCTTCTTCCAAATTCCATTGGCACTGCAGCCTTTAAGAAAGAAAAACTAAAAGTTAAATATTTTCCTTAGTCTAGCGTAGAACTGTATACATGTTAAATTCTGAATCTAGAAATGTAAATATTAATAAGAAACAATAACATTTCCTAACATATGTATTTTTAATAATGCAAAATATAATCTGAACCTTGTTACATAGAGTCAATGCAATATTTAAAATTTTAATTTGCTCACTATGGAAATTTTGATGTTTGATCTACCTGGAGTTAGAAGTTTAAGGCATGCCTTCAATCTATTTAACCTCTTACTCAAGCTCTACCTAAATTTGTGTTCTGATAATAATGTAAAATTAAGGGGTCTGTTGCACAGCATGGTTACTACACTCAGCAATCTGGGAGTTCTTGAAAACTTCTGAGCTCACACCACACAATAATGAGAAATATGTTGGCATATATACTACATATTGTCATTGTGCGATATATATACTCAAAGCATGTAACACATGATAAATTTGTAAAAATTATGCATGGAGACATAAAATGGAGCAAAATAAGATCAAAATAGTTACATGCTTTATCAGAGGTGGGCCAATATAAACACTATTATTCTTTATGAAGATATAATTATAAAAGGACTTTTTTTCCACACTTCTATTTACTAAAACTTTTTAATATAATGAACAATATTCCAGCATCTTATTTCTTAATTTTTATATTTTATATAATAAAAGTAGAGAAGAAAACGAAACCACATCTTTCTCTTCTCTTCACTTAAGACTTTGTGACACAGATCTTCTACTTAGCACTTGAATAACGGAATAGCTAATCCAGTGAAACAAGTCATTTTATTAAACAATGTACTTTATAATTTCTATCTAATACTAAATTGACATTCAATATGTGGTTCACTGAAACTTCCAAAATTAAAAATTAAAAAATAAAGCTTACATGTTATGGATGATCATGTGCTGTTGAGAGAGAGTAATTTGGTTTTCTCTCTCTCTCTCTCTCTCTCTCTCTCTCTCTCTCTCTCTCTCCGTCTCTCTCTCTGTCTTTCTGTGTGTGTGTGTGTGTGTGTGTGTGTATAAAGTTTATCTACATCGTGATAGTTATTATTGTTAAATATAAACAACAACACTATCAGTTTCCTATTACAAGAAAATCGTGAAGTTAAATGTTTTTTTTTTTTTTCTCTGTAGGAGATGATTTTACTAGTAGTATTCTAAGACTATCTTTGTAGTAAATGATTACATTTTTCCAGAAATATTTCAAAACTTATATAGAACTTCCAAGACTAGGTCCATAATTAGCAAACGAATATCCTAACAGTTAAGAACAAAAGTATATTCCATGATTGTCTTAATTTGACATCCTCACAAAAGTGATCTTAGATAAAAATTGGATATAAGTACTTCAGAAGCCAGTGAGAGACATCAAAGTGGGACCGCAGGGAAAGGGATACTAGGAGATGGAGATGCCAACCCTGGGGTGGCTCAGTGAGTGCATTTTGAGCATATCCTCTGAGAAGCTACATTAGATGCACCTTTGGATAGTTGTGCAGCTGTAGGGGGAAGTGCAGCACCTACACTCACAACTACAGGGGAGAGGGGTGACTGCACTGTAGGCAGCATCAGCTCCTATACACTTCTTACATGGCAGAGACACACTTGTGCCCATTTTTTCTTTCTTATTGACATTTAAAAGTGGTAGGTGTACTCCACATCTAAAATAATAGGAATGAGTGTGAGTGATGGGGAAATCTACCTGTTCTTATGGGGTAATATTCATTTTTCTTAATAAATACTTTGTCTACGTAGGAGTTTCTACTCTTTAAATACATAACTGGGATGGATACTCACTCCACTTGAGATCCTTTGCTGGTTTATGTCCATAATTGTGGCAAATGTTTGTGTAGAGATGGAAGGGTGGTAAGGGAGGCTGTGCAAACCCTTCCACATCCCACACAATTTCCTTTTTCCCTTGTTTTGTAGTCCAGCTGTAGTACTTTACTAAGTTACATGCAGAAACATTCCAGGCTTATCGTCTATGGGGAACTCAATTGTTATACCAATCAAATTCGCTGCTCTTAGCTAAAGGCTACGAAGAGCATGTAATCCTTGAGGTGCAAGACTGCAGGAAAGTGTTTCCGCTTTAACATCCTGTTATAATCGCACTGTTTGATGCTTCCCCTCCATTTCTTCTAACTTCATTTCTCTTTGTTCTTTCCCTTGGGTTCAAACCTCACTGTGAACCAGGTGATGTCGCTTATTTTGTAGTCCCAGTATCTGAGAGGCAGACACAGGTGCAGGTGTTCGAATCAAGACTCCATATAAAAAAACGAAAACAAAAGCAAAACACAAATAAAGAAGGAAAAAGAAGGAAGGGTAAGAAGAAAGGAAGGAAAGTAAGGAAAAGAACACAGTCATTGCCTCAGGGCTTTTGCATCTCATTCTATCTCGTTCCTTCTCATTCTCTCCCAGATTTGCCAGGTTGTATTTCCTGTCTAATTCTGTCTTCACACCTGTTTCCCAGAGGACTTTATACTACAGTAATGAGGCCATGATAATGAACTTCATAGAGAATTCCTAGTGGAAATATTAACAGAAAATGACTGTTTAAAGTTGGCGCGAATGTTGTTTCAAACTGAGCACCTTCATCAGCTGTCGTAGTTCACACCTGTACTTCCAACCCTCATGAAGTCCAAGTCAGGGTGGTTGAAATGAGTGAGAAGCAGAATTTGTTTTCATACTGATTTCCAGGCCAGTGCTGGTCACAGAATGTGACCTTGTCCCAAGATTTAAAAAAAAAAAAAAAAAAAAAGCCCCAAAACAAAACAAAAACCCACTGCTCATGATGACAGTAACACTGAAAATTTCTGAAGAGCAATCTTGCCTCAGGGGTCTCTCAGCCTGAACTGATAAAAGAAGCTGTTATAATCTCATTCAAATGACGCAAATTCTTCCTTTTCTTGCTCTGGCTTTTCCACTGCCTTTCTCTTGTTAACATTTACAAATAATCCCCTGAATAGGAACCACCAACTGGGACATTCAAGGCATGAGCATGAAATGTAAATAGCCTTTGTCTCTGCCTTGGAAGTTAACATTATTCGATAGGGTTTTCAGTCAAGGTATTATTATTTGGGTAGGACTTGAACAGTGGTGAGTGTTAGCATATAAGCAGCTTCACAAGCCTGTCTCCAGCCTGCCCAGCAACATAGGATGTCATTACAGGCCACTCAACATCAGGTGTGTGCCCCTGCCCAGGATAGAAAAGGGCAAACCCACCTAGTCTCTCTTGCTTGCTCTCTCCGTTTGTCTGTCTATCTGTCTGTCTGTCTGTCTGTCTCTCTTTCTCTCTCTCTCTCTCTCTCTCTCTCTCTCTCTCTCTCTCTCTCTCTCTGTCTCTTTCTCTGTCCCCCTGGGGTGCCCCTTTCCCATTTCCTCCTCTCCCACATTTCTACAATAAATCTTATACCATGCCTGTTGTGTGGCACATTTTTCATATTTAACAGTGAGTCCCAGAGTTGGGATCAGGGAACAAAGGGAACCTCCTAAAGAATCCCTGAAGATGAAAGACCTTACAAACTATTCAAAATTTCTAGGTCAAAAAATATCTGCAGATTTCTAAAATGTATTGGGTATGATCAATAAAATCATTTACAGTAAATTGTGCAAATATTGTTATGAAACTGGAATCAGATTACCACTGAGAAATTAAGACTGAAGTTTAAAGTTGGATGCTGTATCTTGATGATGAAAATTAAGGCCATAAAAAGTAAATACTCATTGTAAGAAAATATCAGATCCAAATTGCTGACAACTTTTGTAAATTTTTATTCCTAAGAATGTTCTGACACTCTTATTATCTTTACTATATTATTATTTGGGGTTTTCTATTACTTATGCTGATTATTTTAATTATTAATCTTGTTAATTATCTAACTCATTGACATTACAAGTTCTATGATCATAATCATTTCCCTACTATTCCTATAGAATCTCCCAAACCTAGGCTAATTCTTTATTCATATAGCTTCTTAATAATTATTTGACAATTAATGCATAAAAATGAGTAAATAAGTGTTAGGTGAGCCTGGATAAGTGACAGAGTCTATATATATGACAAAATCTAAGTTTATTTTCCCTACCTCTGAATTAGAAAGAGGTTTTATTTCCCTAGAAATATGATGCCTGGATCTGACAGAGTAAAGATTCATGTTATGGTAGAATTTTTCTTAACTACTTTTCTGTTACTATGAGAAAATAACTGGCCAAAGAAACTTAAAGAAGTGGAAAATTTTTCTGATTCAAAGTTAAAGGTGGTAGTCCAGCACAGTGGGCAGGTCATGGCACTAAGAACTTGAAGTAGCTGGTCACATGCGTGCACAGTCAGGAAGCAGAGAGCAGTGAATGCTCCTGCATAGCTAACAGCTCCTCTTAAGGCTGTGCAGTCCCTAAGACAAAACTCTCTTTTAGGGTATATCTACAAATCCAATGCAATACCTATCAAAATTCTACAGATCTTGCAAGGACAGTTTTCAGTTTCATTTGGAAAACAAAAACAAAAACAAAAACCCAAAACATTACAACAACAAAAAACCACCAAGAACAATGAGTGCAGTAAACAAAGACCTCCTGTTTAGATATAGCCAAGGGACAGCTCATTCTCCATGATTGTGGCCTGAGTTGGGGACTGCCTCTGACATGAACTCTGTTGTTCCCAATTTGATCACTCCCCTTTGGTGGGGAGGCCCAGTGGAAGGGGAAGCACATGAGAACCAAATACTCCTTTTCTGCTAATGGAATATATCAATAAAATGACTGCTAATGACTTTTCTTTACACTCATTGATCGGTACTTTGCTTAGGCATCATCAGAGAAGCTTCCTCCTGCAGCAGATGAGAACAAATACAGAGGGCCATTGACAGAGAGTATGCTTAGAGTGAGAGTTCTTGGAACACTCAACCCTAAAGGAATGTTTCTATCAAATCCCTCCCCTTGGGCCTCAGGAAACTCTGATGAGGTTTAGAGGATAAGAATTTATGGGCCAGGAAACACTAAAAAATGACAGCTTTGTAGGCAAAGCAGGGCTGGTGCACAAATAAATTCACAGAGAATATGGCAGCATGTTCAGGCTGGCATCTGTACCATATGGGATCCTAAAGCTATAAGGAAAAGTGGACATGTGCTGGCATCCCTAACCCAGAAGCCATCTCTAGTCGATAGCTACTTCTAAGCGAAGAATTCATTTGCTCCAAAATCTCACTGAGGATACAAGGCACTCTTAAGGGTAGGGCCAATATTGTTCACTGGTAGATGGCAAACACAGATGAATTTAATCGCATCTTTGGAGGTTATTTTTTTTCCCTTTGGCTCTTCTTGTTTGGCTGTTTTTGTCATATTCCATTTTGGCTTTTTAGATTATCATATTTTATTTTATTATGATTCAAAAGATAACACTTTGTTTGATAATGAGAGGATCCAGATAAGAGGGGAGATAGGAAATAACAGGAAGGAATAGGGGGAAGAGAAACAGTAATCAGAATACAGTATATGAAAAAAATCTATTATCAACAAAAGAAAAAGATAATATTAATGAAAAGAATGAATGCTCTAAGAACATTCAATGTCATTTTCTTTCTACATTTTGCATAATTGCATTGAGCAGGATAATGTAAATTAAGAAGTGAACTTGCACACCATGATTATGAGAGTATATTTATTTTTATGCATCTATTTTATTTTTTTATCATCTATCAATCATCTATATATCTATTATTTATTTCTTTGTTTACTGTTTATTCTTCTTTCATATAGCATATCACAACAATAGTTTCTCCTCCCTCCACTCCTTCCATCTCTAATCCCCATCTTTCCTCTACTCCAGATCGACTCCTTCTTCTTCTTTTTTTTTTTTTTTTTTTTTTTTCAGAAAAGAGCAGGCCTCATAAGGCTATCAACTGACTATAACATAGCAAGGTACAATAGGATGACAAGTTTCCTGTTATATTCTTTCTAGCATGGTATTGTTTAAAGTACTATGCAATGTTGAGTTTGAAAAAGGAAGACTAGCAGTGATTGATCTTATCGCTCTATGTAGACTAGTTGTTTGTTTCAAAGCTTTGATTATCTGTAAGAGAGCTGTTAACTGGGTATCAGACATCACAGGTGAGCCAATTTTATCTATTTTCAATTTATTTTGTCCCGAAATATGTAGCTAAGAAAAAGAGAAGCTGAATTATATTTGCATGTTTTAAAATGTATAAATTATCATGTAAATTGTTTTCAATGTACATAATTAAATTTGGAGAAATTTTTCATAAAATAATGTTAAAGAAATAAAATTTAAAGTTATATCATTGTTAAGCTTTCATTAAAATATATAACCCAACAAACTTGTTCTAAAACTCTCCCTAGAATATATTAGCAACCAATGCCTTGCTAAGCACTGAGGGAATATAAAGAAATTTTCTGTTTATCCTTTGGCCACTTTTTTTCTCAAATTTTACTTTTCACTATATCAAGTTAACAACTTAGATAAAAACTGACAATTTAAAACAGTAATTTATATTAACTCCTAAATCTCAGAATTAAAAACACAAATCCTGCATTATTGTTGTAACAGCTGAAATGTAATTCAGGCCCTTTCCCAAACTTCCACAAATAGTTGTTTATACTTTTCATAGTGGCACCTTCCTGATTAATGTGGATGCTTGATTACATCATAGCATGTGGTCTGTGATTGCCTTTGTTTTCCCTCTGGCATCAAAGTACAACACACCATACACATAAAAGATGACTGTCATAAATATTTACACTGCTAGCCTTTCTAAGATGTTATTTAACATTCAAATCATAACTATGGCAAGATGAAACACCTGATCCAATTAGATATTTGAACCCAGACTACAGGTTATGGATTGAGGAAGTGCATGCAATAAAGTTACAACCTTTTGCATGATGTTAATTTTTTGTGTGACTCTGCTTAACAACCAATGAATAAATTGATACACTAAAATCTCTGCTATATTCTTGTCTTTGATCTTTTTTCTTAACAATAGTTTCTTACTAAAAGTTGAGGTAAAATAATGTTTATGTGTATATTCTGCATTTAGATGAGGAGACAATAGAAAAGAAAATACTTCATTTTCAATATTTTAATTCAAAAGGGTCATTTTGTGTGTAAACTCATCCATTGAAATTTAGAGACTGCCTAAAATCAAAACGACATTATTATATATCTTCTGGAGAAATATTTCTACAATTAAAACCACACACAAGAGAGGAAGCAGAATGCAAGAAACAAAACAACCTCACAATAGAGATACAACCAGATATCAACATACAGACCTATAGTCATCCTAACCCCAGATGCCTACACATCAGCATAAAAACAGAATTAGTAACAGTCAGGAAATATGTTCCCACTGGAGACCAGCAACCATATACCACAGTAGGCACTGAATATTCCAACATAGCTAAAGCCAGAAAAAAAAAAAAGACCTTAAAACAGGATTATGAAGATCATAGAGACCCTTAAAGAATGAAAAAAAAAATCCTTTTAAAACTCCAGGAAAATACAAACAGTGCAAGAAAATGAATAAAACTGTTGAAGACCTGAAGATAGAAATATTTCTGTTTGCTGTCTTGGTCTCCAAATGCTTATTCTCATCAGAAAGTGGTCGTGAGTCATTATTGGTCATATACAGAGAAAAAACTAGGTGACACACAAGGATGTCTCTCTTTTCCTTTATCTTGCATATGTGGGTAAGGAGATAGGAGCTGAAAAGAAAGAAAGGGAGATTTGGGAACATAGAGGGAGGATAAAATAAAAGCTAGATGATTGAACCTACTCCTTAACTCAAGGCCTTAATTGTTACTCATAATGAAGGTTATATCTAAGTCATTGCTATAAAATTTAGTATATTGATACAAAACATGGGCATGTCAAGTACTTGTTGTATTTTAGGACAAGAATATATATCTTAACTCTAACAGATAGATATTACTCTATTGATAAATGAGGTAAAATGGTTGAATAAGGGCTTCAAAAGCCTCAGAGACACACAGAATATGCAATTTAAAGTTGTTTTTATAATTCTAAATATCTTTGACAACAAGACAACTCCTGACAACACCCAGCTGACCTCAAAGAAGATGGTGGGCATCAAAGAGTCTCCTTATGGAGATGGCTTCAAATATGGCAAACCAGCCACTGGTCAAAATGTCCTCATTCCTGCCACAAACAGAATCTGCCAAAAAAAAAAATGGGCAGCTTAGATGCAGGCAGAGTTGAAGGCTGCACTCTAACAAGTTACCTTAAGCAAGTCCTCAATAGTTCCTGCCCTGCGAATAAGTCTGGCAGAGATATTGGGCCAGAAAGCCAAAGATGAGGCTCCAACGTTCTAGAGAGTGTTGGGTGACTGTTCAGGCAGTAAACTGTGTAAGTCAATTTGTACATTTGGGAAGCTGCTAACCCGCACTGCTGGTTCACTCAGGAATTTAAGTTTTATTCCTTCTCAAGTCTCTGAAGGGCATTGAAGGCCAGATAGTATAGTTTTACAATCAAGTTTAGTTGGTTAGGGGATAAGATCATTTTAGATCAAGATAAAGAAGTTATCAGAGTTGAGATAGGATATTGAATTTCATTCAGAAATTTAGACCCGTGGGTGGTGGTGGCACATGCCTTTAATCCTAGCACTCGGGAGGCAGAGACAGGCAGGTCACTGTGAGTTCAAGGCTAGCCTGGTCTACAAAGTGAGTCCAGGACAGCCAAGGCTACACAGAGAAAGCCTGTCTTGAAAAAACAAAAAAAGAAAACAAAACAAACAAACAAACAAACAAAAAAAGATTTAAACCCAACAAGACAGGAAAGACATTTATTTCAAACTGGACAAATTCAAACAGCCAAACCACCATGAATGTGACACTTACAGAACTCATGATTCTCATGATTGTCACGTGGTTGTCTCTGCTGTGTGTAGTTTGTTTTATACATGTGTAATAAAATAAATGTATTTTTTAAAAAGATATTATAATGAGATAATAAGTAAATAATAAAAAAGAAAACAAAAAGAAATGTTCATTCTCAGTTCACCATCCAGAAGATAAAGAGCAAGTTGCCAGCACCTGGAACCTGGTTTCTCAGATACCCTGCTGACACCCTCTCACATGGTGAAGGGTGGCACAAAGGTGAGGGATAAACACAGTGTTCTTACATGGCAGAAAGGGGCAAATTCACCCCAACAGACACTTATTGTGGTGACATCAGTCCCCATGAAGTTGAGAACATGAACGTCTTCCCAAATCTCCTAACAATGCTACTACTCTCCTGGGGATCAAATGACAAACACCTGCCTAATAGTGGCTACAGGGAGGCCAGGGATCTCACACTAAGAGAACACACATGGGTCTATAACTTACTTCAAAAATATGAAGGTTTTATATAGCATCTCCTGCCTTCTCCATTGACAGAGTCAGCTGTTCCAAAAATGGATTCAATCACACTGACAGTCACCCCTACTGTCTCTGCTGGAACATGGACAGGTGTGATCCTGTACAAGTCTCATGTAGGGAACCAAAACACTGTGAGTCCAAGCATGCAGCAGGCTGCTCATATCCGGGAGACGCTGTTTGGCCATGCTCCTCTCTGACCTCTGCCCTTACACTCTCATGGCTCTTCTTTCCTGGTGGTCCTCATCACTAGGAAGGGGAGTGGGATAAAGATGTTCCATCAGTGGCTGAGCAACCACAGGGATTTATTCTATGCATTTTGTCCACTGTGAGTTCCTGTGTTAACCATCACTCACTGCATAATCAGTCAATCAATCAATCAACAAATGAGTTCAGAGATCTGCACTAGTTTGTGAGTATAAAGATAGGAATTTGAAGGTAGTTACAAACTCGGTCAATTTAGTACAACTGTAGTAGGTTCACACAGGAGTCCAGGGATCTACCCAAATGGCTCATGGCAATATTTACACAATTTTTTTGTTGAATAAATTTTCACAGATAAATAGTAAAAGAAATTATGCACACGAATATCCTGATATTATGGAAAACATCAGGAAAGTTTTTCATGAAACAAAGACAAAACCTCAAAGAGATACAGGACTCACGCTCCAGGGTCAGATTCAAGGACACAGAGAGAGTGTGTCAGAGGTAGGCTCCCATGCTCACTGCAATGCCATTCATAACAGCCAAGAGATGGGAACAAGCAAGTTCCTGTCACTGCGGAATAGGATGGACATGAAGCAGCCACAAAGTGGGAAGCTGTTCAGCCACCTCAATCTTCAGCTACAAAACAAGGTATAATGATGGTGTCAGCGACTACTGCCCATGGTCTATGCAGGACAAGCAGTGACTTGTGCTTCTCCTGTGTGTCCTAGTGATGTCCCTATTGTTCCTGTGCAAGTTCTGATGGCCATGCTGCTTCATGGGGAAGTTTTAATGCAGATGTGCAGGGTACCAAGGCTTCTTCTAAAAAATCAACTAAGACAAGAGTGGGATCTTCCAAGAAAGAGTGCTGTCTTAAGTAGAGAGGTCATTTTCTCACACTAATGAAGAATACAAGTATGTGTGCCCAAATATTGCAATTTACAACCTGTGTCCCATCCTAGATAGCCAGCTAGAGCCACAGTGACCTTGTGCAAGAGATGACACATGCTGAGGATCACAACACAAAAGGATCACCTTCTGTAAAGCCAGTCCTTCCACCAGGCACTCTGACTTCCCACAATCTCTAAGTTACACCAACAGAATTATGTTCATGAGTCATTTTACAAGGGAGGCTCTCTGAATGCAAACACACACACACACACACATACACACACACACACACACACACACACACACACACACACACTGCGACTGTGTAAAACATTCTCTTGCCTGGAGCTGGACTTTCTGTCTCTGACGACAGAACCAGACTAATTCAAATTGAGGTTTAAAGAAAATGGAAGGGAGGGACGAATGGGAGGATATAAGAGATGGGATAACAATTGACATGTAATATGAATAAATTAATAAAATATATTTTTAAAAAGCTTCTCACAATTAAACACAAAACTTTACAACACTCTGGGCCACTACATAGAATGCACAGTGTCACCACAGGCAGGGGGTCCAGCAATCCTCAGTGTTCGATGTCTGTCATTTTTTACATCTGCAAACCCTTCATGAGAAAGAATGGAAACCTGGTGCTTGAGAGAATGCAGCTCCAGCACAGGGGAAGCATGGACTTGACAGAGGCTCTCGTCAGAGTAGGGCTAAGAAAGCCAGCCCAGCATTGCAAGACCTGCAAGTGCATGGAAAGAGAAGCTTTGAGAAATCTGGGCAGCATGGCCATTCACTCACACAGTTACTCTGGGGAATGGTCCCCTGAAGATGGACAAAAAAAGCAGATGCTCCCAGGTGTCTCTGCACCTAACATACTAGGCTCTGCCTGTAAAGAGATATATTGTGACTTATCCTTGCTGTATGTATTCCTTTACTGTTCATCTAATATTTTTGAATTGTTGCCTCCCAAAGCAAGGATCATAGACTTTGTAGGCAATCACTCAGCTAATAACCCACAATACCAAGCCAAGCTAAAAGATTAATGGTGAAAACAGAAGTGATAGGACAGAACAGATAGGAAACATGGTATGGTTACTATTGGAGCAGACACAAGGGGCTGATGATGGCACCCTTCCCATTGTGATTCATAGAATGAAGTGAGGGCAGGCCTCTGTGACATCACAGGGTAAACCCCTGCTCCAGGAAGAGCAGTGATCTCAGGCAGAGGACAACACAGAGTCCACCAAGGAAGGCTGGGATTCACACCAGTCCCATGTGTCTGACTACATTTGGACTTTTGGGAGTAACCCTGAAGAGTCGTGTTCCCTAAGAAGAGGAGGAGTGGGCCTGGGCCTATCCTCAACCCAGAAGAGGTCAGGGCCCTAGGGAAGATGAGGGCCTGGTGCTATCCCTAATCCTGAAGAGGCCTGGGCCCAAAGAAGAAAAAGAATGGGCCTGGGCCTATCCCCAACCATGGAGAGGCCTGGGCCCTAAGAAGAGGAGGAGTGGGGCCTGGGCCTATCCTCAACCCGGAAGAGGCCAGGGCACTAGGGAAGATGAGGGCCTGGTGCTATCTCTAACCCTGAAGAGGCCTGGGCCCTGAGAAGAGGAAGAATGGGCCTGGGCCTATCTCTAACCATGAAGAGGCCTGGGCCCTAAGAAGAATTAGAGGTGTGGGCCTGGGCCTGTCCCCAACCCCGAAGAGGCCTGAGCCCTAAGAAGAGGATGTGTGGGCCTGGGCCTATCCCCAGCCCTGAAGTTGCCTGGGCCCTAAGAAGGATTGGTATAGGCCTTGGCCTATTCCCAAACATGAAGAGGCCTGAGTCCTTGGAAAAAGAGGCACGGGCCTGGGCCTATCTCCAACCCTAAAGAGGCCTGGGCCCTAAGAAGAGGAGGTGTTGGCCTGGGCCCATCCTCAACCCTGAAGTGGCCTGGGCCCTTCAAAGAAGAGGTGAGGAACTGGGTCTGTACCCAATATACTACAGGCCTGGGCCCTAAGAAGAGGAGATGTGGGCCTGGGCCTATCCCCAACCCTGAAGAGGCCTAGGGCCTAAGAAGAAGAGTTGTGGGCCTGGGCCTATGTCCAAACCTGAAGAGGTGTGGGCTGGGCCCTAAGAAGAAGAAGAGATTGGGCCTGGTCCTATCCATGACCCTGATGATGCCTATGCCCTAAGAAAGGAGGTAGGGCCTGGACCCTACGAAGAGGAGGTGTGGGCCTAGGTCTATCCCAACCATGAAGAGGCCTGGGCCCTAAGAAAAAAGAAGTGTGGCCTGGGCCTGTCCACAAGCCTTAAAGGGCCTAATTCCTAAGAAAAGAAGGTACTGGCCTGACTCAATCCCCAATTCTTTATTGGCCAGGACCTTTAGAAGAAGAAAAGGTGTGGGCCTTGGACTATCCCCAACCCTAAAGAGGCATTGGCCTTAAGAAGACAACATGTGAGTCTGGGCCTATCCTCAATCCTAAAGAGGCCTGGGCTCTAAGAGGTTTGGGTCTAGGCCTATCCCCAAACCTGAAGAGGCCTCGGCCTTAAGAAGATGGGGCATTGATCTGGGCCTATCCCCAACATGGAAGAGGCCTAGCTCAATGAAGGTGAAATGTTGGCCTGGGCCTATCACCAACTCTGAAGAGGCCTAGGCCCCAAGACATGGTGTGAGTATTGGCCTATCATAATCCATTTATAGGCCTAGGTCTGAGGAAGATTACTGGGCCTGGGCCAAACATTAATCATGATGATGCCTTGGCCCATAAAAGATTTCTGGACCTGGGCTTATCCACAACATTGAATAGGCTTGAGCCCAGAGACATGATGTTAGTATTGGCCTATTGTGATCCACTAGGAGGCCTAGGATGGAGGAAGAATAATGGGCCTGGGTCTGTTTCTAATTATGATGAGGCCTAGGCCCAAAGACAAAAATGTGTTGGCCTGGCTGTATATCCAACCCTGAAAGGGCATATGTTCAAAAAAGAAGATTTGAAGTCTGAGCCTACACCCCTGTTTCTGAAGAGGTGTCAGTCCAAAGAAGAGGTGTAGTCTGGGCTTATTGAAAATCATGAAGAGGGCTGGACCTTAAGAAAAAGAGATGTTCATCTGTGCTAATACATTTCCTAAAGGGGCCTGAACCAAAGAGTACAAATGTGAGCCCGAGCCATTCCTGCGCAAAAAAGGGCCCTTAGCCAAATCAAAATGGTGTATTCTTGAAAGTCTGGCCCTGAAGTATCTGAGTTTCAAACACCTGTGTGTGTGTGTGTGTGTGTGTGTGTCTGTGTGTGTCTGTGTGTGTGTGTGTGTGTGTGTGTGTGTGTGTGTGTGTGTGTGTGTGTGTGTGTGTGTGTGTATCTGTGTCTGTGTCCATGCCCCCTGTCTAGACATTGATGCCTCGGATTCCTTAAGTCCTTGCCATAACCTGCTGAGAAGGATCCCAAATTGTAAGAACATTTCTACACAACTCTTAAGTACTGAAATCTGTAATCTTGCATTCTTTCTGGTACACGGCTTGTCCTAGCTCTGTATATAATTATAAATAAATAATGTTTCACTGGCTAACAGGATTATCCCGAAATTCTTTTTTTTAATTAAATTTTTTATTATTAATTTATTCTTGTTACATCTCAATGGTTATCTCATCCCTTGTGTCCTCCCATTCTTCCCTCCCTTCCCTTTTCCCCTTATTACCCTCCCCTATGACTGTCCTCAAGACCCAGCTATTCCACTCCTTGGAATATACCGAGAAGATGTTCCAGCACACAAGAAAATTTGCTCAACCATGTTCATAGCAGCCTTATTCATAATAGCCAGATCATAGAAACAGCCTAAGTGTCCTGAAATTCTTAAATTAATCCTTTCCCTATATTTCTCAGTGATCTCTTCAATCTCTGATTGAAGTCCTTAGGAACAGTCTGAGATGGTCACAAACAAACCAGCAAGTGTAGGAGGCTCCATGTGAAGACCAAGATCTGTGCTCAGAGCTTGTCCTCCAGAGCAATGTGTGTCTGTCCATGGGTTGTATATTTGCCCTTTGTTAATCTTAGAAATTAAACCAGATCAAAAGAACCAAGTCCCCAAAGACGACAAGGATGTATCCTGAAATCAAAGGTGCCTGAGGGAGACCCTGAAACACAAGGACCCTGACATTGAGACACTGCCCTTTGAGTTGCTGATCATTGGAGTACAAAAGACCCCAAAACAATAGAGATTGACACTGCCACCTTTGGTCACTTCTGAGATTTCACCAGCAAGGCCCTATTACTGAAATCACCAAGCACATGGGACTTGGGATTCAGAGATATGGGCTGGATGTAACACTAAAACTTCCTCAGTGAGGACTAGCTTTCATAATCCTAGAAGGTGCCATAGAGTCGACCAAGGGAGAGAACCGATTGTGCTACTGTCAACCACAAATCGACTTGGTTAGGGTGTCCCAAAGGCTGTAACAGTGGCACTCTTACCTAGTAATAGATAATCTATGTCATGGGACTGGTTTATAGCTTATTCAACAGGAGCAAAATCCTGCCTGGTGCTAGAATCCTAGCCAAATACCCATGGCCCCTAATTCATGGATCTTATGGCAGAATCTGCTACTGACAATTTACAAAAACGCTTTCTCCATATTTATCCTAATATTCACAGTGCCAGTGTCTCCTACAAATAACATGAATGCTGACTCAAGCAACCACAACAATATGACTATCTAAAGTAGACAAGGAGAATACCAAGGAAAATGCTAGTGTGGGTGGGAAAACCTCACGCGGACTCATCCTGAGACACTGGGCAATCTGTACATGGGGAACCTCACAGGGACTCATCCTGAGACACTGGGCAATCTGTAGATGGGGAACCTCACGTGGACTCATCCTGAGACACTGGGCAATCTGTACATGGGGAACCACACAGGGACTCATCCTGGGACAAAGAGCTATAAGCAACTAAGCACTGCTGAGAGAGGGAGAATTCATTGTCCCCACAGATGATCGCCTACCTGCTTATCCAATATCTACAATACAGACCTGGAAACCTAACACCTGCAAGCATAACATTGCAGATATAAATTTTTGTGGTTACCTATAAATGTTTATCAATAATAAAAATGATGCATGAATTTGAAGGAGGGTGAAGACAAATGAGAAAAGTTAGAGCCAAAAGGAGGAGAGTGAAAATGGTCTGATTTTATTTACATTTTTAAAAATTGCAAATGAAATTTTAGAGACTATTTAATGATGTTTGGCTGGGTCAGATAAGACTGTGATATGACGTAGCAAAATTTTCCTGTTTTTATTTTTGACACTCTTGCCTCTACCCCTACATCTCTCTTCTTGCACAGAGTCATGATAAAAACATTATCATATTGTACCTGATGGTTCTATGGTGACAGGCAGAGCTCCTTTCAAACTTTAAATCAGCTGACATCCCAGGGATTACTGCTCTACCCTCTCTACTACCCCCCTGCCACCCACACATTTCCCCAAGCTCCATCCCTATACTAAACTACACCCCCTGTGCTGCCTTCACAGAAGAGCAGATGACAGGCATGCTCAGCCTCTTCCTGAATCCACAGAACCCATGTCTGCCTTTGTTTCATATATAGGGACCTGAGTCTGTCATACTCCGGAAAGCCAGAGATCATACTATACATATGTTTTAAATTTCTCATTTCAACGACCTAGGGAAAGTAGATTTAGATATGACATCTAACCGTTTTCCCATACCTCAAATATACTTTCAATGATTTTGGACTATCTACATGCATATTAAATCATTTTAAATTTTTATGAAATCGTGGCTAATTGGTCTGTAATGGAAGTTTTGGTTTCTTTGTAAATTCTGTTATATAAGCATGTTTTTGTTTTAATCCCAAGTATGGGATTGTAGTTTGTCCACAGCTGATGATTGTCTTTTGTGGGGCGAGGTCTTTGCCAGCTGGAGTTAAAGTCTTAGGACTCTGAGGGGTAAAAAAGAAAGCACAAATGGAGGTGACGGATTGGAGGAGACTGACTGAGGATCGCTCTCTGCATTTGCTGTTGACAGCTGAGATTGGCATTACCCCAAAAGGAACCTCACGACCCCACCCAGCCGTAACATGTAAAGAGGTCTATGTCCTGTTTTCCTCCTAACTTTCTTTCTCTCCTACCAAGGATTGGGGTGTTGGAAGTAAGGTAAAGGTGTTTAAGAACCCTAAATAAAGTGGGTTTGTGAAAACTCTAAGCCTACATTGGTCCATGTCAGGAACAAAACTTTTGAAATGCATGTCATTCACAGAGGAGAAACCAATGAAATGAGCAGCGCTGCCTTCATCAAGAATTCGTCTATACTACTTCATGATATATGCCAACTAGATCCTGGAGGGCAAAATCAAAGGAGACTTTTTGTTGTTGTTTTTCAAGACAGGGTTTCTCTGTGTAGCCTTGGCTGTCCTGGACTCACTTTGTAGATAAGGCTGGCCTTGAACTTACAGCAATCTGCCTGTCTCTGCCTCCCAAGTGCTGGGATTAAAGGTGTGTGCTACCACTGCCTGGCCAGAGGAGACTTTTTAGCATGTGGTTTCATTATGCAACACTTCCAATTCTTTAACCATTATTTTTGTCCATTTCTAACACCTGCTTTGAGTTTTGTGACCCTGTATTGCCTTAGAGACAGTCCTGGCCTTAAACTCACATCAATCCTATTGTCTCTGTACCTCAAGTGATGGGATTCAGGGACCACCTTGCCTGGCTCTATTCCTAAACTCTATGATGAAAGCTACTTCTACAGATGGAAGCACATTCACACTTGGCTTGCATTCTGGACACATGAGCTCATTGTAGAGGCTGCTAAAAGTTTCTACAATGACAAGGAGTATCAAGAATAAGCAGAGTGTATGCCAGTACATTATGAACCAAAGTTACATTGGTGTTACTTGTGTTGGACACTGAAGAAGAGAAAGGTCATACAAGCACATTCACTAAAATTATATATAACAGACGTGTAAATTGATAACTTACAAAGTTCTGTCTTATTTAGGAATTTGTTCTTCAAATTACTCTGTACAAATGATTTTTTAACCCTATATTTCAAACACCATACTGACTCTACAAGAAGGGAGGCTTCTATTTGTAGTTTGCAAATCTCATGAGCAAGGCCAAATGGAAAGGCTATTAGAACAGCATGGAGGTGACTCAAATCTCACTGTGCTATACCTGAAATAACACAGGTGTCACTATCACATGTCAGTGCTGAAATAGAGTGCTCTGTCCTTTAAGGCCCACAGAGTACAAACAATAATGAATCTTCTTTAAATTAAGTAAATTTAAATGACTTTCCATTATTTTCACTGATCATTTATGTACCAGGGTACTTAATATTTTAGATGTTTACTTCCAGCATAGAAAGACAATTAAATGGTTATTAAGATTACCTTTTCCACAAGTATCACAAAAAACATTTATCAAAAGCCTCCTTACTAACTATAGGGCAGTATTTCCCATTTCCTGGAGAAAAAAATGGGGGAGGAAATGGTTGAAAAGCATACGTGAATTACCTGAGCCCTGCCAATCATCTGGGTCTGCAACAAGTCTTCTAAATCAGAAGGCATACAGCTGAATTCGGTGGCCTTGACATTTTTTTTTTAAACAAAAAAGTTTCCACAAGAAGTTTAATAGCATTAAACTGAACTGATTTTTTAAACAGTGAACTTTCAAATTACACATTTTACTTATTTTTTAGGAATGTCAGCAATAAATATATTGATTATATTCCCATTTATTTCTCCCAAATGCTCATTGATCTCACACTCAACTGACACTATGTGGTGTCCTCTTTTTTAATCACCTACCTCGCAAACATTTCACGTCCAAATTCTCATGTGCTTAGAGCCATCCACCAACTTTTGCTCAATATGCCAGGCATGAGCACCATAAGGAAAACTGACTAGTCCTCCTCAGAGCCACCAACTGCCAACAGCCTCTCAGATGGGGTGGGGGCAGGGAGCCCCTGTCCCTTCCAGGCCAGAACACTCACTGCCTTCCTTGGTCTCAGAGTGAGATCTTTGCTAACGCAGGACAGAGATTTCCAGGAGACACTATATTCCAAACTCTCTGACCCGTGCATTTTAAAACCATTCCACTCTCTTCCAGATGGTCTCTGAGACTGGGTGGAAAGTGTAATATAATCTCACACATATCCCCAGAAACTCCATAAGCACTCACTTACTTTCAGCATTTTGACAGTTTCCAATCTTAGGCACAGCTCCCTGCACTAAGAAACTTCTCTGAAGAGGTCTGAGAGATCGCTGACCTATGAGTATAGACTTGCATAACCAGGGGTCAGTTTGATATGACCGTTTAACATAGTAAATGCGAAAGGTTCATCTTGGGGTCCTGTGGGTTTGCCAGCCTAACAATACTTATCTAGTTGTAGCTATATCAAGATATCACAGTCTGGAACATCCACATTAATCTATACGATATTTCAAAAACAGAGTATTTGCCACCTGGCCTCCTGTAGTCCTGCTGCTGCCACCGCAGTGATCAATCAAGCAATTCCCTCCTTCCTGCCCCGGGCTGCTGCTTACAGGAGCAGTCAAAATGGCAGCTCCTGTCACAGCAGCAAGGCCTTCTCATTGGGAGATGACACCTTTCCTGCCTCAGCCCACTGCCATCTCTAGAGCTGCCCATGATGGCAGCAACTCCTCTCCAGTCTCTGAGGGCTATTCACGCTTCAGGGAAAGGCTTCTCTGCTGTGGCCCCCTGCCTGAGGAGCTCCAGCAGCCTTCCCCCTCCCCCAGACCTCTCTGTCATAACAGCATTTCCAGTCTCTGTAATTCAAAAAGTTTATCTCCAGCCCCTCAATAGGACCCAGATTGTGATAGTCTTAGGTGAAATGCCCACCAAACCTTGAACAGGAAATCCCACCAGTCCCCACTCCTGAAAACTCTGCCCTGAAAAGCTCTACCCCCTAAAACACTCTACATAAAGGCTTTGTCTGCTCAGTACCCTGCTGTCCTCTCACAGAGGGTGGGGTGGGGGTGGGGGTGTAGAGGCAGCCTCTGCTGGATTCTCACTCTAAAAAAATAAATCTCTTTTAAAAGATTTACTGCTTGATGTGACTCATCAGAAAAAAAAAAAAAAAAAAAAAAAAAAAAAAAAGCAGCAATGAAGAGAAGTAGTAGAGCAATGCTGAGGCTCCTAAGCTCTTCTGACAGCTCCAATGCCTTTGCTGAGGGGGCCTCCTCTCAGAGCTGTGTGGTTCCTGTGGCTCCTGAGTGTTAGCAATTAGGCAGCAGTACAAGCCATCCCAAAGGCTCTGGGAAACAGGAAACCTCAGGACCACCCATCAGAAGCAAGTCACCACCACCAGAAACAATCACTGCCAGGATCCAGTTCTAAGTTGCCTGTGCACTTTCTGCGCATGTGCCAGGTCATTTATAAAAGGGGGCTCACCCTACCGTTGCTCTCTCTTCCTGACGTCTCCCTATATCGCTGTATACCCCCTCCCAATAAAGCCTCCTACGTGGGTCGGTCGTGTGTTGTGATGTGTATATCTATTACATAGTTACACTGCTCAACTCTAACATTTGGAGCCGTGACTTGGATAGGCTCTTCCAGCGGCCGTACTGTACCTAGATCGCACAACCCCCCAAAACCCACCAGGACTTGATACCAATACAATATACTTGCGGACCTTTAATCAACTCAGACCTGCACTCTGACCGGTCACCAACACAGTGATACCCAGAAAGAGCCTTGATCTCCCGGCTGAGAGTAAATGTCTAGGTTCCTATCCCTCCCAGTGTGCCCCAAAGCAGGGGAGTTCCAACCTGGCAAGCATCTCTTGGTTGAGTAACATAAAGAGGTCTAATGTCTATAAAGGTGACAAGCTAGAGATTAAGGCTCCATGACTACCAATGGCTTAGCTTTCTTTGTTTTTGTTGTCCACTACCTTGTTAAGGGAAGTGTCTGGTTTCTCATTAACCCTATCACCAGTAGGCAGGAAAGAATGTGGCCATAAAACTGGGTCTCTTATCAACTCTATCTCCTGTGGGACCCTTCAGGTCAGTCACTAGGCAACGCTATCTCTAGTGCGGCTGCTCTTTGCAGCTGGCCAGATTATCTCCTTTAGGCCCATTTCTTAACCTTTGCCCCAGTAACCCTGAAATCCAATTTTAGCTCTTTTTGGTATCTCAACCTCAAATCTTCCACATATATGAGATGACTTGAACTCCTGCTTCTGCAGCCTCCACCTCCTGTGTGCTTATTGGCATGTAGGTAAGACATGTCTTGGATATTTAAATAAACTTTGAATGTGAAAGAAGGAAATAATAATCATATATTTGCTTTAAAACCCATGTCACTTGAGTTGTCTTTCTACAGAACACTTGGACACTCCCTTTCTTTGTCACATACTCTCTTTTCTTACCTTAAGTCCATACTTTGAGTATTTGAAGTGATTTTTCAAGGAATTCAATGTTTCTCTAAGCTCAAATAAGTAATTACACTGTTGTAAACCACGGATCATGTTCTCATTTCTGTGACAAATGACTGCTTTTGGGCTGGCCAGGGAGGCGTAGGAGGGGACTTGTTTATAAAATTCTTCCAAATTCAGAACAAATACAGTATTGTAATTTGTGTCATCTGTAATATCCTAGAAAGCAGAGCACAGGCTGTAAGGTACAAGTTTTCAGTACAAATGTCAACTAGGACAAATGACAACAGAAAAAGCTATAACAATATGAACACTTGTGTGTGTGTGTGTGTGTGTGTGTGTGTGTGTGTGTGTGTGTGTCACATATTTCTGCCTGCACAATCATCTCTGTGTGGGTGCATAGGCCCTTGGGTACAGGAGCATACATGCCTGCACAATCATCTGTGTGTGGGTGCATAGGCCCTTGGGTACAGGAGCGTACATGCCAGCTTGTGGCCAGAGGTTTACATGAAGTGTCTTTGTCATTCTCTAATCTTTGGAGACAAGATCTCTCACTGAACGCGTAGCTCAGCAGCCCCCTAGAGGTTGGACAGTGAGTCATTGGTATCCTACTGTCTCTTCCTCACAGCCATGAGATGGCAGGCGTGTTAGCCATGCTCAGTTTCTTAATCAAGTGCTAGGCATCTGAGACAATGTCTTCGTGCTTGCATATCAAGCACTTTACCCACTGAACCCTCTCCGCAAGCTCCAAATGTTTAAAACTGTCGACAATGCTGTTGTACTAATCTCCTAATCATGTGAAAATAGTATTTGTTCTTTAAGACAATTTAGTATTTTCTAAGTTAAAACCAGATGTATTAAAATGATAAGAATAAGACACCAAACATGTTCCATGGGATCCTCAAACAATCCTGGATACATAACTATAGAATGCTATTTACAAACTGACATCAAGGTCCCTTTACTGAAGATAATACCTATACTCAACTCACTGAACATGTAGAAGCCAGGCTGATGCCTACATACAGTCTTTATCCCTATGTTCTAATGTCTTTGGTACAGGAAGATTCTCTGCACCAATCCAATCCACCCACCAAACCTCTGGTCTACAGTGGTGTCCTGCCTGCAAGATATGCTAATGTAATAGTAGCACACGTTTGTTGGAGAAACCAACAAATATCAGGTTTGATTTAAGAGCCACTCCATAAGATGAAACCTGTACCCAAAACTGCTTGGGTGACCAAGAACCAGAGACTATATAACTCAGAGACCTAAGGTAAAACAAAAAACTACTCTTATTTAAAAAGGAAAAAAAAAAAAAGGTGGTAAGAGGACCCCTCCTTATGATATACTGTTTTATTTACAGATCAGTGCATTGGTCAGCCATCATCAGAGAAGTTTCCTTCAGTGGCAGATGGAAACAGACACACACAGCCAGACATTACCAGAAAATGAAAGACTTGGAACATTCAGCACTAAATGCGAAGTCTCCATCAAATATGTCCCCTTAGCACTGCTGGAAGAAAGACTGTAAGAGCCAGAAGGGAAGGAGGACATCAAGAAAACAAGCCCCTGAAAATCAACACTAGTTAAGCTTGTATGAACTCACAGACACTGAAGCAACATTCACAGGGCATGCATGTGTCTTGCATCGGGTCTTCTTTGTACGTATTATGACTTCCAGTTTAGCATTTATGTGGGATTCCTGAGTATGCAAGTGAGTAGGTCTCTGATTATTTAGTCTTCTTTTTATCTTTTGTTGGTTTGTCTTCTCCAACATTGATGTGATAGTTTTGTTTTATCTTATATTTTATTGTGTTGTATTTTATTATTACCTCTTAGAACCTGTACCTTTTTTTGAGAGAAAGGGGGCGAATCATGATGGGAAAGGGGGTGGGGAAGACCTGGGAGGAATAGAGAGAGAGGAAACTACAATCAGGATATTTTATGTGAGAAAAGAAACTTTTAATTAAAAAGAAACAACAACAACAAACACCAATAGTCTTATGCAGCAACGTGTCCAGGGTATGTCAATACAGACCTGACAGACAAGTTGTATTCACAGGCACAATAACGGTAAAACTGTTTGTGGCAGTAAGTAGCCACTCTTTTGATTGAATTTTTGAGTTTCTTCACAGGAAAGAACTCATGCCTGGTACCATAACCATGATCAAATCCACGGCTAGGAAACCACATACTGTGGTGAGCTGCATTCCAAACTGGTCATGTTTCAAAACTTTCTTTTACATATTTATTGCTTTATAGAAAGACTTGGTTACCTCCAGTCTTTATCAGAGAAACCTTTTTATGGTAGAGGATAGTAATTAAGTGGTTAATGTTGAAACTCATAACTGTTCGAAGTGCTGAGAATAAATAGGAGACTGTAATACAGAACAATAAATGAGCATTTTTATCAATTTCCTTCGCAGTGCTCAGCAAACACTACAGGATAAAGAAAAGAAAGAAACTAATAGCTAGAGGATTTGGAGGAGTGTTATAAAATGCTGGCCTCTGGATATAAATTAGCTGTTACATACAAGGACTCACACTATCTGTGGGTACCTGGGAAAGATCTGCATAATATCACGGCAGTAAACATTTCCAGCATAGTGAAAGGAAGGGGGTCATAGCGCCTCATGCCTAGCTGAAGAGTTATTGGGGCACTTGAGGCCTACTGAAGGAGAAAGGGTCACCTTTCTTTGGGGGTTAATCGTAGGTAGAGTGTTCATGCTCCAGCAGATGAAGCCATACTCACTCTCATATGAGTAATGCTCCTTGGACCTTGTGTGCTAAAGTTAATTTTTTAAAAAACAAAAAGATGAAATTATGAAAGTGATATACATGTATGAGAATTTCAAAGGATAAAATATAAAAAAATGAAAAGGAGAGTATTTTATGAGTAAAATAAAATAACAATAAACTAAAATGTATTCTAAAAAGTTGTGGACTCTACCTTTTTTAATGAAACAAGGTTGATCAACAAATACTGAATGAAAATAATTTGAAAGGAAGATTGTGACAGATGAGGGTCTGAGTTCAGATTAAGTTTCCAGGTTTCTTTTTTTCTGTCACAATGTGCATAATTGGTTACAGGAAAAGAGATGGTTTGTTAAAGGATTGAAATAGTTGAGCATGGAATTGTCCCAGAGATGACCTTTGGTTCTGTTACTGATGATTTATATATTGTAAATATTTCTGTGGGGGCTGTGTCTCCTACATGTCACCAACAACTGGGAAGGTTTCCTGTCTTGCATTGCTACCATTTTCTTTTATGTGTTAGCCTCTGAAATCCCCTCTTCTACCTTATTTTCCACCCTCTTTCCACAATCTCCTCTGTATTACCAGGAATTTATTTGAGTTGCATAAGGTGATAGTCTGTGTTCTATAGAATTTTCCATGTTTTTGAAGGGCATAGACCTAGCCTAAAAGTGACCGTGCGTCTCTTTTCTTAGTCAATGGATTGGAGGGAAGTCTCTATTTTAAGTTTAGACTTTTTTCATCTGTACCTTGTTGGAAGCCTTGGTGCTGCAAAAAACTTACAGTAGTTGTTTGGCTAAATAACAACAACAACAAAAAAAACCAAACCAAACCAAAACAAAAAAACCCCAAACAAACAACAAATGTTAACTTTATAATACAATGGACAAAAGTACAAGCTAGAATCAAAATAATAAATTTTTGACTTCTGGAGCCAAGGGGTATTACTCCCCAAAGGCTGCTTTTTATGAATCCAAAGAAAGAAACAAGTTTTGACCTTAATACGTGTTAGATTTAAGTTACCCTAACTATTTCCTTTAATTTTATAAGCCTTTGTTCAATTTCTGTGAATTATTAATCTAAAAGCAACATGTTTTGATAAGCATCTAACGCGACATCCTGCCTGGGCAACATCATTGCATAAAAGAATCAAAGCTTATTCTTGTTTGATGTCAACGCTAGTGACCTCCAATGCAGATAGTACCAAACACAGGTTGTGATTGTCCATTTTAATGTTAAAAGTTCATATATAAATAAAATTCACATATGTTCCTACCAAGTCATGTTCATTCCAACTCCTGGTTGTCAGTATTTATGATGCAAAAGAGAATGTCTAGTAGGACTGGGGTCAAATCTCTCTTTTTTTATAAAGAGAGTATCACAAGGAGGTTTGAGAGAAAGACCTGAAGCTGATAAGACATGCAGAAGTTGAGAAATTTTCTTTGGTATAGTTTAAAAGTGTGGGAAGGAATACACAGCAGGACACCAACTTTACCATCACTACTACCTAACAGAAATTTTCCATGCTACATACAAGAGGTATCTAAAGTCCTTTAAACAGTGTCCTGTAGGTGGCCCCAGACACAAATATATTTATAAAAAAAAAAGTGTATATATGGAAAATCATTGGGGTGAAAGATATGGAGTTCTATATTCTTCAGGATTTACAGAAGAGAAATGGTTTCTAAGGAAGTAATTGTGTTTGCACACTAGAAGAAATGAAATGATATTTTGGGGAGCTTGACATTCCACATTATAGGAAACAGGGGTGATAATACTGAATTGTAGAAAACAACTCGGGTTGCTTTTGTTGTGCTGTATTGTATCAAAATTCCATTATTGGGGCAGAGGTGTGCAAAAGGCTTGTTCCCACTACTTTTGATTATAAGACAAATTTCAAGTGTGAATTTTCATGGTACTTTCTCTACCTTATGTGTCCCTCTCACTCAAAGATATGTCCCAAAAGAGAAGCCTTCTAATTTGAGCATTGAAGTCTTGGATCACTTCCTATTCAGCTGGAGATAGTTAAGTAGAAGGTAAAACCTGCTTACAGTGCATTAGGGAGAACCATTTCCTCCATCTGGACGAGAATGTATGTAAGGGAAAGCTGTTCCTAATGTGGATGTTGTAATTTAGGGCCAAGCCAAAAGTCACAGGAATTGGTGTAGCCTACCTAGCACCTTATTTAAAGTCAGAATTAGAGGAAGTCGTGTTCCTTCAGAAAGGGGAAAAGTACGAGTAGGAGAAATACATTTGAGATTTAGGCTCATGATTACTAGAGAGATATAGGAAGCCAGAACAATGGGCATTTCAAGGCACCTGAGTCAACTGTAAGATGGTGTCATGTATCACATTTTTTGGAAGAAAACTTTGAGCGCTTCCACCAGGTCACAGATATGAGTATTTTCATCAAGTAGAATTATTGGGTTTGAGATTGCAGGTTTTGTCCTGGAGCTATGAATCTAGCTGTAGACTCCCAACAGTTTGGCAGTCATGAAGGTGCTGAGGATCCCACGTAAAGACTCTTGTTCCTTTTTTCAAGTTTAAGGAGGACATGGTTTCCAGAGTCTACTATCTTTGGATTCTATAGTATAACCCTCCTCCTCTGTGGCACTTCCTGGAATTCACTTAGGGTCAACATATGTAGAGGTCATCTGATAGGTCTCATAGTCCAAAGCCATATCTAGTGTGAAAATGGCCTTCCATATATCAACACCTAGGGTGTGAGCTTGCGCTTAGAATTTAGAGCTGGAATGACTAATGAATTCTCTTAACTATCTTCTACAGGGAAAAAAAAAAAAAAAAGGCGTTTTATTTCCTTCATAGATCCACGACTTTCTTTAGTTACTTTCTTGTTATAGAGCCCAGTTATCTCCTTGGGCATATACTTTATCTTTAGAACAGCTCTCTTTACAAGAAATCATGGTAATTTCCTTGGTATCTATAAGGGTGATTATGCCTTTCTTCCAGCCTATTTCCTTCAGAATATTAAGCATATCTCTCTTATGGTCTTTGCAGCAGATGACTGAAACTTCATTGAGTGTTGGATAATCTCCAATAGATTTAGAATCACTTATTTATGTTTTATTGGAAATTGTCTGACTCTTGATAAATCTTCTTCTTTCCATATCAGCATGAAAGATCATTGAGGAATACTTTGAAGCAGTGTAGGGAGGTCTTCACCAGGAAAGAGAACACCCTCTGAGTGCTCAATAGCAAATGATCAGCCCTGTATACATATGTAAGTAGCAATATACAGACAGTAGAAACTATATTTGGATTATATATATATACATACATATATATGTATAAATATAATCATGTATACATGTAATAACAATTAGTGAAAAAAGCCATAGAGTTGAAGGAAAATGGGAGGGCTTTGACAAGGTTTGGAAGAAAAAAGAGAAAGGAGAAATGTAATTATGTTATAATCTCAAAACATAATTAGTGACAAGTCAAAAAAGCAGTGTAGATATTAATACTTTTCTTTTGTCTAGAATGAACCCCCTTATTAAAGTATTTAGTACAGCCATTCATGCCAAGATGGAAGTCGGCAGTTGGAGGCTTGGTTACTGCTTTCTGGCTGACTATTGTGTGCCCTGCCTAATATTTGTACTTAAGTATAACTGTCACCATCAGTAAATCATATATCATCTTATTTGTCTAGGAAGTGGTCATCTAAGTCAACCTGGCTATCACAGGTTGAGGAGATGTTCTCAGTATGCAAGTACCTTGGTTACTTCTCTATTGCTGTGAAGAGACACCGTGACCAAGGCAACTTATAAAAGAAACCTTTCATTTTCAGAGGGTGAGTCCATGACCATCATGGTGGCGAGTATAGCAGCAGGCATAGAGGTAGGGATGGTGTTGAAGCAGTAGCAGAGAGCTTAGCTCTTATCTGCAAGTTGGAGGCAGAGGTGGCTGGAGGGAGAAGGGACAGGGAGAGGAGGAGAGAGACAGATAGCGAGAGGGAGACTGGACTTTCAAAACCGAAAGCCCATTCCCAGTGACACACCTCCTCTAATAAGGCCACATGTAATCCCAAAATAGTTTTACTAAGTAGGGTCCAAACACTCAAATATGTGAGCCCATGGGGCTATTCTCATTCAAACCACCACAACAAGTGTCTCGATCTGAAGAAGTTACAGACATAACTGAGGCAGAAGTTAGGCTATTGTACGATTTCATAGTTACCTCTGGATTGACTTTAAGGATTGCCTGCTAATCTTTCCTAAGTAATTATATGTGCCAGTACAGAGTGCTGATGGTATGCGAGGGCCTTTCATAATTTCCCCAAAGATAGCTTACCAGCCTCTTTTACAAGAGTGCTGAGAGGGGACTGTTAGAGAGGAGGGCTGTGATCATGCTACAATTTCTTTTTTTCTTAAAAGGGTACCAGAGTCAGCCTTGTCTCTAGGATTTGAGTCAATATCCAAAGGGCAAAGACTTGTTTGTTTGCAACGCATAACAAGAAAAGTTTTGGAGACTAGGCATGCATAGGGATTGGCTTCTGTGAGAGCTGCCTGTATTGGTTATGAGCATCCTAGTCAAGTAGCTCAGAGTCTGGAACGTATTAACCTCACTGAGAGGTTTTACCATAAGCCTGAAACTGAGAATCTGGGTTAAAAAAAAATGCAACATCTGCTGTCAGGAAACCCTTCTGCTAAGGTCACAGTCTGCCATTACCAGAAATCCTTGAGCTTGGTGCAAAATGGAGGACTCTCTTCTCTACGTTGGGGAGCTGGATCCCCACAGACACCTTCTACCTGAAGAATGTCATATAGACCTTAGGAAAATTACAGGCCCAACTCCCTTTCTTTAGATAAGAACCAATTCAGTAAGCAACTGGGATTCCTGGAATGCCTCTCCATGTTAATGAGGCATCTTAGTGCCTTAACCCTTCAGGCAATGGCCTTTGCCCAGACTGGATATCCTCCCCAAAGTCCTCCATAACCCTCATTCACCCCAATATTATTGATCTGCCTCCCTGCAGCTGGTCCTGCTATTTCTGTTCGTGATCACAGGCCATGGGATCCCCAGCTCATAGCTTCTCCTCCATTGCTCTTGAGGACTAGTGGCCAACCACACCAGGAAGCATCAAAAGCATCTACAAAAAGGATCAAAGATGTTTCTTTGATAGAATAGAGCTAATTGTGGGTTTAATTTGAGACAGAGGGAGTTGTGCCTCAGTATACAAATGCATCCCAAATATACACTTCCTGTCCAGTTATCAGGGCATTTTCAAGGGACACCAAGTAGACTTGGGAGGCTAATTTGGTTTGGCCTTCCCCTGATAGGGCTGTAATAGCAAAGCATCATTTACATGTAGTAGAATGTCTTCCTGTAGTGAAATAGTCTCTAGGATCTTTTTATAAAGCCCTGGCAGAAAGGACAAAGCTGCTTCTTAGTCCTTGAGGAGGGATAGTTCAAGTGTATTGTTGATAAACTCCGGTGCATTGCTTCCCCTGTTCAAAATTAAACATGTGCTAAAAGTCAGGGAGGAAAGGAACGTGCAAGAGGTATCGTTTAGCTGTAACACTATGTGGCTGTTTCATAGAATTGAGGACCTGAAAATGCAGTGTGATTGTGGCTTTGTTGACACTCTGCATCGTATGCTATTTACCGTTTTCTTTGGCTACTTTAAAGACTGATATATTATAGACAGACTGGAAAGTGACCTTTCCTCATTTAGTCTTCCTCTTTAATATAACCTATTTGATTGGGGTAAAACCCTAGATTTTAAATGGATTTTGGTTGTACAGGCATTTTAGTCTGCTTTTGATAGGCTCTCTTGAATGCTTCAGATGCTAAGTATCTGGCATAGAGGGCCATTACAGAACTTTAGGATTACTCTGATACTGCCTAACAAGCTTCCTCCCAACAGGGTAGAAGGGCCTTGAAAAACAACCCAAAATGCATGATTAAAAACCTGGTCTTCAATTTAACAAGTTACTGGAACAAAGTACTGTTGGTAGGGGGTTGCTTAAACCTCCACCATATCTATACACTTATGAAAGTATCCCGTGACTATCCCCACTTCCTTCTGCTAGGCTTTGTTATCTCATTACCATTAACATTACCATTACCATGGACCTAGATACATATCACTGTGCTGCTCTGCTCAATTAGTTACCATGGCTACCAGGCCAAGGTAATCTCTGGTCCAAAATGGTGATCTTGTTATGCCTGGGGGGGGGGGGGGGGAGAAAGGCCACATATAGCACACTTAATCTCAAATCTCCTTTTTAAGTAGCCATTTATTATTTTGATTGCCAAAGCAATTTCTTATGACCTTTCTGTTATTTTTTTCCTCTATAAAGAAGCAAAGTTCAGTTTTCTCCCTTTATGCAAAGCACATTCCAATTTACACTTAATAGAAGGTAGCTATGGAAACATTAGCTCTGGATCGGTTTCTGTTGTAAACTACAAAGTGATAGACTACTATAGACTGCACCTCTATGTTCTAGTGGGGAGAGATTTGCTGTCTTTTATTGCAGATGTGTGTAATTTCAGCTACAGGGAAACACTTGAAGAGCCAGGAGGTTGTAATGCCTTTATCTGCATGTATCTTCTTGTTAGCTGTGATGAAATATTAGAACAACAAGGCCAATGTAATTATTTAAATGCATGATCATAAATCATCCTGAGCAGAAGAGCCTCCAGCAGGCCTAGCATGAATTGAGAGATTATTTGTATTTAGGAGTGAGTCATTCTAGCAAGAAAGTAAATTGGAAGTTACTCCAGGGAACTATAGGGTCAGCTGCTCAGCTACGGATTCAGTGTTCTCTCTGGAGGATGCCACAGACACGTTAATGTGAAATTTCATGATACCAGCATAAATGCGTATGTGATTCTAGAAATCTTTTAGTAATTTGGCATACCATAATTGAGTTACCACAGCTACTTTATGATTTATACTGTAAAAGTTAATTTTAATTTTTATTCTTAATTAAAATGTTAACCGAACTAATGGTTACACAATTTCCATGAGTAATGAAATTCCACAAAAATAATTTTTAATTTATAAATAATATGCAATTTTAAATAGCAATTTTCTATGTATCTAAACATACCTATTAAGCCAAAAATTGTGGGGCTGATAATTTTTCTGTTTTCTTGGAGATGTTCAATGGGAAAATAGACAATTCAATGTGTGAATAAAAGAAAGCTTTTATATAGAGACAAGCCTTGAATGAAAGCTCCTTTCTACTTATGGGCTGAGAAAGGTTTGTCATGTGGAAAGGTTAAGAAGAAATAATTTCTTAGGTGACGTAGTAGAGATGGACATTGTCATCAGTATTCTAAGGCAGAAACACAGACCAACATTTTAGTACCTTTTTGTAATATCGGAATTTAATGGATAGCAATAAATTTCTAAGCTCTAGTGGTTTAAATGACAACAACTTTTCATATAATACTACCTCCTTTGGCAATATGGTCAAAGTGAAAGTGCATTCTTCAAATCTAAATTACTGACATTAAGCTATATTATAGAGCACATAGTAGATAAGTCTACATATATTTATGTATATATGTCTCACAGAATAAACAAAAGTTAGAAATTACAGCAGTTTTTAGAAGCAAGCTGAGGCATCATCTGTACAGATGTGATAACACTGACCAACTGGAGCTGCTGGAGTGGATATGAGAGTGAACCTGTTCCAGCTGTGAGGTGAAAGGCTGAGCCAGAGTCCAAGAGTTGGAAGCAGTAGTTTCAGGTCCAGGTCCAGTCTGGTGAATGGATGGACAGGCAGGTAGTCAAATAGGCGATGTCAACAGCTAGGAGCTTAGCTAAGTTGAAAAAAAAAATAGGCATAATTGGGGAGTCCTTTTTTTTTTTGGTTTTTTGAGACAAGTTTTGTGTGTGTGTGTGTGTGTGTGTGTGTGTGTGTGTGTGTGTGTGTGTAGCCTTGGCTGTCCTGGACCCACTTTGTAGACCAGGCTGGCCTCAAACTCACAGCGATCCACCTGCCTCTGCCTCCAGAGTGCTGGGATTATAGGCTTGCGCCACCACGTCCAGCTGGAGAGTCCTTTTTTTAATCCATCTTCAAAACATATAGGTGGCTTCAGCTGATAGGCTGGTGTGGGTCCATGCCATTGCACTGATAGATGCTCATCACTATATTAAATCCAAGTGAGGAAGTGACACTCTTTCCTTAGCGTGGCATGTCTTATAAGCTCCCTGATATGGTTTTCTTTTTTTCCTGTAATTTTAATTTACTATAATTTATTCAGATTACACAGCTATTGTTATCCATTAGTTTTTATCTTCTGTTTCACACCCTCTCTCCCTCTTCCAACTTATTCACCTTCCCTAGACCTCTGTCAGAAGGGAACATCCTCTACCTCTATATGACCAGAGCCTATCAGGTCTCATCTGGATAGCCTGATCCCCTTCCACTGTGTGCCAACCAGGCCTCCCCAGTAAGGAGATATGATTAATTCGGGGGCAACAGAGTTCATGTCACAGGCAGTTGCCACTCTGCCCACTACCATGAAGCATGAGCTGTCCATGGGCTATATCTGGTCAGAGGGTCTAGGTTTACTGCATGCATTGTCCTTGGCTGGTACAACAGTTTGTGCAAGTCCCCTGCATCCAGATCCACTGGCCCTGATGGTCTCCTTGTGGGTCTCCTGAACCCTCTGGGTCCTTTCATTCCTCATTCTTCCATACTCTCAGCCCTCCA
This sequence comes from Acomys russatus, assembly GCF_903995435.1. Taxonomy (NCBI): domain Eukaryota; kingdom Metazoa; phylum Chordata; class Mammalia; order Rodentia; family Muridae; genus Acomys; species Acomys russatus. The sequence continues at coordinate 61,446,087 of NC_067146.1, forward strand.
TCTGGGATCCAGCAGTGAGTCCCAGCATCTGTTCTGATCTCCTTCTGGGTGGAGTCTCTCAGAGGACATCTATTTTGGGCTAATATCTACTTTAAGTGAGTATATGCCAGGCATGTTGGTCTGGGTCTGAGTTACCTCACACAAGATGATCATTTCTAGTTCTATCCATTTGCATGCAAATTTCATTATTTCCTTGTTTTAATAGTGGAATAGTATTCCATTGTGTAAATGTAGCAGTTTCTTTATCAGTCCTTCCGTTGAGGGACATCTAGGTAGTTTCAAGATTAATTCTCAACTTCAAATGGAAAAAGAAACAAACAAACAAAAAGCAGAATAGGTAAAACAATCTTGTAAAATAGAAGAGGAATCATAAAGAACTCAGGAAATTAAACACCACCAACCAAATAATCCCACTAAAAAATAGGGTACAGAGCTAAACAAAGAATTCTCAATAAAGGAACATTGAATGGCTGAGAAACACCTAAAGAAATGCTCCACATCCTTAGTCATCAGAGAAATGCAAATCAAAATGACACCTGCCAGAATGGATGCGATCAAAAACTCAAGGGAGAGCACATGCTGGCAAGGAAGTGGAGAAAGAGGAACACTCCTCCATTGCTGGTGGGAGTGCAAACTTGTATAACAATTTTGGAAATCAATCTGGCACTTTATCAGTAAATTGGGAATAAAGTTACCGCAAGACCCAGCAATACCACTCTTGGGCATATTCCCAAAAGATACTCCACCACACAGCAAGGACATTTGCTCAACTATGCTCATAGCAGCTATATTTGTAACACTCTAATATGATTTTCATATACCCATGTGTCTCTCTTGTCTCAATTTACCCAGATAAACTTATAGGGTGGCTTTCCTTGTATCTCTATCAGTAAGTCATTTATCAGTCTGTTTGTGTAGACAGTACCTGACAGATGATGTGGTTTCTGGATTCACCTGTGGGATTCATGCATTCATTTCTCTGTGTGGGCAGACGCCATTTGAAAATGGAGACTTTTAACCAGGCATAGCTTGAAGAAAACAGTTTTACACAACATAGAATAATGTAGAGAATAGTCTGATCTTAACACCCTCAACGATGATATCTACATTTTTATTTTTTTAATCAAATGCATTTAAAATGTAGTTTCTGGAAAGAAGCTTCTTCTGACTTAAGCACAAGCGTATTCTTTTTTTGGTCTAGCTGTACTGTTTTGTTTTAAATTTCTGGACTGGTAGGCAAAATAATGTCCCTCCTTCTGCATGATGACATTAGAAAAGTCAGTGATTCAATTCTTTAAAATTAATTGAAATGCAAGAAATTTAAGTAAAGGAAAGATTATATGTGGTAGACATTTACCATTCTTCAGCTGAACAAGTTAAAGTCGTATTTCATTATATAGTTTTTGTAATTTGACAGCAAATACACACACACATGAGTAACTAGGAGGACAAGGGTTCAAAGCCTTATTTTCCGTTGGCAGTGCAGTATTTTATCTTTAAACCTTTCACATCACTGTTAAGTCTGATGCTCCTATTTTTATTCTATCTAGAATGGGAGTTGATTTCTTTTGCCCTGCAGCAGTAGCACAGCCACTATCCAGGAGAACGCAACACTCACGGTGATTCAGTCTCATCTGCTTACTGTGTGGAGTTAGTGGATAGTATTGAATAATGAAAACAGGTGCCCAGTCACTGTCTGGGACCTGCTGTGCCTGGGGCCATTTGTTACTGTTCTTGCCTTCAACTCTTCTTGAATCACTAAGGTGATGGTAGAACGAAAACTGTACTTTAGGACTGGCATAGATGAGAACAGAAATGTAGCAATATTTTATTGTAGCTTAAATTCTGTAATGCTATTTGAACAATCACAACAAATGCATCTAATTCTGAATTACTTTTAACCTAATAGCTTTGTGCCAGCTAACTTAACCTACCTTCTTGAGTGCCTATTTAGTCATTAATTATGCAGAAATAAAATTACATGTAAGAAAAACTGTAACATACACACACAAGTGAAACCACAGAATATAGTTACAAGGTCTGTTTTCATCATGTCATGAATTATTAGCAAGGTAGGTCTTAGCTAGTAAATTGCTGTAATTACCAAGTATATTTCACATTAAAAAAAAGCATTTTCTTACTTTCTTTCTGTTTTGTATTAAATCTACTCAATTATTTGTCTCAACTATAAACCAATTTTGGAAAATCTAAAACTTTGCCTTTGGGCTGCAAGGAGCAATACAGGAGATTTTTCAGAAGTTGATGAGAAATACGAGGGATAAAAAGAGAAGGAAGAGGATCTTATGTCCTTACCTAGGGATTCAAAGCAAAAGGAGACAAACTTATGAAAAACAGATCTCAAGAAGCATTTATGGAAGGTGCACATTGTTGCTTTTTGAGGAAGACTGACTTACAGATAAGCCACAGCTCGTTTATTTCAAATAGATTGTTATTCAGAACTTTCCAGACCTGCAAAAGACTCGAGGCTTCTGCTGAGGAGTTCCAAAGTGCATTCATCCGAGGAAGGCATGCTTGTATTGTGCGACCTGGCATCTCTCAGGTTTACAAGGATTCTTTGAAGGGGTATCAGAGAGAATCGGAATTTCTTTTCCTAGTTTAAAGAGTGCAAATCTGGGAAGAAGTGGGGAATGCGTATGCCAATGAACGACAAACTGCTAAGGGGAGTTATTAAATCCATACACAATTGTTACTCCCACCTTCAACTAGCAGGTGCCTGAGTGGTAAAAGGCCACTCCTGACCATGCTCAGCTTTGTGAGAGAAACCACAGAGAAACTGACTTTTCTTTCAGGGTGTCTTGGGGCCTTTGTAGCTACTTTCCTTAGAAGCAAATAACTGTTTTTTATAACATGCAATGTTTACTTTTCTTTCTAAGTTAAAAAGCTTCCGACCACAATTGGTAGAGCTTTAAAATATGTGTACTAATGAAGGTTTTCTCTGGTACCCAGTCATTTTCAGATTCACCAATGGGCTTCACTCATTCATTTCCTTCAAAGTGGAAATGGAGCTACTTGTAAATGGAATCTCTTAACCAGGCACCGAATGAAGAAACCAGTTTTGTGCATCACAGAATAATTTAGAGAATAGTTTGATCTCAGCAGTGCTCACCTCTGATACCTGTAGTTTCGTATTTATGTAGCTCATATATTTGTAGTCCTCTGATGACTGATGATTGACCTGCTGTGACAAAATCTTTCCTCTGTGTGTGTGTGTCTCATTCTTTCTATCTTCCTCACTTTCTTCCTCTGTCTTCCCTCCCTCTCTCCTGCCTCCTTTGCTTCCTCCCTCGTTGTCTCTCACTGTCTCTGTCTCTGTCTCTGTATGTCTCGCTGTCTCTGTCTCTCTATCTCTGTCTCAGTCTGTATGTCTCTCTGTTTCTTTCTGTGTGTGTGTCTTTCTGTGTGTGTTTGTGTGTGTGTATCTCTCTCTCTCCACTCTGCTCTCTCCTTTCACTGATTCACTTAGCTTACATTTACCACATATATATGTGTGTGTGTGTGTGTGTGTGTGTGTGTGTGTGTCTGTGTCTGTGTGTGCGTGTCTTTTGTCTTAATATTGAGACATTTTGTAAAATTCTGGAATTGTGTCATTGATCTTTTTAAATAATAACTACTATTTGAGTTCTTACTGTATGCCAAACTACAGATGTTTTCAAAAATAAATAGAAGAGATAAATAAAGATTCAACATAAGTAACATTGCTAAAGAAAAGTTTCACTCTGAGGACAAAGTTTGGTGATGTAAAAACAATTTAAATGGAAATAAAATAACATAACGCAGTCAGATGATACTATTTTGAAAATACTGTAAATCAAATTACTACTTCCTTTTTCTCATTTTACCGATGTCTTTTTTATTATTAAAAACAATTTTGTAGGTTAAATATATTTTTGATTATTTTCTTTTCCTCCCTTAAGTTCTACTAGATTCTTTCCCCCTCCCTAGTTACTCAAGTTTAATTTCTTTCTCAATAAACAAACAAAAACCCATTGCAAAACCCGAAAACCCCAATAAACAAAAATGTCAAGTATCCAAAGGTATGTGGTTTTATATCTGGATCTTCAATTTGGTTACATTCATCAAAATGTCTGTTTTTGAGCTAATCCTATGCTGCTTTTTATTGCCTTAGCTTTGTAGTCTAACTGAAAATTAGAGACAGTGGTACCTCCAGAAAGCACTTATTTTATTATTTGGGATTGTTTTAGCTATTCTCATTTGTGCGTGCGTGTGTGTGTGTGTGTATGTGTGTGTGTGTGTGTGTGTGTGCATGTGGTGTGTGTGTGTTTCCATATAAAACTGAAAATTGTCATTTCAACATATGTGAAGAGTTGTGTTTGAATTTTGATTGGATTGCATAGAATCTATAGATTGCTTTTGGTAGGCAGGCCATTTTTATGATGTTAATGTTAGGTATTCATAAGCATGGGAGATATTTCCATTTTCTTATAACTTTACTTGAAGTTTTTAATCATACAAGTGATTCACTTGCTTATTTAGAATTTCTCTAATATATTTTATATTATTTGAGGCTATTGTGACAGTTTTTCAACAAATTCTTTCTCAGAGATTTTTTTATATAGGTTGGCTAATTTTTTATTTTAGTTAATTTTGTATCCAGATACTTTGCTAAAAGTATTTACCAACTGTAGTGTCTTCGTGGGGGTATTTTTTTTTATCTCATGTATGCATACTATCATATAATATGCAGATAAAAATTCCTTGGCTCCTTTTCCAACTTGTATCACATTGATCTACTTCAGCTGTCTGACTGCTTTACTAGCTAAGACTGCAAGTATTATATTGAATACATACAGAGTCAATCACCTTGTCTTGTTCCTTATTCCAGTGGAAATGCTTTGAGCTTCTCTACACTGAAGTTGATGTTGGCTATAGTCTTGCTCCAAACTGCCTTCATTATGTTGAGGTATATCCCTTGTTTCTGTATCCCTAAGCTCTCTAGGACATTTAAAATGAAGGGGTGTTGCATTTTCTCAAATGTCTTTCTTGCATTTAGTTAGAGGATCATGTGACTATATTTGTTTGTTTGGTTGGTTTTGGTGAATTATATTTATTGAGTTTTTATATGTTTTTCTTTTTATATGGTGGTTTACATCATTTATATGTATGGTGAGCCATCTTTATATTTCTTGGATGAAGCTTACTTGATCATGGTGGATGATATTTTTGCCGTCTCCTTGGACTTGGTTTGCAAGTATTATGTATTTTGCATCTATGTTCTTAAGGGAAATTGGTCTGCAATATTTTTGTTTGGTCATTATATTTTGCAGATTTAAAAAAATAGTAAGATCTCTTAATAACAACTTAACAAAATACCTGAAAACTACAGAAAAAAAAAAAAAAAAGGGAGATATCATGCCCAAGAGGAGCAGACAACAAGAAATAATAAAACTCTTTCCTATCTTGGTGTGTCTAAAATGTAAATCACGTCTGTCTAATACAAATAGCCAAAATACTAAAGAGGTAACAATTATCTAATTCTTGATTGTGTCATGGTTATCCAAAGGTAGTGTATTGAATATATGTGGAATAATATAAATGTATATGCAAAAAAGAAAAATAAATTAAAAAATAAATAATCAAACTCAGGATTGAAATCAATAAAATAGAAATGAAAAAAATAAAAACAATACAAAGAATCAATGAAACAAAGATTTTTTTGACAATATCAATAAGATCGACAAACCCTTATCCAAGTTAATTATTAGAAGAAAAGAGAAGATATAAATTAAAAAAAAAAAAGAAATAAAAAGGGAGGCATAACAACAGAAATCGAGGATATCCAGAGAATAATGATTTACTTTAAAAATCTGTATTCTATCATATTGGAAAACCTAAAAGAGATAGATAATTTCCTTGAAATATATCACCTAACAATGTTAAATAAAGATCAGATCAAATAAGCAATTTAAACAGATATACAGTGCCTATTGAAATAGAAGCACTATTGAAAGTCTTCCAACAACAACAACAAAGTCCAGAGCAAGAAGATTTTAGCATAGAATTCTTCCTGATTTTCAAAGCATAGTTAATGGTCAACACTCCTAAAGTATTCTACAAAATAGAAAAAAAAGAAACAATGCCAAATTTATTTTATGAGGCCATAGTTACTCTGGTGTACAAACCTCCTTCTTTTTCTCCCCGTCATTCTCCATCACATTCCTGTCTCTTTTAAAATAAATCCTGTTAGTGTGAAAAAGAGAATTTAACCGCATGTGTATTTTCCAGCAAAGTATGTACAAACATAGATAATAAAAACCTAAAGAAAAATAGTTGTATAAATAAAAATTTCAGGAGAAAATGAAAGAATAGATGGGAATTTTGACTCTCATCTTTCCGTTTCTCTTGTTCTATCCTGCTGGTCTTTTCTACCTTTTGTTGTGAAGAACAGTCTCATGCTCCAGGGACATTTGAAACAACTCTAGGTTCTCATACAACCTGTAGTCTTATGCAAATTAAATGAAAGTATTTGAGTTCCTGTATCTAAATCATTAACATATCAGATGACCATTAGTAAATTCAATAGCAACTTCCAACAACTATGTGAGTTTTTTATTTGTATATGGCCATGTCCATAAACAGAGTGTGAGGTTTTTTTCCAGCAGAATCTTTGGCCACCCTCAATTTATACCAATAGTAATTTTCTCAAATATCCTCTTCACATCTGACCTGCACATTTGAAATAAATAAAATGAATATTTCATATTAATGAATTTTTCTGAAAGGGAGGCTTAAAGTGAGTTCAGATATATTCTCATTTTCACAGAATTTGCTTTAAAAATGTTTAAATTGGTCAATGCATTAAAGATGATTCAGAGGTATCAAAATGCATTTTTGTCACATGAAGAAATAAAAATAAAATTTCTTTTGGAGTCACTTGATTAGGAGTGAGCCCAAATTTGACTTATCCACTTCTTTTCCTATAATGTTGATCAGTCTATTATCTCTGGTTACTGGCCTGTTTGTAGTCTCGCTGATTCGTACCTAATATCTGACTTCCTGAATATCTGACCCCAACAAAGGGCTTTGCTCTGTATTTATTGAGTAACCAAGAAAACATAACATGGGGAACAGATGAGGGATTCTTTATATAAATATTTAACAGAGTTTTGCAGTACAAGAAGTCATCTTACTGACCCCGGAATATACCCAGAAGCACAAGGAAAATCAAACAGTACTACAAACAGATGCTGTCACGTTATCTCTCCATATGTTGTTTCCCCTATTTATGGCATATATTTACTACCAACATGTTAGCTTCCTTTAGCGAGCAATTAACACACACACACACACACACACACACACACACACACACACTTTATTATGGGTCAGGGGGATGAAATCGTGCATAATTTAAGACTAAAGCTGTGCATTTATCTTAGGTTGTAAAGGCTGATTACATGAGAAGTCAAAAGCATGGCATTATTCTCTTAAAAAGAGTTAAACGTGAACAAGCTGAGAAGATGATAACACGTTGAGCCTTAAACGACCTCACAGCGTATGATACATTTTGTTGTGAAGTTATCAAAATTTAATATTTTTGAATGTAGAAAATTTTCATCAAATTACACCACCAGTGAACCTTAAGAGACTGACTCACCATTGTCACCATCTTGCTTCCAAGCACAATTATCAACACAATGTAATCTGAGAGAGCTGTGGTTGTGAACACCTGTAAACCTTAGCACTTACAAGGTGAAACCAGGAGCATAAAGAGTCCAAAGCAGGCTTCTGATGCAGTGCAAGTTCAATAATAGAGCTAAATGAAGCCCTTTAACTTTGATTTTTGGTTTGTTTGTTGGTGTGTGTGTGTGTGTGTTTTAGAGCCAGAAAAAAAGCATTAGATCTCCTCGAACTAGAGTTACAGGTAATTGTAAGCTGCCTGACATGGGTCCTGTGAATTGAACTTGGTTCATGCACCAAAAAAGTAGCAAATAGTAAATAGCTGTTACAGCTCTCTATCTCCCAAAAATGAGACCTTGAAAAAAAAAAAAAAAAAAAAAAAAAACGAAGAGAGAAAGAAAGAAGAAATCAAACAACAAAGTGACATGTGTTGAGTGGTAAAAGATTAAACAGGAAGTAAGTCTAGAAAGCAAGAAGAGAAAAACTTAGATTGGACAGACAAGGTTGAAAGACCCAGGTATTCCAGAACAGGCATGGAAGATAACAACCTTTCAAAGCAGAGTAGCTTAAGAAAGAAAACTAGAATAAAATTGAGTCTTGAGGCCTTTCTATAGGAAAAGCAGGCTGGACAATAGAAAAGACTTCAGGAAGCTGTTGATAAACTCTCAGGCTATAGTCACTGGTAGTGTCCTGTTCTGCCAGAGAATGGGTGGGTGAGTCTGGGAGAAAATGCCTAAGCCAAAGAATCTGTGAACATGCTAAATGCTCAGGAAATACAACTAGTAGAAGCAAGGAGTGATTTGTTGTAGGCTCCCAAAACACTCAAGTAAGTTTGCTATCAATTCAGTATCACCACATATTGAACCACGGAGGTTATATGTTCATCCTCTTACTAATTTTTAGAGTATTAAACAAACAAGCAAACAAATCTTTTCAGGAAGGTCATTTCAAAGAACCCCACTCTTTTCCTTACACAATTCCATGTTGTATAACGTTGTCATACAGAGTGTAAGCTAAACCTTCTGTGTTGTACAGCTGTGTAACAGGAATATATGGAAAAGAATTGGACAAAGACAGCAGGTTCCTTAAATCCCTAAGATAGGAAGGGATCACCGGCTTATGAGGCATCTCAAAGACATTGTAGAGTATTATTGAAAAGAGATAAAAGGAATGTCCATTCACTTACAGTTTGCATCGTAATTTACTAAAGCTAACTTTTGGACAAACAAAATCTGATATGTGTTGTCAGCAGACCTACACTAGGGAAAATATTATAAAGTTCTTTAAGATGATAAAAAAATTGGCCTAATGAGGAAATTAAATTTACACAGGGAATTAGAATTCATAGAATGGTGAACATATGAATATACAGAAAAATAGCCTAACATCTAGTTTAATATTTTTACATTTGAATTGATGAGCTACAAATTACAAGATACTATGAGGTATGTTACATTGATAGAAGTAAAATATGTAACAGATTACAGAAATTAGAAAGGGGATATGACATTAAACTTTTTAGATTTCTACAGTAAACAAATAAACAGAAAAATCAAATTTTAATCTAGAGCAAAAGTGTGCATGTGTGCCACTGGCAACGGACAGTGCTAAGACTTCCATAAGAAATCAATTAAAAAAGGTCAGTAGCCTTCCTGTATACAAATGACAAATGGGCTGAGAAATAAATTAGAAAAACTACTCCCTTCACAATAGCCAAAAACAAAAAACAAAAACAAAAACAAACAAACAAACAAACAAAAAACATAGGAGAAAGTATCTTGGTGTAACTCTAACCACACAAGTGAAAGCCTTACATAAAAAAAAAAAAAAAATCAAGTCTCTGAAGAAGGAAATTGAAGAAGATATCAGAAGATGAAAAGATCTCCCATGCTTGTGGATAGTGAGAATCAAAGTAGTAAAAATAGCCATATTACAAAAACAATCCTCAGATTCAATGCAATCCCTATCAAAGTACCTACACAATTTCTTACAGAGTTTGAAAGATCAATTCTCAACTTCATATGGGAAAAATAAACCCAGGTAGCTAAAACAATCTTCTACAATAAAAGATTGCCCAGAGGAATCTCCACTCCCGATCTCAGGTTGTACTACAGAGTAACAGTAATAAAAAGGCATGATACTGGCATAGAAACAGGCTACTCAATCAATGAATTCTAACCAAAGACCCAATAATAAAGCCACACACCTACGGACACTTGCCTTTTTACAAAGAAGCCAAGGCCAAACAATGGAAATAATATAGCATCTCCAACAAATGGTACTGGTCTAACTGGATGATCACATGTTTATCATCCTGAACAAAACTAAAGTCCAAGTCCAAGTGGATTTAAGACCTCAACAATAACAACAACAACAACAACAACAACAGGAAAACAAAAAACAACCAAGAAAAAAACCCAGAAACACCAAATCTGTTAGAAGAAAAATTGAAGAAGAGCATTGAACCATTCGCACAGAAGAAAATTTCCTGAACAGAATGCTAATAGCTCAGGCTCTATGATAAAAAATAAATACATGGGACCTCATGAAACTAAAAAGCTTCAAAAAAGCAAAAGATACTGTCAAGAGAACTAAAGGACAGCCTACATAGTGGGAAAAGATCTTCACCAACCCTACTTCTGACAAAGGGCTAATATCTGAAATATATACAGAACTCAAGAAAAAAAAAAACACCAACAAACCACATAATCCAATTTAAAAATGGGGTACAGAACTAAACAGAGAATTATCAACAGAGAAATATTGAATGGCTGAGAAATATTTAAAGAAATGCTCAACCTTCTTAGTTATCAGGGAAATGCAGATCAAAATGAGTCTACAATTCCATGTCACACCTATCAAAAGGTCTAAGATTGAAACCTCAAGTGACAGCACATGCTGGTGAGAATCTAGAGAAAGGGAACACTCTTCTGTTGCTAGTGTGAGTGCAAACTTATACAAGCGCTTTGGAAATCAATCTGGCACTTTGTCAGAAAATTGGGAATAGTGCTACCTCAAGACCTAGATGTACCACTCCAGGTATATACCTGAAAGATGCTCCACCATACACCAAGGACACCAGGTAAAGATGTAGCCGATAGACTGCTGATTCTCCATGTGGCAGGGGAGGGAAGACAGGGGACTTTTGAATCTCTGACATGCACTCTGGTGTTCATGATTTGGTAACTGTCCCTTGGCAAGACTGCCTTGCGAGCACACAGAGGAAGGGGATGCAGGCTATTTTGATGAGACCTAATAGGCTGTGGCCAGATAGTGGGGTAGGTGTCACCTCCATCAGTAGTATATGGAGGTGAATAGGGCAGAAAAGATAGGGAGGGTGGGAATGGAAAGATAAGAGCAAGAGGATAACAATCGGGATGTAAGGTGAATAAGTTATAATATATAAAATATACATAAAATATTACATCATGAAAATTTCAGGAAATGGATGAAACTAGAAAAAAATTCACCCTGATTGAGCTATCCTATATCCAGAAATAAAAATAGTATGCATTTACTTATATGTGGATATTTGCTGTTAGGTCAACTGTTACATTAAAAATGTATCTGTTCGACCTAAGGTTGCTAATAAAAGACACCGAGTCTGAAGCATACTTTAAGGCTGCCAGCACAATGCTGGGCAGAATCTAAACTAATACAAATCTCCTAAACTATGGTAAACAAACTACTCTAAACTGATATGTAATACATATACCCCAAGCATTTGCCACTAAGATGTTCCTCCTGCCATTCTCCCCTTCATCCTCTGCCAAGAGCCACCCAGTTAAGGGAGCTCACTAGGCATGTGGGCTGTCTAGGAGGTGATCTGGTGTTTGCAAGGTCTTGTACCATGATGCACCCCCAAACTGCTTCCAGCCTCTGACATGCTGTTAGGAACCATTGATTTGGAGAAATCCAATAGGCATGAGAGATCTCTGGAGGTGATCCGGTATTGGCAAGGTCTGTATTGTGATGTACCCCAGAATTGCTTCCAACCTCTGAATACCCTGTCAATTGTGCACTGCTGCATCTCTCTAAAATCTGGCATTAGATCCAGGCATGGTGGAGCATGCCTTTAATCCCAGCACCCAAGGAAGCAGAGGCAGGTGGATCACTGTCAATCTAAGGCCAGCTTGGTCTACAAAGTAAGTCCAGGACAACCAAAACTACATTCATGGCCAGCCTGGTTTACAAAGCGAGTCCAGGATAGCCAAGATTACACAAAGAAACCCTGTCTTGAAAAACCAAAAGTAAATACATCTGGCATTGATGTGAACTGTTATTTTCTGGGTACTGACCAGCTCTGAATGAGCAAACTTCCTACAGGACCTTATTGAAGATGTAGATGTATTGTTTGTCGATCAGATGAATTAATCTCTGATTATGGGATTCCTGATTTGACTCTAATAGTTTTAAAAGTTAAAGTTAGTTTATGGCTGTAATAAATACTCTTGTGGACCTCCAGATACCTCACTAAGGATAGCCTTGTAGCAGATTTGTGACTTCAGATAAGGCCCCACTCCAGATGGCACCACAAATCCTGGTATTTCACCATGAATATAGCCAAGTTTGTTTAAACTTCCCATGAACCTATGTGGAATGAAGCTACCTAGATATGTCTGAATTTATTCTATTTCTTAGAATGAAAGACAGATAAAAATATTGTCCTAAGCTCATAATGAACAGAGAGATAGCTGGATAATGTATAGTCAGTTCCGTCCTAATTGATAAGTTGTATACTCTTATAAGTTTCAGACCCTATTAACCTTAGATCCTGTCAACCTTCATCATTCTGAACTCACAATGAACTTATGTAATGGATACATAGATAAGAAATGTTTAGATTTAAAACATGTAACCAGAAATATTTTAGAACTCATCTGTTTTTATGATTAATTGTACTTTTTTGACTATGAGGTAATTCCCTCATAAATGGGGATGAATATTGGGAAGCTGGAGAATTGGGACGCTTAACTTCGGTTGAAGTTAAGATGCCTGACTTCATCCACCTCTTCTCTTGAATGTATGTGCTAAAATTGGGAAACCTGACTTCAGTTGAAGTCAAGATGCCTAATTTCATCACCTTTTCTCTTGAATGTATGTGTATGAGTGGTTTATTTTCTATCTCTCTCTTATTTCTTATTTCTCTGTAGATCTGCGAAAAAGTTAGCAGACTCAGGGCCATCAGCCTTCTATGGCTAATAAGCCTAAATTTGCCCTAGCTTACTGGAGATCTCCACAAAAAGGCCTGTCTACAGATCCAAGAGCCACCTTTTACCACTCTGATGCAGTTTCTAGCCAGAAGCCACTTTTACACCCTTAGCCGTAGGAAAATTGTGGTCAGTTTAAGTTCTTCTTGCTGTCTCAGTATAGCAAGTCCCTAAAGAAGAAATCTTGGGCTCTTTTTCCTCTTTCATCCTTTCTATTTCAATCCTGATCTGTTGCCTGAGCCATCAGCTCTGGCCACCCAAGGGATGAAGCAAACTCAAAGGGCTTCCGCATCCAGCACCAGAGACCTTAGCCTGGGCCTCTCTAGAGCAACAGCCGGGCACTAACAGTACTCCTACACAGTCAACCATCTCTCTTCCCTCAACCGTCCATCCTCGCTCTCCCATTCTACAGGAAGCCCAGCCTTCCATTTCCTGAGTTGTTACATAAAAGAACATAGAAGATGCCTTTCATATTTTTAATATAGAAAAAAATTCTACTTTTAAACTTCCAAAGAATAAAAAATAGTAACAAGCCTATCTAAATCATTAAATGACAGCAGCCTGGCTTTACTAGTGATCTTTGATGTGCTGGCCTGCACAGGTAGGAAATGCCAAAGAGGCAGGGGCAGAAGGATTACTCTTCCAGAAGAGCCAGCAGTGCAAATGTGAAGAAGATGGAGAAAGATTGGTTGGTTATCAATCAAATGATATAAACTGATAAAATGTGTCATTTTGCTATTGAAAAAGAAAATATATACCATTATTGCTTTGATGCATTTAATTATTTAATAAAATAAATTTAATTTTATTTAATCTAAAATACAGATAGTCCAAAACTAACTTAGTTTTCCATATAACAAAGAGAGCAAAATTATTACCACACCAACAGGTTCACATCAAGCGTTTCATAAAAATCAATGCCATTCTTGATAAAAATAAATAAATACCTAACAAGTAGAGAAAAACATGTACCTTTCCTCATAAGTTGTTGCTAAGACACCCATGAAACAACAAAAGTATGAGGTTATGGGCATTTACAAAATATTGGAAGTCATATGCTAAGATTAGAAATGAGGCAAAGATAGCTGTCACTCATTTCCAACATGGTATACAGTGCCCTACTTTGAAAGCTGAGAAAAGAGTCACGTACACAGAAAATAAGAAAATATGGTTATTTTATACAGCAAGTGTACATATCTACTAAGAAAGTCACAACGAATCTAGATACATAAAAAACATTTAGAGTGAATTAATTTAGAAAGTTCACCCAATAAAAGGGGAAAGTTATAAATGCTAGGTCAATATCAATTAAAAAGAGAAGGCCTTTTCATCCACCTATTCGTCCATACAACTCTCAGCACTTCACCCAGAGGCCAGCAGTGAGTCCCAGCATCTGTTCCAATCTCCCTCTGAGTGGAGTCTCTCAGAGGACATCTATGTTGAACTAATATCCACTGATAAATGTGTATATACCATGTGTGTCTTTCTGGGTCTGGGTTACCACATTCATGATGATTTTTTCTAATTCCATCCATTTGCCTGCAAATTTCAAGATTGTTTTTAACAGCTGACTAGTACCCCATGGTGTAAATGTTCCACAGTTTCTTTATCCATTTTTTTTTTTTTTTTTTTTTTTTTTTTTTTGCTGAGGGACATCTAGGTTGTTTCCTGATCCTGGCTATTATGAATTAAGCTGCTATGAACATAGTTGAGCAAATGTCCTTGGCGTATGGTGGAGCATCAGTCGGGTATATGCCCAGGAGTGGTATAGCTGGGTCTTGAATTAGCACTAGTCCCAATTTCTTGAGAAAGGTCCAGATTGATTTCCATAGTGGTTGTATAAATTTGCACTCTTCTCAACAATGGTGAATGGCGGGGTAGAGGGACACAGAGGGTTCAGAGGGTTCAGGAGCCCCACAAAGAGACCATCAAGGCCAGCTGATCAGGACTGGGCAGGGGGGAGTGGGATGCACAAACTGTTTTACTAACCAAGAACAATGAATGCAGTAAGCGAGATGCCCTATTCAGATATAGCCAATGGATAGTTTGTTCCCCATTGTTGTGGGGGAGTGGCAACTACCTCAGACATGAACTCTGGTGCTCCTGAATTGATTACTTCCCTATGGTGAGTAGGCCTAGCAGCACACATTGTAATGAGAAACAGGCTATCCAGATGAGACCTGATAGGCTGTGGTCATATGGTGGGGTAGGAGTTATCCCTCTGTCAGAGGTCTAGGGAGGGAATAGGGCAGAAGAAAGAGGGAGAGAGGATAACAATAGGGATGTTATAATAAATTAAAATTTTTAAAAAGAGAGAAATTAATGAAATAAGTGTGTGTGTGTGAGGATATAACCGTATTTGTTGTAGAAGATTCAATTGGCTAGTGTGTCAATTCTCTTTATATAATTTCTATAGTAAATTAGTTTCTACTATATATTTAATAGAAATTTGAACAAAATTTATTTTTTAAAATTTACATGGAAGAAAAATAGCCACAGAGATCAGGAAAAAGAGGACTTTTACCAATGTTAGACATACTGTTAACAGATAGAATAGTGTCTTATTGATATGAGTAAGAAATCCGTTGGTCAGCTGACCATCTTATGTGAAGATCATTTGAATAAAAGCATATGAGACATCAAAGTGCTGAAGCAAAAGACTGTATCCTTATCATGTGTATCAGTTGAACATCTGGAAGATAGAACATCATGTAAAAAAAAAAAAAAACTATTGTAAGTGAATTGTGAGTAAAATTGTGAACCGTAAAACAGTAGACCCCATAGGAATCCTTGTCCAATAGAGATATAATGAGAGCTGTGTATAAAATTGATTTTGTTACATGTTTTATTTATTGACATATATTCATGTTATCATCTTAACACATAATCAATATGAAAAAGTGTTTTGTGTTATATATTTGCTTTCCAATATGTTATTTGATATATATAATGTATAGTTCATACTTCTCAGCCTTTACAAGTCATATTTCAAGAAATTTGTAACTCTGAGCTCATCTGGTTGGCAGTGTTTACTAAGATTTAAAAGGTGGAACATTTTTTGCAAATGTTTCAGAAAAGGCAAATACGGTTTCAATAATACAGAGTACTGATATCAAACAGAGACATTACCTACAATGTAACATTTTTTCTATATATCAATGAAATAATTATGAAAAGTAAACCCTAGAGGGTATTCATGTACACTTTAATAAAGCTGAACATAATGCAGGTCATATCTTATTTATCCATTGAGTATCAGAATGTCTCAGTCTCAGCACTGTTGCCCTGTGGAGCAGATCAAGCCATCAGGAATGAAAGGCTATGCTGGATAATGTGGGATGTTTAGCAACAGCTTGGTCTGTCCACTGGTTGCCAGTAGCAATCTTTTATTTGGGGCAAGTAAAAACGTTCTCATATACTTCTGTATATGCTTTGGAGTAGAACCATTCACATTTGGGATACACATTAGTGGAATAAAAAACAACCACACAAGAAAGAAAGAAAGATCTCAGTGAAACACACAGGGAAATATTTAAATACATATTTTTTAGTGAAAAAATTTCCAATTGTCCGTTACAAAATATTTTAAAATATTCTTGATGAAACACATTATCTGACCTTCCTTGGGTAACCAAGAACCTGAGACTAGATAATCCCAGGGCGTAGGGTAAATCCAAATTCTAATTCTCTAAAATAAATAGATGATAGATAGATGATAGATAGATAGATATGGACAGATGGATGAGAGAGAAATAGGTGATAGATAGAAAATAGCAATAAAACGATTCCTAATAATATTATTCTATACTCATAGACTAGTACCTTGCTCAACCATGAGCAGAGAAGCCTCCTTTGGAAGCAAATAGGAACAAATAAAGAAAAATACAGTCAGACATTATTCAGAGAGTAAGATACATTGAAACAGTCAATCTCTATCAAATCCTTTCATTCAAGGATCAGGTAACCCCCATAGAAAATAAATCATAAAGTATATAAAGGCCAGAGGTGATGGAAGACACCAAGATAAGTGGTACTCTAAATTTACATGATTGACCAACCCTATTAACAAGAAGAGACTGAGGCAGCATGCACAGGGCTTCCATGGGTCTTGCACTAGATGGGGTCCTAGAACTGAAAGAAGTGGACACAAGGCTCCGTCCTTTACCAGATATCAAATTTTTCTTATTATTTTTATATTTACTTTATTTTATTTATACATTCTTTTCTTCTCTCTCTCTCTTACTAACCTCCCAGATTCTTTGTGCACTACCAGGCAGTTTCTTATGTGCTTCTTAAGTGTGTGAATGAGTGGTTCTTTGTTTTGTTTTGTTTTTTTTGTGCCTTCTCTTGGGATATTTTCTCTTTGTTTGTTTGTTGTTGTATTATATTTTATTATTATTCCTTAGAAGCCTGTTTGTTTTCTTTTTTATGTTCAATCTTAATATTTAATGATTTAGAATTAAAACCAAACTTTTCAAGATTGGGCGAATTATATTCAAACAGCAATATTATATTTCAAAACATTTGTATAGCTTTTACTTAGAAAGGCAAGAAAGAATCCAGACAATGGCCCAGAGCCAGATTTTATCAATTAAGACACATTTAGTCTCAGTGCCTTTGTGACTGCCGTTGTTTCCTGTATATACCAAATATATTTTGTCAACAAGAAGTAAGTGTAAAATTACTACAGAGATATGTTATTCCACTCCTACAAAATCTTTGAAAGGTAATGTTTACCCTTACAGAACATTTCCAGTCAAACTACCCCATTATAATTACACTCAGTAGTTAGAAAGAGTCTATGTTACTGGGCAGTACAGCATGATGAACAGCTTCCATGTTCAAAAATCAATATACTTAACAAAAATCATATGTTATACCTGATAAGCAATTTTCTGTACCAGATGTCTGTATACTAACTTACGTCACAGAGCACTGTGAACGATGACCATATAGTAAAAGTGATTGTATAGAGCGCTGTATACAATGTCTGCATACTAAGAGGGATCATAGAGAACACTGTGATGGATGAGAACACTCCAACAGAGATCATATAGACACCTGGCAGTATGACTGCATACTAAACTATGTCATACAGATCGCTGGAAGGGGTAGCTGCACCTGACAGAGGCCATAACAATGTATGGGATGTTTATATACAAACACAGAGATAATACACAGCATGGACAGGAAGACTGCATAGTAAATGTGGTCTTAAAGAACACTGTCCTAGGTTCAACTTTAACAAACACTTTCTTCTTCTCTTTTCTTTTTTTCCTTTTATTTTTACTAATTCATTCATATTATATCTCAATAGTTATCCCATCCCTTGTATCCTCCCATTCCTCCCTCCCTCCTGCTTTCCCCCTACTCCCCTCCCCTATCACTGTGATTGAGGGGGACATCCTCTCCCTATATATGCTCATAGGGTATCAAGTCTCTTCTTGGTAGCCTGCTATCCTTCCTCTGAGTGCCACCAGGCCTCCTCATCAAGGGGACGTGGTCAAATATGGGGCACCAGAGTTCGTGTGAAAGTCACTCCCCACTCTCCACTCAACTGTGGAGAATATCCTGTCCATTGGCTAGATCTGGGTAGAGGTTAGAAGTTTACTGCTTGTATTGTCCTTGGCTGGAGCCATAGTTTGAGCAGGACCCCTGTGCCCAGAACTGCCTGTCATAATGTTCTACTTGTAGGTTTCTAGGACCCTCTGGTTCCTTCTATTTCCCAATTCTCCCATGCTTCTCTCACCTAAAGTCCCAATAGGATGTCCTCCCCTCTGACCCACTTTCCTGGTAAGTGAAAACTTTCATGAGGCATGCCCCTTGGGCTAGTGTCCAGATGTAAGTGAGTATATACCATTTGATTCTTTCTGCTTCTGGGTGAACTTACTCATGATCATTTCTAGTTCAATTCATTTGTCCACAAATTTTGGGAATTCCTTGTTTTTAATAGCTGAGTAGTATTCCATAGTGTAAATGTACCACAGTTTCTTTATCCATTCTTCTACTGAGGGACACTTAGGCTGTTTCCAAATCTGGCTATTATGAATATGAACATGGTTGAGCATATGTCCTTGTTGTGTGCTGGAGCATCTTCTGGGTATATTCCAAGGAGTGGAATAGCTGGGTCTTGAGGAAGCCTTATTCCTAGTTGTCTGAGATAGCACCAGATAGATTTCCAAAGTGACTATACTAGTCTGCATTCCCACCAGCAATGAAGGAGTGTTCCTCTCTCTCCACATCCTTGCCAGCATGTGGTGTCACTTGAATTTTTGATTTTAGCCATTCTGATGGGTATAAGATGGAATCACAGTGTCATTTTGATTTGCATTTCTCTGATGACTAACGACGCTGAGCATTTCTTTAAGTGTTTCTCAGCCATTTGATATTCATCTGTTGAGAATTCTCTGTTTACTTCTGAGTCCATTTCTTAATTGGGTTATATGGTTTGGTGCTATTTAATTTCTTGAGTTCTTTATATATTTTGGATATTAGACCTTTGTTTGATGAAGGGTTGGTGAAGATCTTTTCCCAGTCTGTAGATTGTTGCTTTGTTCTGTTGAAAGTGTCTCCTGCCTTACAGAAGCTTCTCAGCCTCATGAGGTCCCATTTATTAATTGTTGATCTTAAGGCCTGGGATGTCGGTGTTCTGTTCAGGAAGTTGCCTCCTCTGCCAATGTGTTCCAGGCTTTTCCCCACTTTTTCCTCTAACCGATTTAATGTGTCTGGTTTTATGTTGAGGTCTTTAATCCACTTGGACTTCAGTTTTGTGCATGGTGACAAATATGAGTCTAATTGCATTTTTCTACATGTAGACATCCAGTTGGATCAACACCATTTATTGAAGATGCTATCCTTTTCCCATTGAATAGATTTGGCTTCTTTGTAAAAAATCGAGTGACTATATGTGCATAGATTCATTTCTGGGCCTTCGATTTGATTCCATTGATCCACCAGCCTATTGCTGTGCCAGGACCAAACCAATTTAATTACTGTTGCTCTATAGTACAGCTTGAGATCAGGTATGGAGATTCTTCTGGAGGATCTTTTATTGTATAAGATTGTTTTAGCTCTTCTGGATTTTTTTTTGTCTTTCCATATGAAGTTGAGAATTGGTCTTTCAATGTCTTTAAAAAATTGTGTAGCTATTTTGGTGGGGATTGCATTGAATCTGTAAATTGCTTTGGTAAGATGGCCATTTTTACTAGTTTTCTTATGAGAGGAAAAAAAGGAAATAAATTTAGAAGGGGTGGGAAGACATTGGAGGGGTAAAGATGGGAAATCATAATCAGGGTATATTTACATATACACATATATTTCACATATATATGAAATATATATGCATATATGAAAATCTATTTTCAATTAAAAGAAAAAATTTTTAATAAAAATTAAGGATTTGCCAGGTGTGATGGTGCATGCCTTTAATCCCAGCACTCAGGAGGCAGAGGCAGGTGAATGTCTGTGAGTGCGAGGCCAGCCTGGTCTTCAAAGCGAGTCTAGGACAGCCAAGGCTACACAAAGAAACCCTTTCTCAAAAAAAACAAAAACAAAACAAAACAAAAAAAAAACAAACAAAAAAACACCACCACCACCACCACCAAAATACAATTATGGACTAATTCAAGGAAACGCAAATTAAAATCCATAATACAAGATGATTGTGTTATGAAGTAGATATTGGAGAAGAAGGAGGTCATAATAACAGCTGGAATCTTGTAAACTGGTCAGGGAAGCATTTATTTGCACAACTGACTCAGGAAGCTCCTAGTGTTTACTGAGACCGAGCACATCCTGCTTTACCACACACCACTGCATCTTCCGTACATTTTCTAACAAATATAGCACAAATTTGTTCCCAGAGATAAGCATGGCATAATTTATAGCATAATTGCTCATAATAGTCAACAGGTGAAAACAATACAAATGAGTACAAATAATTGATGAGTATTTTATGGTAGAATATTTTATATTACAACCTGAAAGAACTGCTTTTTACAATAAAATTGATTAGTTTCACAATTGAAATAATTACTAAATAGGCCAGACATATACCAACATATATGCACACACACATACACACACACGTGCGTGTGCGTGTGTGGATGAATATATTATGATTGGAGTTGAAATATCCATCAAGGGTAGTAAGTCTGACAATTTGACCCTCTCTTGGATTTGCTCTTTTGGGGATTGTGTGAAGCCTTAGGAAGTGGCCTTAGATTTTGCAGATTCTCACCAGTTTCTATCCTGCAATTCTGAGGGCTCTGCAATTTCTGAAAGCCATATAGAACTTTTGGAGAAATGGAGTTTGGAAGCCAAGGTTACCTATTGGGTGGCTTGAACTCTGCCTTCAGTGTTCTCATTTCCAAAAGAACAGCTCAGTCATTTTTCTGGACTTGATTTGTATAAGGAAATGTGTTCCTAATTATGAGAATTTAAATATATAGCATTTATTCATAAAAACATTGAAAAATTGAAACTCCTAGTATCTTCAATATGCTCATATGAGCTATTTGAATGAATGAGTTATCCATATGAGGCAAACCTAGATTTATTAATAAATGGAAAACAGGGGTTTTATGCAAATATTGCAATATCTTAAGACATCTTATACTTAGAAATCTAGAGTTTTAGAAAGAAGACAATTGGAAAATGAAAAAGGATATGTATTTCTGAAATAGTAAAAGCATAGAAAATTATGTTAGTTAATGGTATGCTAAAATGAGCAAAGAATATGTAGGGCATGCACAATAAGTGTTGACTTTATGAGTGAATGAATGAACCATGTGGAATATCCAAAGACTCAATCTAGTCACAGTTTACCATAGTTTGCAGATAGCAGTCCAGTTTTCTAGAAGAAACAGCTCTTCCTCTGCTTTTTGTTATTTAAGTGACACCATTTAGTCCTTAATAGTTTTAGTTCATTAGAAAATTGAGTAAAACCAAAACACAACTCAGTCAGTCATGGGTGGAAAAGCACCTGTCTGGACACAAGTAAATTATAGGTTTCTGCAAAACAAACAGCCCTTCTAAGGAAAAAAAAATGGTAACTAAGCAAAGGAAATGATTAGAGAGCATACTTTCAACAGACTTGAAAGATTATTTGTTCATACCTTAACCAATTAGCAGCTGCTCTTTTCAGTGATTTTATATATATAATTATTTCTTTCAAATTCAACAACACCCTTTGGAGGTGACGTGACTGATAAATATAAACACTTTATCATATATTAGCACTTATTTAATCACCAAGAGTGCAAAGGACAAACCACAAATATGGGCATGAGTATAAGAAAGATGTTTTTCTTACTAGGTTTCAGCACATATTCCATTTGCCTCTAGTGGTTGTTTTTTTCAATGAACACACTTGTTATCCACCAGACCTGCAACAGAGGACCCTCCCACCCCCACAGTCTGGTAATAGTCTACTGGGTACCTTCAGGATAGCCTACATCCTCCTCCATTGTGTGCCTGCTAGGTCATCTTGTCTTGGGGCAGGGACCAAATCGTGCAGGTTAGCAGCTTCCATACTAAAAAAAAATAAATAAATAAAAGCA
The DNA here is from genome assembly GCF_903995435.1 of Acomys russatus. Classification (NCBI taxonomy): domain Eukaryota; kingdom Metazoa; phylum Chordata; class Mammalia; order Rodentia; family Muridae; genus Acomys; species Acomys russatus. Next base: position 61,468,516 of record NC_067146.1, read on the forward strand.
AAAATGATAGAAACAGTTTGTTGCCTGGAGAGTCACGCATAACTCTCTAAAACATTGGAGCATCATCTTTAGCTTTCTGGCCCAGTATATCTGACCAACATATTTGTGAGGCAGGAACAATTGAGGATATGTTTTCCCTATCTTGGCAGAGTTAGGCTGTCAACGCTGCGTGCATCCAAGCTTGCCAAGTTTTAAGCAGAATTTTCTCAGAGGTTGAAAGGAGGCCATTTTGTCCAGTGGCTGGTTTGCCACATTTGAAGCCATCTCCATAAGGAGGTTCACTGATGCTTATCATCATCCCTGGGGTAGGATGGGTGCTGCAAGAAGTCAAACTGTCTTATTGTCAAAGATTCATTAAAACAATATAAACATCTTTAAATGCCATAATCTGTAGGACTCATGGTTTTTGAAGACCTTATCTAAATATTTTAACTCATCTGTTTATAGAATCATACCTATCTGTTACACCTAGGATGTATATTCTTGTGATATAAATATATTAGTAATTGAAATGACCACGATTTGATCAGGTGACCATTAACTTGTCTAACTTACTTACCCTAGACAGCCAGCAGTAGGATTTTCGAAGAATTGGAGGTAAACCTTGTATTCTACTTGAATGGTATGGGTACAATACCTCATATTAGAGTAGAAATATATATAACATGTGAAGAATAATCTTAAATTTGAATTCTATATCAATGTGTTAAAATTTAACATTTTGCATCAATATACGAATTTTATAGCAGTGAATTAAAAATAACCTTGTGAGCACAGTAAGGCCTTAGGTTGAGTTATCGACTCAATAATCTGCTTTTTGTCCTATCATCCTTATATATTTCTATATTCACCCTTCTTTCTTTTCAGACCCTATCTCCAAACCTAAGAAAGAAAAAGGAGAATAAGACATTCCTGAGTCCAATCTTGTATTCTGTCTGGACAAGACTTATAATCAACTCCCAATGAAAATAAATATCTAAAGCCCGAGAAAGCTCAAAAAACCCTACCCACAAGCCACATAAGGGAACTGGGGCATTGTACTCTTAGGTTTTTTTTCCCACCTGATTTGGAATGAATAATGACTTTGAAGTGGCCCAAATAAAATTGGGTGAAATGGTTAAACAAGGTAGGAATATTATTTGTGATCCAGTTCCTAAATGTTGAGAACTTCCAAGCTTAATAAAAGTCCTATGTGTGATAGTCTGAAATGCTGTACCAATTGGGACCAGAAGCCTTCCTATATATTTCTCCATTTCTCTTCTTTCTTTTCAACCCCTTTCTCCAAACATAAGAATGTAAGCTAAAGGAAAAGAATCATCACTGAGTCTAACTTTGTTTTCTCCCTATATAAGATTTATAATGACTTGTGACCAACTCCAATTGATAATAACCCTCTATAGCCCAAGAAAGCAACCAAAAACCTTCCTGACCCCCTCTCAAAGGAAATGGGGTGTCCTTCTCTTAAGGTTTCTGCCTGCTGATTTTGGATGAATAATATGTTTGTATGGCCCCAAATAAAATTGGGGAAATGGTTAAATAACCTAGGAAGGACAATTTGTGGTCCAGTTTCAAAATGCTGAGAAATTTCAGGCTTAATTAGAGTCCTGTGTGGGACAGTCTGAAATGCTGGACCAATTGCAATTGGAAGCTTTCTTCAAAGGTGTCCTGGGAGTTTGTCTTGTTCTCATGAGGAACAGTAATTGAAGTACTTGGTGCTGGAACATGGAGGATACAGGATGACAGTGTCCAGCATGCTAGGAGCAACACATCTCATCAGATAGGATCCAATGTCAGTGTCCAGTTGTTTTGTTCTGAAAGCATATAATTTCTCACAGGCACAATGCTAAAATTGTCCTAAAATTATAAGTGTATAGAGTGTGTGTGATTCACAGAACATTTAAGGCTGGTTTTCTGTTCCTTGTATGAGCAGAAAAAAAGACATCTGTAGATCTTCTTTATGCCCTATGAAGAATGGCATTTAATAGTAATTCACAGGGGTCTGTAGCCAACAAGGAGCATTGTCTATGCCTAGACATTCATGTCTCAGCCAGTCTCAGAGCTATTCCCGTAGAGTTGGATTAGTAATATAAATTACCTGTTTGTTCTGCAGTTTAAATTCTTCACATCCTAATTGTATACTCCTCTCTCATTCTCTCCACTTTGCCCCATCCTCCCTCCTTCCCTGTCCCTCCTTCCCTTAGTCCTCAGAAAGTGGAGTCCTCCCCCTTTAACATCTGACTTCAGCCTCTCAAGTCTCATCTGTAGTACCTGTAACCTCTTCCTCTGTAGGCTGGTGAGGCCATCCTGCTGGAAGGATGTGGTCTAAATTTTGTGGCGAGAGTACATTTCTGAAGTAGTCTCTTCTCTCCATATTTGGAGATCCACAAAGAGACTGTGCTGCTATGTCTGAGCAGATGGTCTAGGTCCACAACATACATGGTCCTTGGTTGTTGTTTCAGTCTCTGTATTGTAGTGTAGTTATCCTGTATTATGTGGCTAATATCTGCTTATCAGTGAGTATATACCATGCATGTCTTTCTGGGTCTGGGTTACCTCACTCAGGATGCTCTTTTCTAGTCCATCCATTTGCCTGCAAATTTTAAGATTTCCTTGGTTTTAATAGCTGAATAGTATTCTATTGTATAAATGTACCACAGTTTGTTTATCCATTCATTGGTTGAGGGATATCTAGGTTTTTTTTCCAGATTCTGGCTATTATGAATAAAGCTGCTATTAACATAGTTGAGTAAATATCCTTGTTGTATGGTGGAGCAATTTTCAAGTATATTTCCAGGAGTGATATGGCTGGGTCCTGAGATAGAGTTATTTGAAATTCTCGGAGAAAACACCAGATTGATTTCCAAAGTGATTGTACGAGTTTGCTCTCCCACCAGCAATGGAGTTTTCCCCTTTATCCACATCCTCACCAGCATGTGCTGTCACCTGAGTTTTTGATCTTAGCCATTTGGATAGGTATAAGATGGAATGTCAGAGCTGTTTTGATTTGCTTTTCCCTGATAACTAGGGATGTTGAACATTTCTTTAAGTGTTTCTCAGCCATTTGATAATCATCTGTTGAGAATTCTATATTTAGTTCTGTACCCCATTTAAAAAAATGGATTATTTGGTTTGGTGGTATTTAATTTCTTGAGTTCTTTATATATTTTGGAAATTATCCCTTTGTGTGATGTAGGGTTGGTGAAGATCTTTTTGAAGTCTGTAAGCTGTCTTTTTGTTCAGTTGGTAGTGCCTTTCACCTTACAGAAGCTTTTTAGTTTCATAAGGTCCCATTTATTAATAGTGGATCTTAGGGCCTGAGCTGTTGGTGTTCTGTTCAGGAAGTTGTCTCCTGGGCCAATGAGCTCAGTGTTCTTCCCCACTTTTTCCTCTAACAGATTCAGTGTATCTGGCTTTATCTTGAGGCTTTTAATGCATTTGGACTTCCGTTTTGTGCAGGGTGATAGATATGGATCTATTTTCATTTTCTTACAAGTAGCCATCCAGTTAGACCAGCACCATTTGTTGAGGACAATATCTTTTTTCCATTGTACGTATTTGTCTTCTTCATCAAAAATCAAGTGTCCATAGGTATGTGAGTTTGTTTCTGGGTCTTCAATTCTATTCCATTGATCAACCAGCCTATTTCTATGCTAGTACCATGTGGTTTTTATTACCGTTGTTCTATAGTACAGCTTGAGATCTGGGATGAAGAGTTCTCCAGAAGATTTTTTGTTATACAGCGTCATTTTAGCTATTCTGGTTTTTTTGTTTTTCCATATGAAGTTGAGAACGGAGCTTTCAAGGTCAATAAAGAATTGTGTGGGTATTTTGATGGGAATTGCATTGAATCTGTAGATTGTTTTTGGTAAGATGGCCATTTTACTATGTTGATTCAGCTGATGCGCAAGCATGGGTAATTCTTTTTTTTTAATAATTTTATTAATTTATTCATATTACATCTCGATTGTTAGCCCTTCCCCTGTTTCCTCCCATTCTTCCCTCCCTCCCATTTCTCTCTTTTTCCCCTCCCCTATGTCTGTGACTGAGGAAGACCTCCTCCCACATGGGTAATTCTTTATAGGATTTATTCAATTCCTTCATCTCCTTGGATGTACTTTCCTTTAGTTCTTTATAGGATTTATTCAACTCTTTCATCTGTTTGAATGCATTTTCCTGTGTTTCTTTGAGTGATTTATTTTCCTCTTTCAAGGCTTCTATCATTTTCATCGCCTCAGATCTAAAGTCTAAAGTCTTCTCCTTGTACTTCATGGGTGTTCATATCTCCAGGGCTTGCTGTGTTAGGATCACTGGTTTTCAGTATTGTTATATGGCTTTCAGTTTTGTTGCTAGTCTTCCTGTGCTGTCCTCTAGGCATCTGGTTTTCTCTGATGTTAGCAGGCCTAAAGGTTCCTCCAATAAGGTCACTATCTGTTTCCCAGCTTGACCAGGCAGTTTGGGAGCAAGTAACAAGAACTCCAAGCCAAAGGTTGTTTGCTAGAGTTCCCCAGAGGCCTCCTTGGGATATTGGACAGTGGGTGTTAGAGCTTGCAACCCAGCTCAGCTCAGCTGGGTTCCCTGACTCTATCTCAGTTGGGTATTGCAAAAGAGGAGTGGGCTGATAGATTTCTAAGCCCAAATTTGCACGAGTATCTTACAGTCCTTGTTGAAGTAGCAGAGTTCTATCTGCTGTGTTCCAGATGATTCTCTGTGCCCTGGTTTGTCTAGGCAGGTAAGCCATTGGCCAGCTGAGAGAGATTAAAGCTCAAAGCTGCTCAGAAAACAGCAGCTAATATGGGGTGTGGCCTGTACATGTCTCCGCTCTGTGATTGAGGTGGATCAGGCCAATAGGCTGTAGGTGGGCGGGGTAAGATTAGAGCCGGAAGCTGCTAGCAAGATTGCAGCTAATGAGGATTGTGGCCCATGCTCAGCCCACTTGCCTTGTGTCTTAGCTGTATCTGAGCGGTTTGCTTCAGGTGGGTGGGCACAGACAGACAAGCCCTGAAGATGCTCACAGGATGGCTGCTAATGTGGACCTTGGCCAGTACCTGGATTCAGATCTGTGGGCCACAGGTATGTTTCCAGCTGGTAAGGTGGAGGGAGGGGATGTGAGAGGTCTGATCGCCAAGCTGCTCAGAAATTCCACAGGCTTTCTTGAGATGGCAGTGACATACTTACTTGCTCTGTGACTGAGTCAGGCAAGGCCAGCAGGCAAGTTGGGGGCTGAGAGAGAGGGTGCTCTGTACTCTTTCTTGGGAGGCAGCTAATGTGGATTGTGTCCGCTGCTGGAACTCAGCTCTGCCCGTTCACTCCCTGTCCCATATCTGGCAAGCAGCAGATGAGTGGTGAGAGCCCAGAGCTGCAACTATATCCCACAGTCATTCCCAAGATGACAGCTAATATGGGATGTCTTCTGGGATTTTCTGGGGTTAGCTAGATGTCCATGGTTCAGACCCACCTGTGCCCCACACAGTGTGGATTGCTTTCACCTGGGAATCAGCAGCACTGGTGTTTTGTAGCTATCAGTTTTGTCTTTAGATCACTGTGCTGTCCTGGTTTTCCTGCTAATCAGATGCAGTATGCAATTTGTGCTGCCATCTTGAATTCCAATCGAGGGTTTTTTCAATTTGAGTTTTTTTTTTTTTTTTTTTTTTTTTTTTTTTTTTTTTTTTTTAATGTTAATGGTGTATAATTCCATTCTCATGTGTTGAACTGTTTTACTCATTTCCATCACCTGTTTGATTGTGGTTTCTGGTTTCTCTTTGATGGCCTCTATTCATTTGCTTGTATTTTCCTCAGATCATTGGAAGGTTCTATTCATTTCCTCTTTATAATTCTCAAATAACTGTATAAGCATAGTTTTAAGTAATTTTCCTGAGGTTCAGCTGCATTAGAGTATCTGTTGGTGTCTGGGCTTCCTGGTGGAGCCATGCTGTCCTGGTTTTTGTTGTTTGTCTTCTTACCCTTTCCTTTAGGCATTTGTTCAGTGGTTTTGGGGTTTCTACGATGTTAGTCATGGGGGTGAGTACCTTGGGAAGGCAGCATTTTCATATACTGGATTGGCAGACACTGTCTTCCTGCATCAAGATTTGTCCAAGCTCTGCCACCTAGGGTCTGTGATTTCATAGGGTTCTTCTGGCTACTTATTTTTCTCAGATGAATCAGCTGTTGGACCCTAGAGTCCACTCGGGTTGGGGGGGGGTCGTCGCGAGAGGCCATCCGAGAATCACAGTGTTGATGCAAAGGTTTATTGCTGACGCGCGTCAGGGGGCCTCGGCACTCACTCGGGAGCGAGGGAGGTACACCCCAGGAGTCACTGTTACAAACTTTTTAAAGGCTAAAACCGCAAAGGTTAGGAGAGGCTATGTGCCCCATGCCAGGATTGGCTCTGGTGGTCTCTAAGGGTGCTTGTCTAAATGTTATTGGCTATTGCAGGGAGGGGTGTTGGGGAGTTTTCAGAGAATCTCCAGATGGTAATTATTTACATTAGTTGAAATTGTTTATCTCGGTTGGCCACCTTGATCTCAGAAACTAAAGCTGAGCTGGCCTTCAATTCTTTTTAGGTCATTTTCCCAAGCTTGTCTGGGTCACGTTCCCAGGCTGGCTGAGAGAGGGGGCCTTACACAGCCACAGACTAAACAGTGGCTTGGATGCCAGATTGCTGTGTTGCTACCACTGTGTTGATCCTTTGTTCTGAGGGGGGCTTAGCCTGTTCCAGTACTCAAAATAGTGCAGTGTTCTTGGAGCTTGTGGTTTCCAAACCCAGGGGAAGTCTAGCCACAGTGGTAGGGGTGGGATTGTGGATGTGGGTGTAGGTGTGGGTATGGGGGCTTCTTCTTATCCTCCCCACTAGTTTAGTCTGAGAAGTCCCCAAGACTGTGTTTTGAACAGTGGCCCTTTTGCTTACCTGTGTTGCAGTACCATGCTGCCACTACAGCCACTGTAGTGGACTCTCTGTTCCTCAGGGTCTCCATGTTGTCTCCCATATTCAGTGAAGCGCAGGGTGTTAGAAGTTTGAACCTTCTAAAGCAGGAGATGTCCAGCTGAAATGCAGAGGCAGGAGTTTAGAGCCCCTGGTTTGTTCTCTTCATTTCATTTTGCTGCCTTTGCTACTCGGCCTTCTAGACATGGTCCATACTGTGTGCTGCCATCTTGTCCCCCCAGCCTTTCATTTTCATGTTTCATTTATTACTTATCAATCTTAGAGTATGAGCTGTTGGTGTTCTGATCAGGAAGTTGTCTCCTGTGCTGTAGCTAGGACTTCAAGTAATATATTGAAGAGATAAGGAGAGAGTGGACAGCCTTGTCTTGTCCCCTGATTTCAGTGGAATTGATTCAACTTTCTCTCCATTTATTTTGATGTTGGCAATTGGCTTGCTGTATATGGCTTTATTATGTTTTGATATAGGCCTGTATTCCTGCTATCTCCAAGACTTTAAATATAAATGGTTGTTTGATGTTGTCAAATGCTTTTTTGATATTTAGGGAGATGACCATGTGTTTCTTTTCTTCCAGTTTGCTTATATGATGGATTACATTGATGGATTTCCATATATTGAACCACCCCTGCATGCCTGGAGTGAAGCCTGCTTGGTCATGGTGAAGGATATTTTTGATGTTTTCTTGAATTTGATTTGTGAGGATTTTGTTGAGTATTTTTGCATCTATGTTCATAAGAGAAATTGGTCTGAAGTTCTCTTTATTTTGGGGGTCTTTGTGTGATTTAAGTATCAAGGTGACTGTGGCTCACAGAATGAGTTTGATAATGTTCCTTCTGATTATTTTGTGGAAGAATTTGGAGAGGATTGGTTTTAGGTCTTCTTTGAAAGTCTGGTATAATTCTGCCCTTAATCCATCTGGTCCTGGGCTTTGTTGTTGTTGTTGTGAGACTTTTGGTGACACCTTCTATTCCCTTAAGAGATACAGGATAATTTAATTTGTTTACATCATCTTGATTCAATTTTGGTACTTGGTGTCTATCAAGAAAAGTATCCATTTCATTTAGATTTCTAAATCTTAAGCCACTGAAGTAAGTCTAATGATTCTGTAATTTCCTTGATATCTGTTATTATAACTCTTTTTCATTTCTGATTTTGATTTGAATGCTCTCCCTCTGCCTTTTGGTTAGTTTGGCTAAGGGTTTGTGTATCTTGTTGCTTTTCTCCAAGAACCAGCTCTTGGTTTCTTTGATTCTTCAAATTGTTCTCTTTGTTTCTCATTTATTGATTTCACCATAAGTTTGATGATTTCCAGTCATCTACTCCTCTATTGTGTGTCTTCTCTTTGTTCTAGAGCTTTCAGATGTGCTCTTAAGTTGCTAGTATGGGATCTCTCAAATTTCTTTATAAAAGCACTTAGTGCTATGGACTTTCCTCTTAGCACTGCTTTCATTTTGTCCTATAAGTTTGGGTATGTTGTGCCTTCATTCTCATTGGATTCTAGGAAGTTTTAAATTTCTTTTAAAATTTTGTCCCTTACCCAGTAGTCATTCAGTAAGGTGTTGTTCTGTTTCCATGAGCTTCTAGGGTTTCTGTTCTTTCTGTTGTTGTTGATTTCCAGCTTTAATCTATGGTGGTATGATCAGTTGCAAGGAATTATTTCAATCTTCTTGTATCTATTGACGTTTACTTTATGACCAAGTATATGGTCAGTTTTGCAGACGGTTCCATGACGTGCTGAGAAGAAGGTATATTCTTTGTGTTTGGGTAGGTTGTTCTGTAGATATCTGTTAGGACCATATGATTAATGAACTCTATCAGTTTCATTATTTCTCCATTCAGTTTCTATCTTGATGACCTGTGTATTGGGGAGAGTGGGGTGCTGAAGTCTCCCACTATTAATGTGTGGGGTTTGATGTGTGATTTAAAATTTATTAATGTTTCTTTTATGAATGTAGGTGCTCCTGTATCAGTGGCATTGACGCTCAAAATTGAGATGTCCTCTTGTGTATTTTTCCTTTAATGAGTGTGACATGTCCTTACACATCTCTTTTTATTAGTTTTGTTGAAAGTCTGTTTTAGAGTATAGAATTGCTACTCTAGCTTGTTTCTTGTGTCTATTTGCTTGGAATACCATTTCCCAGCCCTTTACTCTAAGTTAATATTTAGCTTTATTACTGAAGTGTGTTTCTTGTATGCAGTAGAATTGCTGGGTCCGGTTTTCCCATCCATTCTCTCATCCTGTGTCTTTTTACTGGGGAATTGTGGCCATTGATGCTGAGAGATATTAATGACCAGTGGCTTTTGATTCCCATTTTTTAATGTTGGTTGTGGTAAAGTGCGTGTGTGTGTGCACCCAATTCCCCTCCTCTGGGTTAGTTTTTTGTGTATTCATTGTTTTTGCCTCAGAAGGGTCTGGCTGCTAGCAAACAGGCAGAAAAATATCTGAGCAGGGAGCTACTCCAGAGGCCTAGCCAGTTTCCTCCAGTCAGGGGACAATGGGACTTTGGATCCATGCCCACTTCAGTTCCTCTGGGCTCAGTCTCTGCTAAGTCTGTTTCTGACTTAGGTGGGTCTGGCTGCTGGTGGGCAGGCAGAAATATTCCAGTGGCCTTGAGGTCTCCTCAGGGTGGAGGACAATGGGACTTTGGTCCTGGACCCAAGACTCCTCCACTGGGTTTGCTCTCTGTTTCTGACCTGGGGCTGGCTAGAAGGTGGAAAGCTATTGGATCAGAAAGCTGATCCAGTGGCCCTTCTGGCTTACTCAGGCTGAGGACAGTGGGCACTGGTGTGTTGTAGTCTCCAGTTCAGTCCAATACCTGGAGAGCACAAGTACCAAGTGATTTCATGGGAGTGTCTAGACTTAAGAAATTGCATCAACATGCAGGGACCCAGGGGCTTTTCTGTGAATTAGCCAGGTGGTTCACACAGTGTGGACCCTCCTCATGAGGGAAGCACCATCACTGGCATTTTGTAATTCTCAGTTTGTTCCTTAGGTCACTGTACAGTCACTGCTGTCCTGGTGATCAGACAGTGTGAGATCGGCGCTGCAATCTTGGAACCACTGCAATGCTGTCATGTTATAGAAAGTTCAGGAATCTGATTCATTCCTTGAGGATGGTAGTCTCAGTTGGCCTTTAGTCTATGTGAAGGTCTTGACCTATGTTCTAACCCAAGCAAAGGAATACCTCTGCAGTAGGGCAGATGAGCTTGCCTCATGAGTGAGGACAAGCAGGCAAAAAAGCAAAATCTTGTTTTGTTCTTGTTTTTTGGTGTGAGCTGCCCCCAGAAAGTGTGAACAGGATTTAGGGTGAATCTTCTCTTTTCAAATAATCTAATTATCAGAATCTTTCTGAGGTGTGCCAATCAGCTTGGGTTGAATTATTCTACAAAAAAAAAAAAAAAAAAAAAAAAAAAAAAAAAACAAAACAAAACAAAACAACAACAACAACAAAAAAAACCAAATGCACTTGACCCCTCATATTAGCCATCAAACTCCCAAAGTTTCTTTTGGTCATGGCCTTTATCACAGCAGTAGAAAGAAAATCAGGACACCTTCCAAAGTCTCTTACCTTCGATCTAAGTAAAGTCTTCATGCCCTAGCATTACTTGTGCAGTTTTTTTCTTTTTTACAATAAGCTTTATTTCCAGGTTTGTAGTGTAGTCTGAGGATATACACAGGCACCTTTGCATGTACACAGTAGTCATGAAGAAATCAGAGGGTAACATGGGCATTGAGTCTGCCTTTCAACCATGATGGTTGTATACAGAATTTAGCTTCTCAGCCTGAGAGAAGAATCCTCTACCACATAGCCCTCTCACTACCTCAGACCAATTAATAACATCATGTTATATATACACATATGTACACATATATATCCTTCTCAATATGCATAATAGTGTTACTTGTGTGTATATGTTTTTGTGTCTGACTATAGGACACTAAATACCTGAATACTGTGCTCTTCCCTAGGAAAGATTACTTCTCTCACTTTCAGCATTCCATAGATGCCTGTAGTTCTTTCTTTAGTATCGAAGCCTTTTGAGCTTCCCCCTTTCAATGTTAGCATGTCTATTGTTGTCCTTCTTGTTCATAAAACATTTAGCCAGCCATGTTGGTAAGATTCCATGCACGTTGTTTGTCACCCTTCTAGGAGACACATTCTCATGGCAAATGCCCTGATTCTTTGGCTCTTACCATTTTTCCAAACCTTCTTCCACAATTATCACTGAGCCTTAGATGCAGCAGTTGAGTGGCAAAGGTCGCAGTTGTAAATGGGCTCTCAACCCCACATTTTATTCAGTTGTAGTTTTCTGTAATGGTCCTTCATCATTCCCAGCAATAATTTTCTTTGATGAGGGATGAGAACTGTAGTTATATGTGCATATAAAAACAAATATTTAGAATGTGGTTAGGGATTATATTGATTTAGTCAAGTGGCAGTTTGTAGGTTATTGCCCAAGATCCTTAACTTCCTGGGCCATGTCCAATACTATGAATGATTTCCCTATTATTATTTGACTCTTCAGTCTAGTTAGAAATATTTTGGTTACCTACCAAGTATGCATGCTGCTACAGTACCTTACTTCCATCTTGGTAATTCCAGCAGCGCATACATGTCATAAAGTGATAAAGCTTTGCTGCTTTTTCTCCAACAACTTGGAAACTTGCAGGGCCTGTTTTTAATGCCCTGAAAGCCAATCCTCGGGAAATAAACACTTGGTAATTTCCAGCTCAGGGGCTTCTGGGGTTTTGTGTGTAATGGAGAGAGAGAGAGAGAGAGAGAGAGAGAGAGAGAGAGAGAGAGAGAGAGAGAGAGAGAGAGAGAGAGAGAGAGAGAGACTTAATTTCCACTTCAGTGAAGAAACCAAGGGCAATAGCAACGACCGCTAATACTTTGGAAGTCTCTTGAACAATCCTTACCAACAACTCTGAAGAAGGATTCTTGTACTTGAAGTTGGACTTTTTCTTAGATGATCTTTGACTCTTTGAAGAAGCATTGTCAGCCCAGATAGGAAGTTTCATCAAAATTATATGGAAATTTATGTACTGATTTACATGCATTATAGATATATTTAGTCATATGGTTTCTTATGACTTTTTCAGACAGCAATTTTATTGCTAGTATATCTCTCCTCTCCTTTTATATTTATCTTTCTCCCATTTCCCCAATTTGACCTCCCCAACCTGTTTTCTCATTTTCCCAATCAGACCACGTGTATCCTGCTATTTCCCACCTCTATTTCCTAATCTGAAAATGTACTTGGTTACTTTTTCTGGTTTCTGCACTTACTCCAGGATACATAATAACATTGGAGGATTTGGAGCTTGGGATTTCAGATAAAAGGGAACAAACAATGTTTATCGTTATGGGTCTGGGTACCTTGCTCAATATATTTGTTACTAGTTCCGTAAATTTAAATGAGGTTTCATTTTTCTTTACAGCTAAATAGTATGCCACAGTGGAAATGTGCCAAATGTTTATTACCCATCTTTCAGCTGAAGCAAAATTGGGTTATTTAGACTTCTGAGCTATTGTGAAGGAAACAGCAGTGAACAAGGCTGAGCAACTATCTGGAGTGAGATGTTGAGTCTTTTGGGCATAAGGCAAGAAATATTATTACAAGGTCATATGGCTTGTTTGTTTGTTTGTTTGTTTATTTATTAGCTATAGGGTTATCCACATGGATTTACATAATGGCAGGATCAGTTTGAGTTTTTCTGTCAGTTGATGATGTGTGCCTTTGCTCTACACCCTCTCCAGCATTTGTTGTACGTTGTTTTATTGACCTGGGTAAAAGAAAATCTCAACTGTTTTCTTTGCATTTCCCTTATCCTAATTTAGTGGGGCAATGAAGATTTTCTAGCCAGTTTTACTTCTTTTAAAATGCTTTGTTCAGATCTCAACCTCATTATTTGAATGGAATTTACTCTGGTATTTGAGTTCTCTATAGATTCTGGATATTAATCCTCTCAAGTGTATAGCTAGCAGAGATTCTCTTCCATTCTACAAGTTTCTTCTTCATATTTCTTTTTCCCTTAGGTGTTCAGAAACTTTTCAGTTTTATGAAGTCCTGATTGTCAACAGTTGGCCTTAATTCTGGAACACATGGAGTCTTTTTTAAAAAGTTCTTTCCCTGTTTCTTTATCATGTAGGGTACAAAGACTTGATGTAGCAGTTTCAGTGTTTTAGAACTCACATTTAGCTTTATTTATTTATGGAATTTATTTAATTCTTCTGCATGTAGACATCTAGTTTTCACAGCACCATTTGTTGGCAGTAATTTCTTTTAGGGGGAAACTTTGTCATATATTAAATGACTGTAGTTACTTAGACTCACATTTAGGCATTCAATTTTGTTCCATTTGCCTACATGCCTATTGTGTTTCAGTGCCATATTATTTTTATCACTGTGACATTGTAGTATTGTTCATTTTGCCCAGGATTGCTATGGCTGTTTGGTGTCATTTTTATTTCACATAATTTTTATGATAGTTCTATGTATGTCTTTGAAGAATGAGATAGGGATTTCGTTGAGATTACATTGAACCTACAAATGGCTTTTGGTACGATGATAATTCTATTATCTTACCTCCATCTACATATTTAGTTTTGTTCCCAGATATTTTATTTTCTTTAAGACTATTTTGAATAGGAGAGGAGTGTGTGCACAATCTTTTTTCCATGTGTTTGTTGTTGGTATATAGAAAGATGTTGATTTGTGAAGGTTTGGTCTGAGTCCTACCAAGTTACTGGATTACTAAAAATCTTCTAATATAATTCTTGGTATCTTTTCTGTGTAATATCATAATAAGGATAGTTTGTCCTATTATTTTACTATTTTTATCAATTTATTCTCCTCTCTTAGTTATTGATTCAAGGACAATATTAAAAAGGAATGGGATTAGTGAACATCTTTGTCTTATGCCTGACTTTAGTGGAATTACCTTTATATTTTCTTCATTTATGATGTTAGCTGTGGGTTTCACATATATAGATTTTATTATGGTAAGACATGTTCCCTCCAGTCATACATTCTCTAGGACTTTCATCATGAAGCCATTTTGAATTTCATCAGAGACTTTTTCTGGATCTATTAAGATGATATGTGATTTTTGTCTTTAAATTCATTTATGTGGTTTAATACCTTTATTTAATCTTCAAAATTTTTCTGTTGGTCCAGATACCATATCCAGTTGTATAAACAACAACAACAACAACAACAACAAAAAACATAATTTTCATTGCAACATTTAATCAACAAAGCTCTTAAGTGAAAAAGAAAGTGCAGAGTAAATTTAAGCATAATTGTTCTGAAAAAGATCTATAAATATGACACAGGAACAGAGGGGACGCTTTCTCAGAAAAATGGGAATAGGGCTTCCTCAAGACCAAGCTATCCCACTCCTTGGAATATACCCAGAAAATGCCCTACCACACAACAGGGACATATGCTCAACCATGTTCATAGCTGCTCTATACATAATAGCCAGAACATGGAAACAGCCTAAGTGTCCCTCAGTAGAAGAATGGACTAAGAAACTGTGGTATATTTACACGATGGAATACTACTCAGCTATTAAAAATGAGGAATTCCCAAAATTTGTGGACAAATGGATTGATCTAGAAATTATCATAATGAGTGAGTTCACCCAGAAGCAAAAAGAGACAAACTGTATATACTCACTTATATCAAAACACTAGTCCAAGGAATACGTACCATGAAAATCTTTACTTACCAAGAAAGTGGGTCAGAGGAGAGGATATCTGATTGAGACTTTAGGCAAGAGTAGCATGGAAGAAAGAGGAAATAGTAGGACCCACAGGGTCCTGGAAACCTACAAGAAGAACTTTATGACAGGCAGATCTGGATCCTGGGGTCCTCCTCAAACTAAGGCACCAGCCAAGGAGAATATAGGCAGTAAGCTTCGAACCCCTACCAAGACCTAGCCGACGAACATGATACTCTCCACCGTTGAGTGGAGAGTGAGATCTGACTCTCACACGAACTCTGGTGCCCCTTTTCTGACCATGTCCCCCGGATGGGGGGACCTGGTGGCACTCAGAGGAAGGATAGCTAGTTACCAAGAAGAGACTTGATATTCTGAGAGCATATATAGGGGGAGGAGGTCTCCCTCAGTCACAGAGATAGGGGAGGGGAGAAGGAGAGAAATGGGAGGGAGGGAAGAATGGGAGGAAACAGGGGAAGGGCTAACAATCGACATGTAATATGAATAAATTAATAAAAAAAAGTAAAAAAAATTAATCAGAGAAGATGTTTGAGTTTTAAAGGCATATAACATTAAAAATATCTGTAGGATAAATATATCTAGAGGTATAGAAGACAAAAGATGATATCTTATATAGTGAAAATATATTATTCATTTGAGGTGCTACTGGACAGGAAAATACCTACATTGTCGGATCGTCAACCATTCTTCCGAAACTCTCTTAATCCTTCATTTCATCTATATCACGGTCTTCCTGATACACACACACACACACACACACACATACATGTATGTCTTTACAATAAGCTACATTTCCAGGTTAATGGTACCATTCATCCTGAATGAAGTAACCCAGTCCCAGAATGAGAAATACATGATGTATTCACTCATAAGTGAATATTTGCCATTAAGTAAATCATAACCCAGCTACAACTCATACATCCAGAGATGTGAAGTGGAGAGGTCTGACACAGACACGATCTCCTTGAGATGGTGAAATAGATTTTATAGGCGAATATGATGAAAGCAGAATTGGGGGAATGATCAGATTAGAGGAGGAGATGGGGAGAAGAAAGTGTTGGGAGAGACATCTGGAATTGGGTGGTAATGGGAGTGTATGGAAGCCTAGTACACTGGAAATTTCTTGAAATCCATGAAGTGAATCCTAATGAGGCTCCCAGTAATAAGGGATATGGAGTCTCACCTGGCCATCTCTTATAGACACGCAAGGCTTCCAGCGGTGTGTTTGTGCTTATGTGTATAGGACTGTAGGTATTATATATTTGAGTGTCTATGCGTTTACATGTATGTGAGTTGAGAGCTTCTGATAGTTAATGTGTGTGTGTGTGTGTGTGTGTGTGTGTGTGTGTTTGTGTGTGTGTTTGAGAGAGAGAGGGGGCGGAGTTTGTATATGGTTTCTAATCCTGCAATCAAGTGGTCCACTCTCCTCAGGCTCCTATGGAGTAGAAAACTATAGGTATGCACAACCATGGTTGTTTGAAATTACTCTTGAGAAACCTGGACACTACATGAAGCGTAGAAACTTGAGTGATTTTCTATTTATTTTCAGAAGCTGTATAGTATTTGTAGCATATTGTGGGTCAATAAGATGTATTATCAGTTAATTAAAGGCATTTGTTGCCATCTGATGGCTTGGTTAGATTCCTGGGAAGCACAAACTAGAGAAACCTTTCTCCTTCAAGCTGTGTTCTAACCACTGTGTGTGAGACATGGCAACCCGTGACACTTAGTGCACAAATTTGAAAAAAGGGAAGACAGTGACTGCATATAAAGAAAATACAGTATTTTTATAGAAATAAAATTTAGGAAAAAAAAGAAGATGGTAAGGTGAAAACTTTAGTTTTAAGAATCATAGAAAAATAATCAAGTGCACTCATGAAATAAGTGAGCCAACTCAAGGGATGACATTGTAGTTAAAGTCAACAAAAAAATAAATAAACCATAGAGTACTGATGTGACGAAGCAGCTGAACATTAAATTCAAGAAAATTAGCTAGCTTCACAATGTGTCAAAATGTGTCTGGTAAACTCATGAGAAAAGGAAACAAGAAAAGGTGAAACACTAACATAATGTAGTGGTAGAAATGTGGACATTGGGAGAGTTCATACAAGATGGCTGCTACTTTCTTGGTAAAGTAGGCGGCTGAAAGCCTGCCAAGAATAATTATGCAGGTCAGGAGCAGAGGGCTTGAAGTTTATGGGTGAGATATGCGACAGTCAGTAAGGAAAATTAAGGAGGTTGTTTCTTAGTAATAAGCAGAAAGTGGCCAATCTGAACTGAGGGGACAGCTGAAGTTGAAAGTTAAAATTAGTGTTGAAAATATGCTTTTTTACGTGACATTCCTTTAGAAACGTTAAGAGCAAAAGCTGAGAAAATGGATGCTCGGATTGAAGATGGGGATGACAGCGAGGTTGATGGTCAAGAGTGAAATTGATGAGAAGGTCTTGTTTTGCATGTACTTAAAGTTAGGGATCGAGGGCTCAAGTCTGTGCCAGAAGGAAAGGTGTGCCAACGGGACTGACGGAGTAAGAGAACAAAGAGGGGCCAAGAGACTGAATGCTTTTTAAGATTTATTTATTTTATGTATATGAGTGCTCTGTCTTCATGCACACTAGAAGAGGGATTCAGATTCTATTACAGATGATTGTGAGCCACCGTGGTGGTTGCTGGGAATTGAACTCAGACCTCTCTCTACTAGAAAAGTCAATGCTTTTAACTGCTGAGCCATCTCTCTAGCATCCAGGGCTGAAGGTTAAAGGGTTGAGAGAGCAGAATTATATGTTGACCAGGTGGAATATTCCAGTGCTCCAGTTTCTCAGGCAAAGCATTCATCAACATAAAGAGGCCTTTACTAAGTGGGACATGAGCACAGTGTCCATGTTTCTAGGTTGTGAAGTTGATTCATCATCTTGAAGAAAACAGTAGAGGTGATTTAGGACAGGAAAGTGAACAACTTATTAAATAGGATTTAAATTTTGTTGAAAGGAAACAGTGTGAATTCTTTTCTCCTTTGGGTTAGAAGATGAGAACTTCATCCATCACCCTGCTGGCCACCCTGCCCTTCTCGAACATCTCTGTTCCAAAATGTCATGTGCTCTTCTCGTTATTTTCAATGAGTCATTGGGCTTTACTGCAGGATTTGAATATATTGTTAGGCATAGCATTGTTTTTCATTTCCTAAAATACATTTGAACTTAAAAAATTTTTTATACTGTTTTTTTTTTTGAAAAATAAAATCATTCATATTACATCTCAATTGCTAGCCCATCCCGTGCATCCTCCCATTCCTCCCTCCCTCCTGCCTTCACCCCATTCCCCTTCCCTATGACTGTGACTGAGGGGGACCTCTTCCCCCTGAATATGATGCTAGCGTATCAAGTCTCTTCTTGGTAGTCGGCTGTCCTTTCTCCGAGTGCCATTGGGCCTCCTCATCAAGGGGCACCAGAGTTCATGTGAAAGTCAGTCCTGACTCTCCACTTAACTGTGGAGAATGTCCTGTCCCTTGGCTAGATCTGGGTAGGGGTTTGATGATGACTCCATGTATTGTCCTAGGTTGGTGCCATGAACTTAAAATTTTTGTTGTTTTCTCAGAAAAATATGCGTTTCTTGGTTCCTATAATTTTTGGATATGCTATGCCATAGCCAGTGTTCTCAAGTAAGCTGTGTCTTTTGTAAATTTGATGAATTCAAATTCCCAAATAATTGCTGTAGTTGAACAGGCTTAAAACGTGATTTGCTAGGACACCATGCAAAACAGCAATTGGAAAAAAATTGGAAGTACCCTAATAAATAGTACTGGGCTTGAAAAATAATTATCAACAAGACTAATTCTATTTAGATCTTACAATTCTCTACCATGATGAAAATTTTAGGATTCATTAAAAATGAAAGTTTGTTAGAATAGTTACATTCTGGTAGAGCTTTATATCTCAGGTTGAAATACAGAGTATGGCTCCATTTATAAATTAACCCTAGTTTTCCAATGTCCACAAATGCCAGAGATATAAATTCACTCTGCTTATCTCATCTGATGTTGTAAACCTGGGAAAGAAAGATTGGATTTCCATCAATCTTCACCTTCAATATTCAAATATTTTGTTCTTATAAATTTGGGGGGCATTTTGAGTGATTTGAGAAAGTCCAAGGATACAGAATGGCTTCACAGTAGAGCAAATTGATGAGAAGCAGAAATGAAAATACTATGTATTCAATAAAAGAAAGGTGAAATGAGCATGTTAATCACATATGAATAATAGCTTCTGGGTAAGGACATAATAAAAGTAAGGAATTATTCATTTTACCAGAGAGTATCAACACAAAGCAAGGAGGAATGAAAAATTTAACCTAGACATCAGGAGTACAGTGTGGAAGGTAACATATTTCTGTTTGGTTAGTGCAAATACAATTTTCCTACAGTATAGTTATTCCTTAAGAGGTTAGTTAATCACCAAGTAGATATGCATTTTGAAAAATTAATATACATCTAAATGAAAAACACTTTGACCTAAAAATGAGAAAGGACAACCAATACTTACAAATGAAGAAACAAACAAAACAACATGTAAGCACCTGAATAAATGGGAAAATGAAAGATATTTTTTCAGAGATATAGCAAAAATACTAATTCTGCCCAAAACATGCCATATTTTAAGTCACCAAAACTAAGTGCAAACCATTTGGAAGACATTCAAAGAGCAGAATTAGACTAGATAACATAAAATAAAGATAATTGCTGCAAAAGAGAATAAAGAAAATTGCAAGGAAAGAGTTAGAAGATAAAAATAATAGCCCTGGAATCAAGGGAGACTAAACGTCAGAAAAGAGAGGTCCCAAATATACCTATATGCTCTTGGACTGTAGTGTATTCTAATACTTTCTCTTCAAAACAAAGAAATATAAAATCAAATGATTGTGGCTATCATATCACACACACATACACACACACACACACACACACACACACACACACACACACACACACGTACAATGTTTGGCAGAGAAGTGGAGAGTTTTCGTCAAAGTGAGTATTCTGAGAAATGGTAGAGCTAAAGGAACCAAAGCCATGACACACACTTGGATATGGTAGTGGTACAGCTACAAGAGTATTTAAGAATATATGCACAGATCATGAAACAACAGAGAAAAACTTAAAAGAGAAAGTCCACAAATATATGTCAAAATAGAGAACAAATTTTGAAAAAGAGTGGTGGAGAGGCAGTACATAAGAGGGTTTTGCCACAGGAAATGGAAGGCAGAAATGATAAAATTATATTATGATGTCACAAAAATTAAAAGAAAAATAAAGTACACACTTTTCCCCTTTACAGAGTTTTTACATCCCTCATCCTTTCTTGTGTATTCTGGAGGCAAAACTAATTTCTATATTGAAGCCATTTGCTTGGCAGAAAAATCTCTTGCTTGTGAAATCCATCAGAGCTTCCATCAAAATCGCCGTCTTTTGCAAAGCAAATAAAAAAGTAACATTTCACTACAAGAGGGTGTTCTGTTACCCAAATTTAGTGCTATTACTATGTGGCTAAATAATCTATTAAGACCAATATGAAGGCTACTAATTGAATTAGTCATAGTAAGAAATTAGATAATTATAATACATGTACTAAAATATGTCTACTTAAAGAATCTAAAAATACTTTCTGAAAGCAGAGACATCTATCAGACTTGCTGTTGCTTAAATTGAGGGAAATATCACAATCTGTATCACATAAAGGCAATTCTCACTGTATTGATTCCTCCCCATTTGTAGAGCCACCTCAATTTGTTGTTTGTTTTAATCAAATTTCTGTAGTCAATGGAATGCCCTTCTTACCTAAACCAAGTTCCATAATTTGATGGATTAAATATATAGAAAATTTTCTCTAAAATACTTAGTAGACATGCATCAAATTCTACAAAATCACTTGAATTATTAGCATAGTTTGGGTTCAGTTATGAAAAATATTTATAGAAACATGTATCAAAGAAGATATAATAGAGTTAAAAAAGAAAGTAGATATCAAACTCATAACGATATGTTCATGATTATGTCATAGGGAGAATACCTTAGACAGATGCAAGAGGCACAAATCATTGACGGTAAAAGGTGGAAATGTTAAGAAGGTCTGCAGTTTATACTTTTATCTTTCTCATTAACACACACACACATACACACACACACACACACACACACACACACACACACACACACACACACACACACTCGTTTTAAACTCCTAGCTGGTTTCAGTGACATACTTACCTCAGATTCCCGAGCACCTGAAACTTCAGATGTGTCTTAATTTATATTTAGGAACAAAGGACCTAAATACAAAGTCTCCTGAAAAATATAGAAAATGGGATGAAAAACGAAGCAAAACTAAATTTATGACATGATAAATTATTCCCACACTAGGAACTACATACATATAAAGTTTATAAAGTGAGGCTGTAAATTACGGGGACAGAAAAATACTACTAATATTAAAATTCTGGGGGCAATACTTGTGAAATGGGTAAACGTGAGTATTGTCAGAGACACAGAAGACCTAAGTAAGGCACCCGGTGGAATGCTACCCAGCTTCCCATTGTTGTGTCAAATGCACAAAATACATGTTAAGTTTTAGAAACCCCTGTCTTGTGTGCTTACATTTCCTGGAAAACATTGAAGAAGTTTTCTCAGGCAACAATCTTTTCCCTTAAATTTTAATTTATTATAATTTATTCAGATTACATACCCTTGCTTGTATCTTCCCATTCCCACCCACACTCCCTCTTCTTCCCTATTTTCCTCCCCTAGACCTCTGATAGAAGAGGACCTTCTTCCCCATCAATGGCCATAGCATATAAGGTCTCATCCAGATAGCCTGCTTCTCATTCCTCTGTGTGTCCACCAGTCTTCCCACCAAGGGGAGATGATCAAATTGGGGTGCCAGAGTTCAAGTTAGAGACAGTCCCCACTTTCCCCACAGGCATGGAGAATGCGCTGTCTATTGGCTAGGTCTGAACAGTGGGTCTAGGTTGACTGTATGCATTGTCCTTGATTGGTACAACAGTTTCTGCAGGCCCACTGTGTCCAGATCCACTAGCCTTGATGATCAGCTTGTGTGTTTCCTGAACTGTTTGGGTCCTTCCATTTTCCCATTGTTCCATACTACTCTCAGCCCTTCACCAGGAGTCAGCAGAGTCCCAGCATCTGTCCTGATGCCCTACTGGATGGAGTCTCTCAGAGACATCTATGTTGGGCTAATATACACTTATTAGTAAGTATATACCATGTGAGTCTTTCCGGGTCTGGGTCACCTCACTTAGGATGACTTTTTCTTCTTCCATCCATTTGTATGAAAATTTCAAGATCTCCTTGTTTTTAATAGCTGAGTAGTATTCCATTCTGTAAATGTACCACAGTTTCTTCATCCATTCTTCAATTGAGGGACATTTAGGTTGTTTCCAGATTCTGGCTGCTACAAATAAGACTGCTATGAACATAGCTGAATAAATGTCCTTGTATGGTGGAGCATCTTTTGGGTATATGCCTAAGAGTCGAATAGCTTGGTCTTCCCAATTTTTTAAGAAAGCACCAGATTGATTTGCAAAGGTGTTGTACAAGTTGGCACTCTCACCAGTAATGGAGGAGTGTTCCCATTTCTCCACATCTTTGCCAGCATGTTCTATCACTTGAGTTTTTTTTCTTGGCCATTCTGAAGAGTGTAAGATTGAATCTTAGATGTGTTTTGATTTGCATTTCCCCAATGACTAAGGATGTCAAACATTTCTTTAAGTGTCTTAGGACACATTTTTTTTTTTTCTGAGACAGGGTTTCTCTGTGTTAGCCTTGACTGTACTGGACTCACTTTGTAGACCAGGCTGGCCTCGAACTCAGTGATCCGCCTGCCTCTGCCTCCCGAGTGCTGGGATTAAAGGCGTGCGCCACCACACCCGGCTTAGGACACATTTTTTAAACAAGTGTATTGTAGCTTTGTATATTGGCAATTGTATGCCAATACACAATGGACAGTTGAGCATTTTAGAAGCATTACTATGTAAGTAAAATAAGTAAATGACATATTTGACATAGTGATTGTCAAGACAGAGCTGATGAAAAATAAGAAAGAATACTTAAAATCTATAGCACAATAAAAATGTATTGAAATTGAAATATAATCAAAATGTCCAATTCTATATCAATTGTATTCTGCAACAATACAGGGAAATGGCTTAGAAAATCAAATCATCATTGTGTGGAAATGTGTGCTAGTGAAGGCTGGGGAGGAGGCCATGAATGAGGGATACAGGATGAAATGAGAGAAACCTGAACTATCAATGACATTTACACTTAGGGGATAAGGAAGGTTATTAATTCAAACATCAGCCTTTGAGGTTAACAAAAATAGATGTATCATATGAAATGCAAAGGAAACAGTTTCCCTAAAATCTTACTGCCACCTAACAGTTAGTCAATGTAGAGTTCCAAATGTTTTTGATGAATCACACAATAGTAGAATATTGTTGATAAAATATGACAGCAAAAACTGTATGTAACATAAATATGAAGAAACCCTGTTTTGACTCTATAGAAGCTATGCTGAGCCGTTTTTGCAGTTTCCTGCCTTCTAGTGACATATTTTCTCTGCTGACTCCTATTTGTTTCTCTGCCTCTTGTAACTGATATATTAACTGGAGTAAGGTTCTGGTAGTCACACTAGACAGAGGAAAGTTTATAGGCTCTACTCCTTTGGAGCTTCAGGAACTCAGACCCAGGGACAAGGGAAAGTTTTCAATAGTTACAGAGCTAATAGTTTAGATCATAACAACTGTGTCCTAGGTCTGGTGCTGTTCAAAGGAAGTAGTGTCAGGTATAATTTACTTAGTTAGAATTTCATAACACACTATTCTTTAACTTTTTCAACTATTCAAAATTGGAAAGTGGAGAGATAAAGAGGAGTGGAGTGGATAAACTAGTCTTCATTGGTTTCCTGTTCCAGATCCATCTTAGGCTATCTTCTAGCATTTAATAGATGTTGGCAAAGGGAGAGTCAGTTCTCTTTAATCTTGTTACTCCTGGTAGGCTGACCACATTCCAGGAAAAGCCACAATCTCAAGAACAGTTGGGTAACACAAATTGGACTCAATGATTCATTTTTTTTTTTTATCAAATAAAAAAGCTAAGCAGAGAAGCCCTGTCTCAAAAAACCAAAAAGCTGAAAAACAAAGTCTTTATACCCCAGAAATAGGACAAAAGGAGATTTATTGCCAGGTGTCTCAGCTGTGGCCCTGATTAAGGATAATTCCCTTTGCCTGAACATTAAGACGTCTAGATTTGTGCAATTGCAGTCAAGTAGTCTAACTACAATCAAAATTGTATATGCAATTTCGTCACCAATCTTTAAGTAAGTGGGTCAAATGCCAGATAGCTAAGTGCAAGTTTTAAGTGAAAGGAGAAAACAGTAGTTCAAATCTTGTTAGATTTGGATAAATTCAGGTAACCCATATAGACACCAATTTGGAGACTTCATCTTGGAAAGGCAACCTGAGTAAGCCCTGACCTTTATTGGCTTACTCACTAAATACTGATAGCTATTTTCTATTCTTGCATATTTCAGCAGTTACTGTTTAGTTACAGTAGAATAGTTGTCAAACAGACTCCAAGTTTTGTGAAGTGAGGAACTGCTCTCTGCCCTCACCACTCCTGGACCACAGTCCGTGCTTAATCAATTTGTCACAGTGGAAGGAACTATTCAATGGGAAAGAAGTGTTAATTTTAATTCTAATTACCCATCCACCCCCAAGTTCCCCATTTGCAGCATTGCGTACTAACCAACATTTAGCAACTCTGACATGGGCCTTGCAGCACATCCCGTGACTATGCTGCACTGCATGATCTCCTGCAGTTTTCTGTCCTGAAGATGCACCACATGCTTATACTGTATTGCTATTCTCAAGTCCTGGGTGAATACTCAGATAGGAAATGACATATTAAGCAGATTTTCACTATACAAAAGAAAGAAAGAAAGAAAGAAAGAAAGAAAGAAAGAAAGAAAGAAATTTCAGCAACACAGCTGCTTAAACACAATTGGAACAATTAAAGCAAAAGTTGACAACTAATGTAGATGGGGGAATCTCACAGGCCCCAGCCCTCCTACTTCTTGTGGAGGGTTGAGTGACTAGCCCTGGAAACATGTGCATGCCGCCACACTGAATGGATTCACACATCCTATTCATATGGGGCTTCATTTGTGTTTATGTAACAAAAATGGCTAGGGAGGGTTGGGTGTGCCATTGGAGGGACTTCAGACTCAGAAGAGATCGAAGGAAGGAAAGGGAAAGGAGAATTTATATAATTTTTAAAATTAATTCATTCATATTACATCTCAATAGTTATCCCATCACTTGTATCCTTCCATTCCTCCCTCCCTCCTGCTTTCCTCCTACTCCCCTCCCCTATGACTGTGCCTGAGGGGGACCTCCTCCCCCTGTATATGCTCATAGGGTATCATGTCTCTTCTTGGTAGCCTGCTATCCTTCCTCTGAGGTTAATTAAAATGTTAAAGGCAGGGAACAGGAAGTTGGGTGGGTAGGAAGATGTGGCTTGGTGTGGAAGGAGAAAGGGAGCTGAATATGATCACAATGCATTGTATAAAATTCTCAAAGAATTAATGAAGAGCACTATAAAATACTCTAAAATCATGTTAAGTATACTAATCATTTTTGTCTGAGGAAATATTGAACATAATTCAAACCTTAAATTTGTAGTAGGCTGCAAAACTGGTCCTTGTCTTGTGGCATGAATAGTTCAACAAAGGAAATAAAAACAAACAAACAACAACAACAATAAAAAATTGCAAGGGTTGTTTCCAGAAATTATGGAAAAAATTAAAGTTTTAAAAATAGTCTCATTTCAGACTCCTCAGCTGCTACTGTTTCTATATTAAACGTGTATAAACAGCCTTGTAGGAAAAATAAAAGGTTAGCTGTGTCTTCCTGTGGACATAATTTTAGAGGCACTTTCAGTCTTGACTTTGAATATGTATCAAAACCTTCTGATTGAACCATAGAAGGTTCATGCTCAAACGTCAGTACCACCATGCTTCCCACAAGTGCGTTTTAGGTAGGTATTTCACAGCCCCCAAAATGTCTTTAAATCTGGAGACAGGAACACAACCATATTGACTTTGTATATGCAATGGCCATAGCCTTGACGATCACAGAACTGCTAGAATATTCTGTACAAAGTACGCACACATAAAGTGACAAAGAAGAAGGAGTTAGCAGGAGTTAATATGGCTTAAGTAGGACCAATGGGTGATAGGATCTCAATGTATTGTGTACATGTATGAAATTGTTAATTTAAAAATTGTAGTTAAGAAAGCAATAGTACTTAGGTATTATTCTAGTTCTATACTTAGCATTTTTGCTTTCTTTTTCTTTTTCCTGTAAAGTAAGAGCACTCAAGTCAATTTTATTACATAATAAAAATTACGTTATAATATGGGCATGATGGTATGCAGATCTCTGTACTTTTCTATTCTTCCATAGATGAAACTTTATAGTTAATAAGCAAACCTCAGAGGCTTGAAGCTTTGTATTACACTTAACTTTACACTACAGAAACATATGTGCAGTGGGCAACATTAAGAATACACTGAAGGCCTGTAGAGATTAAGGTCCCTTGAACTTGAATGGGGTGTATTTCTTAGCATTATGAACAAAAATCTTTGCTTCAACATTCACAACTTATTTATTCCATGTTTTATTAGTAGTTTTAAAAAAAATCCTATAATACTTATTCATTTCATATTTGTTTGAGTTATAACTACTTTAATGGTGTTAAAGTGTGATCAAATGCTTACTTAATATTTATCTTGTAGTTTCTTATTTTTAAGGAGCTTAAAATTTATTAGTTTATTTTTATTAATTTTTGCCTAATCGAACTTCCTTGACCAATGATTGCCTATAATTTTCATAATTTTAAGGATTATGGAAATAGTAATGAATCAAGACTCATTGTCTAGTTTCATAAAAAGGTTTGATAGCAGTACATTGCTTTGGTCAAATTTACTAAAACAAACAAACTAATTAACATAAATAATTTAAAAAATCCCCTAGGCAAGCAAAATTTGAAAATTATACATCTTGGCTTCAAGTTGTTGCAATGGCAAAGTATATAAAGCAGTACTTGGAATTCCCCCTGAAATTGTTGAATGCAAGAGCCAACCTGGACTGCTGCCTGCAAGCCTAGATAAGAGAACGCTTCATTTCTAAGGAAATATACTTGCATCTGACTATATATAAACAAATATTAGTTTTGAACTTTTATAATTACATCTTATATGGCATTTACTATCTTTTAAGAACATCGTAACACTCAACACAAGTTTCTCAACTTCCAAAGCTGTTTCCAGCTGTGAGTAAATAGCAGCCACCAGAGGAGTGTGGTTTTATAGAAAGCTTTGTGGACATCTTTTGGGTTTTGATATTTGTTATCAGTGCAATTGGTTTCTTATAACCTCCTTCTGCTTATATCCTCTGAACTTTAGATTTCTCCATACAATTATTGATGTTGTTGTGATATTGTTTGCATTTGGATAGTGTTTTAAAGAAACTTTGCGTATTAATCCTAAGCGGTGTTTGTTTCAAGGGTTTAAAGATGAATACTAGAACATAGAAAACCTGCCAATAAAAGCTTTGGAGAAGTGACTCATGCGACAACTGAACATCATTATGAGTCTGGCCATCGCAGTTACCTCACACTTACAACATCCTCTGCACTCAACTGACAAAATAGGAAACCTCAATATTGTTTTCATTTTTTCAGAGAGAGAATATATGAATAATATATTCTCTTAATTGTTTTATTTATAGGCATATTCTAGATTTTAAAAAGAACATTATAAGTGAACAAAAAGGAGAACTAAATCTATAACTCTGCCACAACCTTCCAAGAATATTAAACATTTGAAACATATTTTGCAAGTAAATACATTTACTTATTTGGTTATGTATTTATTTATTTATTTTAGGCAGGGTTTTTCTGTGTAGCCCTGGCTGACCTGGAATTTATTCTGTAGGCCAGGCTGGTCTTGAACTCATAGAGATCCTCATGCCTATGCCTCTCAAGTGCTAGGATTAAAGATGTATGCCACAACTGCCTGATTATTTTTTTTTAAGTTTATTTGGAAAATTCTTAATTAACCAAAAAGCAATGTTATTCAGATTTGGAAATATGAAATTTTGCTGAAAGAATTTTAGATCCACCTATTGATATTTAGAGTGAGTTCATTTAATACACACTATTTATTCTATGAGATGACCCTTATAAATACTAAAGTATGTTTGCTATATTTTTTATAATAATCTAGAACAGATAGCTTTTTTAAAACCATCAAGAAGTTTTATGTCAAATGTCAGTCTTATTTTGGATAATTTAAATTACTCTAGAATGTCTTTGTGATTGAGAGAGAGAGAGTGTGTGAGAGAGACACAGAGAGAATGAATATCTAAGTATGTATTTTCTGAATGACAGAAAATATACAATAGTTTTTTGGCCTAGTCACCTGTTTTGAACTGTTGAAGTCTCTGTCTCTCTCTGTCTCTCTGTCTCTCTGTCTTTGTCTCTGTCTCTGTCTCTCTCTCTCAAAAGTCTTTCTAAAACTGTATTTTGATTGTTTCCTCTCTACTAACTCTTTCCATATCTGCCTCACTTCTTCATCATACAACTTCTATCTCTATCTATCTATCTATCTATCTATCTATCTATCTATCTATCTATCATCTATTTGTCTATCTTTGTCTCTCTTCTCTGTGAGTCTATCTAAATTATATATAAAATGAGCATCCAAAACCAAAAACTCAAAGTCAAAATAAACAAAAATAGATAAGATCACAAAAGAAAACAAAACAAAAAACAAAACTTAAACCCAAAGAAAATAAAACAAAAAGCATCCCCTGACAGCCACCACCAATAAACATGGAATTCTGTTTACAGCTTTGAATGCAGTAGTAAGTAGAAAAATTAACCTCCTAAATGAGGAAGATACAAATCTCATCCAATAGCCAGCTTTGTGTAGAACATCCAGCAATTTATATGCTAAGGGTTAAGAGAGTCATGTGAGTAAAGTGTATCTTTTTTTGTATTTTGTTTTGTATAAGAGATACAAAATACATACTGAGAGATTGACACAACTACAGTTGAACTCCAAAGCTTACTTGTTCCTCTGTAGCATGCAATTTGCTTAATTGGATTGGATTACTACATTTATTGTAGGTAGTTTTAATGTCAAATACCATGATATTGAGCATTAAATTTATGAGACATTTTATATGTGAACTTTAACAGCAGATTAAATAAGCCATAAAATATGAAGTACTAAACTTGTATTGCTTGTAATTGCTTTAAAAAATTGACGAAGAAGAGTCCAAATTGCTCATTGATGTCAATTGTTGACATGCGGGAAGCAGATAAAATATAAGTAAGAAGACTCATTTCAGAACATCTAAATCTAAAATGCTGGGCTGGAAATAGATACTAGGTTTAAATATAGGCTATTATGGCTAAATAAAGCCTTTGTCAGTAATATAGTAATACATAAGGTCATGGCAGCATTTTTTGACAGCTTACCTCTCACATCTAGCAATGGATAATTGCTTATCATATTTCAGTTTGTCACCTATATACATGTACATAGATTTAGTGGTCAAATGGAGTAGCTTTGAAAAGACAGATCCTTGATTTCCCCTGAGGAAAGATACAGTGAAAACAATTCTTTTGAAACTCTTCTTCTTGTGCTCTATTTTGACATAACTGTCTTACCAGTTTTGAGAAAGAAGTCGTATTTTTTCTTTCTTTCTTTCCTTTCTCTTTTTTCTTTTTTATGATGTCAAATTTAACTTCCATCTGACATACTGATGTGTTTCATAAATTTCAATCATTGTATAGAATCAGAAAACCTTTTTAGAAGTAGAGGAATTAATGAAATAAACATAATTAATGAAATAAACCCAAATAATATATAAGTGATTTATATGCACCACAAACTGGATATTATATCTCAAAAATAATACAGCTAAATGAGCCTGTCAATGTCATTTAAACTCAGTATGCTAGTAAAAATAAAAAGCATAAAGTCTGAAAACATAGTAATTATTTTTGAACTTCTGTTCTCTGAGTTTTTTAAAGTAAATATTTCCTAAGACAATTTGAATACACACATGAATTTAAAATATAAAATGCATGCTAAATAATAATAAAATAATTTGTAAAATTTGAATATGAAGAAATAATGTGCTGTAGTATAGAAATACGTGGCTAGTCAACAGTTTATGGATAGGATGTTACCACAAGCATTTAGATTCTGGTCTAAAGATTTAAAACTGAGGAATAAATTGATCAGTCTCTGAAGCCAAGGGAGTTTGATTGGAAAGGGAGGAAAGATTGCCATCACAGAAGAACAGAGTCATTTTGAAGACTTCTAGATTCTTCAGAAAACCTGCTACAATTCATGTGGATGATAACTGGGCTGGAGTTGATGGCACAGAATTGCAAATTATCACGTAATATACACCTAATTTGCCCGAATATTATATGGAACATGAAATTGTAGTCTTAAAATGTAATTTATTTTTTATTCAAATCAACTGTAGGAATGAGTTCTCAACCTGAATGTCTAGCATTGGAGACTGGAAAATAAAGGAGTGAAAGAAATAATATGAATATGCCCAGAGTGGATGGCCTGTAGGAGAATGATGATTAAGTGAAGGAAAGAATCATAAATTAAAGGAAAAGGATGTCAATTTTATACCTGGAAGTAGCCATAATTTCAACAACACTATCAAGAAGTCACCTAAAACAATACATAAATCTATAAATACTACCTACAGTAAACTCTCTGTTTCACATTTATTAGATTTAATACATTGATGGCATTCTTTAGACTAATCTATTATAAAATTTTTAACATGTCTCATAGCATTTTAACTAGATACATACTGTCTCGAAAAATGATATAAACCATTAGGTATTTTTCTGAGGCTGTGATAAAATATTTAATAGAAACGACTTATAGAAGGAAAGGGTAATTTTGGCTCGGTGTTTCAGAGGTGTATCAGGTATATCAGCGCACCACAGTGGGGACAACCTGGTGGATAGCCCTGTAGTGCAGACCCATGAGGCCCTGACTCTCACAACGTGACACATCAGGAGGCAGAGGGTGCAGTACCAGATTCAACATGAATATAACCAGCAAAACCCTCCTCACTGAACCACTCCTGCCAGCCATGCTGACATTGTAACTGTTGTATGGCTTTTAAAAGTCTTCCATATAAGCCTTTTATTTGCATGGTTACAGTTCCAGCAAGATACATTATATTATTTGTGGCTATTGTGAAGGGGGTAGTTTTCATAACTTCTTTTTCAGAGTGTTTGACATTTGTATACAGGAGGGATACTGACTTACTTGTTTTAGTCGATTTTGTATCCAGCCACTGTGCTGAAGGTGTTCATTAGCTGTAAGAGTTCTCTGGTCCCTAAAACCGAAGAATGGGTAAAGAAACTATGGTACATTTACACAATGCAATACTGCTCAGCTTTTAAAAACAAGGAAATCTTGAAATTACAGGAAAATGGATGGAACTGGAGAAGATCATCCTGATTGAATTAATTCAGATCCAGAAAGACACACATGATATGCATTCAGTTTTATGTGGATATTAGCCAAACATAGATGTCCTCTGAGAGTCTCCACTAAGCGGGGGAACTGGACAGATGTTGGGACTCTCTGCTGGATTCCAGGTGAGAGTGGTAAGGAAGAATGGGGGGATGAAAGGACCCAGAGGGTTCAGGAACCCCGCAAGGAGACCATCAAGGCTGGAGATCTGGATCCAGGGGTTCCTGCACAAACTGCTGTATCAATCAAGGACAATGCATACAGAAATCTTACACCCCTATTCATATCTTGCCAATGGACAGCTCATTCTCCACAACTGTGGGGGAGAGTGGGGACTGCCTCTGATGTGAACTCTAGTGCCCCTTATTTGATCACTTCCCCTTGGTGTGGAGGCCCTGTAGCACACAGAAGGAGAAGCAGGCTATCTGCATGAGACCTAATAGACTCTGGTCAAATGGTGGGGGAGCATGTCCCCTTCAGTCAGAGGTCTAGGGAACTGGAAGATACAAGTGAGGGGTTAGAATTAAGGTGTAATCTGAATAAATTAGAATAAAAAACCGCTTCCAAGCCAGGAGCAGTGGTGCACGGCATGCCTTCATTCCTATCACTCTGGGAGGCAGAGGCAAATTAATGCAAAAGCAAGATCCATCATTCTGCTGCATTCAAGAAGCATATCTCAGCAACAAAGAGAGACATTACCAGAGAAGAAAGGGCTGGAAAAAGATTTTCCAAGCAAACAGATATAAGAATTTGGTGAGTTCGGAGCCAGCCTTATTTACAAAGTGAATTCAGGATAGCTAGTCAAGGCTGCACAGAAAAATCCTGTACTAAAAAAAAGCAACAAACAAACAAACAAATGAACAAAACAAACATATAATCTTCCAAATGGGGCATACTAGGTCTGTAAAACATGAACCTGTGGTATGGGACATTCACTATTCAAATCACAGTATATAGCCTTTTCTTAAGTGGCAAAGCCTATGAGAATTTTGCTATTATCTTATTTACTTGTAAGTACCTTAGGGGACTGAAATTTATAATTTACAGAGGTAGATTAAACTTAAGATATAAAGCTGAGTAAAAAACACTATCCATATGTTGGTTTGGTTCATCTAATACTTTTTTTTTTTTTTATTTATTCTTGTTACATCTCAATGGTTATCCCATCCCTTGTATCCTCCCATTCCTCCCCCCGCCCATTTCCCATTATTCCCCTCCCTTATGACTGTTCCTGAGGGGGATTTCCTCCCCCTGTATATGCTCATAGGGTATCAAGTCTCTTCTTGGCTATCTGCTGTCCTTCCTCTGAGTGCCACCAGGTCTCCCCCTCCAGGGGACATGGTCAAATGTGAGGCACCATAGTACGTGAGAAAGTCATATCACACTCTCCACTCAACTGTGGAGAATATTCTGACCATTGGCTAGATCTGGGAAGGGGTTTAAAGTTTACCTCCTGTATTGTCCTTGGCTGGTGCCTTAGTTTGAGCGGGACCCCTGGGCCCAAATCTGCCTATCATAATGTTCTACTTGTAGATTTCTAGGACCCTCTGTATCCTTTTATTTTGCTATTCTCCCATGCGTCTCTCATTTAGAGTCCCAATAGGATGCCTTCCCCTCTGTCCCAGTTTCCTGGTAAGTGAAGGCTTTCTTGGGACATGCCCCTTGGGCTAGTATGCAGATATAAGTGAGTATATACCATTTGATTCTTTCTGCTTCTGGGTTAACTCACTCATTATGATCATTTCTAGCTCAATCCATTTATCCACAAATTTCGGGAATTCCTTGTTTTTAATAGCTGAGTAGTATTCCATAGTGTATATGTACCACAGTTTCTTTATCCACTCTTCTACTGAGGGATCATCTAATACTTTTTAATGTCCAGCATGTAGTAACTGTTCAGTAGATACATGTTTTAAAATGAAGAATACAATATAAGTATAACAGTGATGACAACAGCTGACATTTATTGAATGTATGATAAATGCTAAGATTTCTCTAAGAATTCAAAGGCATCGTATAATTTATCACTAAACATATAGACATATTGTTAAACATATGACAAAGTTTCAGGTTGGTTATCACATATTTCTAATAAACATGAAGTGCATAAAGGTATTCCGGGACATGCTCAGTGTGAACACATCCACACAGACACACAGAAGAAGAGAACAGGGTTGGAAATGATGCTAGGCTCCCTTTGTTTCAGCTTGCTATAAACAATAATATGGAAAACTCAAATAAGAAACAACCTAAATGTCCCTCAGTCAAAGAATGGATTAAAAAAAACTGTGGTACATTTACACTATGGGATACTACTCAACTATTAAAAACAAGGAAATCCCGAAATTTATGGGAAAATGGATAGAACTAGAAATGATCATCATGAGCAAGTTAACCAAGACCCAGAAAGACTCACATGGTATATACTCATAATTGGACACTAGCCCAAAGGGATGTTACTTACCAGGACATCAGGATAAGTGCAGGAATTTCCTATTAGGACTCTAGGTGAGTCATAGAAAGCCACAAGAAAAACATTATGATGGGCAGATCTGAACCCAGAGGGCTCTGCTCAATCTACTACACCAACCAAGGACAATACATGCAGGAAACATTGGACCCCTATTCTGATCTAGCCAATGGACAGGACATTCTCCACAGTTGTGGGAGAGCAGGGACTGACTCTGACATGAACTCTTGTGCCCCATATTTGACCACCTCCCCTTGGTGAGGAGTCCTGGTGGCATTCAGAAAAAAGATAAGCAGGCTACCAGAATGAAACTTGATAGGCTGTGACCTTATGGTGAGGAAAAATGTCCCATTCTGTCACAGACCTAGGGGAGGGGAAAAGGGTGAAAGAGGGAGAGAGGAACAGGAATATAAAAGTGAGGGGATAACAATTGAGATGTAATCAGAATAAATTAATTAAAAACAACAACAACAACAACAAAAGAATAAGTATTGGCATAAATTTTAGTGACTATGGCACATTCCTAAATATACATTAAGTAATAAGGAAATGTGCAAGCTTGAAATGTTAATCTATACTAATGTACCAGCCTGATGTTCTTTCTCCCTTCTTTTCTGGACAATAACTGAAGATGACTATTGAATAGGGGAATTTCATGTGACAATGGCACCATATAAATAGTAAGCCTGATTCCTGCAACAAGTTCTGCTATAAAGTTAACTCACATCTAGGCAATTTATAATCTCCCATAGATGATTTCTAGGAATATCAATATAGTTGGTGATTTGCAGATTTTTTCTTGTATTTTTGTACATATAAATGCATTACATGGGAAATTTAGTGAAAGCAGTCTAATGAACTCCATGTGCAGAAACTGCTTCTGAAGCCAGAGTATGATGTTAATGTCCATAGTCCTCAATATTATCTATAGAGTGAATATAGTCCTTAAGAAAATTTCAAGGTCATTCCTGACAGAAATAAAACACATCCCTAAGATACAAATACAAGAATAAAAATGCTGAAGTACTCAAAGCCATGTTGCACAAAAAGAGCAACTGCCATTGCATCCCAGTTCCTGAGTTCAACATATAATGGGGTTACAGAAACAGAAGAGTGTGACAATAACACAAAAAGCCACCATGGTACAAGTAGAGCAGAGCAGAGAATCCAGGAACAAGCCTGCATTTCATCACCCAAATGATTCTCAGCAACACTATGAAAAGCATACAACAGACAAAGGTTATCACACCAGCAAATGGTATTGGGGCATATGATGTCCACATGTTGAAAACGTGATCTTTCTCTCTTATCCTGCATTAAAAAGAAACAAACTCAAAAACGTAAAGGAAATGGAATTCTGTAAGTGCTGGAAGAAAGGAAAAACACTTCAAGACACTGACTAGGGAACTGGTTTTCTTTATATCATGTCAAAAGTACAGCAAAAGAAAAATTTTGATTATGGAATTACCCAAATCAAAAGGCAAAAGTGAAAATATCAATAAAATTAAGAGGTGATCTAATGTGACCCTATTTTCCAACTTTTTACCTGACAGGGAATATTGAGAAGAGGTGAAGACCATATACAACTTAACATTAACAAAAACCACCAATCTATTAAAAGTTTGTAAAACTTCACTGAGAATCTGTCAAAAGAAGGAATAAAAATGACAAACAGATATGAGAGATGATGCATACTATCAGCTGCCTCATGAGTATAAATCAGAACACAATAAGGAACAATCTGTCTCACTAGAATAAGCTTTTTCTTTTCTATTATTATTTTTGTTTTTGAATATATACATTTATATTATTACACATATGTTCAATAAATTACATAAAGCAA
Source organism: Acomys russatus (assembly GCF_903995435.1). Lineage (NCBI taxonomy): Eukaryota > Metazoa > Chordata > Mammalia > Rodentia > Muridae > Acomys > Acomys russatus. Next base: position 61,504,172 of record NC_067146.1, read on the forward strand.
GAATAGCCATGAATCAATCAGGAATTATAAAAATGGTACATTCATAATGTTTTGGTTATTTGAATTTGGCAATCTTGAAGAAAACATCTTCCATATCTTGGTGAGTCTAAAATTCTGAACGTAAACCAATATCTGTCCTATCTCATCTCTATGAACTTACAGCATCTATCCAGACCTAAAAACACCTTAACCCCTAAACAACTAGGCTTAATTGTAAAACTAAACTATCTGGTTTTCAACCCCATCAGAGACTTGAGATGGAATAAAAGTTAATTACCTGAGTGAACAAGAAGTGCAGGTTAGCAGCTTCCAAAACGAAAAAATGACAGACACAGTTTGCTTCCTGAATAGTCATTCAAAACTCTCTATAACCTTGCAGCATCATATTCAGCCTTCTGGCCCAGTATATGTGAGAGACATGTTTGTGAGGCAGGAACTATTGAGGAATTGCTTACTTTGCTTGTTCTGCAGTTTGAATTCTTTACATCCTGGTTGTAGACCCTCTCACATCACCTCCTTATCTTATCCTGCCTCTCTCATCTCTTCTCCTTCCTTCCCCTAGTCCTCAGAAAGGGGAGCCCTCTTCTCATAATAATCTGACCTGAGACTATCAAGTCTCATCTGTACTACCTATATCCTCTTCCTCTGTGGACAGACAAGGCCACTGCTTCAGGGGAAATGATCAGTGTTTAGAAATCAGAGTCCATGTAAGAAGTAGTCCCTACTTTCCATGTTGTGGGACCCACAAAGAGACTGTGATGTCTATCTACTACATCTTAGCAGAGGGTCTTGGTCCACATCATACATGGTCCTTGGTTTTTATATCAGTCTCTATATTGTAATGTCATTATCCTGTATTAAGTGGCTAATATCCACTTATGAGTGAGTATATACCATGCATGTCTTTCTGGGTATGGGTTACTTCTCTCAGGATGATCTTTTCCTGTTCCATCCATTTACCTGAAAATTTCAAGATGTCCTTGTTTTAAATAGCTGAGTGGTATTCCATTGTGTAAATGTAACACACTTTCTTTATCCATTCTATAGTTGAGGAACTTCTAGAATGTTTCCTGATTCCGGTTATTACAAATAACGGTTATGAACATAGTTGAGCAAATGTCTTTGTTGTATGGTGGTGCATCTTTCAGGTATATGCCCAAAAGTGGTATAGATGGATTGCCATATATTGAAGCACCCTTGCATGCCTACATGAAGCTTTCTTGGTCATGAAAATGATATTTCTGATGTGTTCTTGGATTTGGTTTGCAAGTATTTTTTGAACATTTTTGCATCAACATTCATAAGAGAATTAGACTGAAATTCTATTTCTTTGTTGAGTCTTTTTGTGGTTTAGGTATCAAGGTGACTGTGGCCTCATAGAATAAATAAGTTTGGTCATGTTCATTCTGTTTCTATTTTGTGGAAGGGTTTAAAGAGAATTGGTTTTAGCTCATATTTGAAGGTCTGGTAGAATTCTGTGCTGAATCCATCTTGTCATGGCTGGGTTTTTTTTTTTTTTTTTTCTGTTTTGTTTTGTTTTTGGTTTGGATTTTTTATTTGTTTGTTCTTTGTTAGGAGAATTTTGATGACTGCTTCTATTTCCTTAGGAGATATAGGACTATTTGGTTTGTTTACTTAGTCTTGATTCAGTTTTGGTAGTTGGTCTCTATCAAGGAAATTGTTTATTTCATGTAGATTTTCAAATTTTGTGGCATATAGGTTTTTGAAGTACAACCTAATTGTTGTTTGGATTTCCTCAACATCTGTTGTTATGTCTCCCTTTTCATTTCTGATTTTGTTTATTTGAATACTCTTTCTTTGCCTTTTAGATAGTTTAGCTAAAAGTTTACCCTGCATTTGGAGCATAGTTGTTCAAAATTGAGGCATCATCTTGGTGTATTGTTCCTTTAATGAGTGTGCAGTGTCCTTCCACATCTCTTTTGATTAGTTTTGGTTGAAAGTCTATTTTATTAGATACTGAGACGGCTACTTCAGCTTGTTTCTTGGTCTGTTTTCTTGGAATACCTATACCTATCCCTTTACTCAAAAGTAATGTTTATCTTTATTGCTGAGGTGTGTTTCTTCTATGCAGCAGAATGATGGATCCTGTTTTTACATCCATTCGGGTAGCCTGTGTCTCTTCATTGAGGAGTTGTGGCCATTGATGTTGAAAGATATTAATGACTAGTGGCACTGGTTCCTATTTTTTGATGCTGGGAGTTAGAGTGTGTGTGGGGGGGCTTCCTTTCTTTTGCTTTTTTTTTTTTTTTAGATGTGAGGTTATTTATTTATTTATTTATTTATTTATTTATTTATTTATTTATTTTTCTTTGCCTGGGTAAAGTTACCTTCCTTGGGTTGGAGTTTTCCTTCTGGTATCTTCTGTAGGGCTGAATTTGTGGTTAGGTACTGTTTGAACTTGGGTTTTGTTTTGTTTTTTTTTTTTCATAGAATATCTTGTTTTTTCCATGTATGATGATTGAAAGTTTTGCTGGGTGTAGTAGTCTGGGTTGTCATCTGTGGCCTTCTACTGTCTACATGACATCCATCCAGGCCCTTCTGGTTTTCATAGTCACTGTTGAGAAGTCAGGTGAAATTCTGATATGTTTCCCTTTATATGTGACTTTTCCTTAATTTCTTGCAGTTTTTATCATTCTATCTTTGTTATGTTCATTTATTGTTTTGATTATTATATGGCAGGAGTATTTTCTTTTCTGGTCCAATGTATTTGGAGTTCTGTAGGCGTCTTGTATATTTATGGGCATTTCTTTCTTTAGGTTAAGGAAGTTTTCTTCCATGATTTTGTTGAAAATATTTTCTAAGTCTTGTAATTTGGAGACTTCTTTTTCTTCTATCTGTATGATTTTTAGGTTTGGTCTTTTTATAGTGTTCCAGATTCCTTGGATGTTCTGTGTCAGGAGCTCTTTAGATTTAACATTTTCTTTGACTGCTATATCAATTTTCTTAGTTATATCTTGGAACCCTGATATTCTTTCCTCCTTCTATTGAATTCTGCTGGTGATGCATGTGTTGTAGCTTCTGTCCTCTTCTCTAGGTTTTCCACTTCCAGGGTTACTGCAGATTGTGTTTTCTTTATTGCTTCTATCTCCATCTTTAGGTCTTGAAACTTTTTTATTCATCCTCTTCTCCTGTTTGTAGTTCCTCATGTAGTTTCCTATCTTTGTCAAATTTCGTTAAGTGATTTGTTCAATTCTTTCACTTCTTTCTTTGTATATTGCTGTTCTGCTTTGAGGGATTTATTTTCCTCCTTTAAGGCCTGTATCACTGTCATAACCTCAGATTTGAAATCCTTCTCTTGTGCGCCAGATGTTATCTTATCTCCGTGTCTTGTTGTGGTGATGTGACTGCTAGTTTCTGGTGATATCAAATGGTCCTGTTGCTGGTGTTCTTCCACTGATCGCTTGCCCTTGTGATGTCTCTGGGTATAGTGTGTGCCTAGTACTTGCTTGGACATAGGAATGAACTTTTCTGTAGCTTTTCTCAGTGGGCCGAGGTCAGATCCACTTGTGTTCCTGACTATGATGTCTCCATGGTGCTAGAATGCACAGGTGTTGGTTTTGCAAGCCACTACTCCCTCTGCACCCTGGGAGTTCAAGGGCTGCATACCAATAAGGTGTGTGATGTGAGCACGCCACGTGGATGTTTGGACCCCAGAACACGGATTTCTGTGGCTTTTCTGAATGCTCTGATGCCAGACCCACTTGTGTTACCAACTGTGGTGCCCGTTCATGCCAGAACCCACAGATGCTGGTGGTTTTGCAATCCACATATCCCTTTGTGCCCGAGGAGTTCAAAAGCTGCTTGCCAGGCAGGCTTGGGGCACAAGCGCCCAGTGGCCTTTTGGACCCGGGAACAGAGATATCTGTGACGTTTCTAGGTGACCCGAGGTCAGATCCACTTGTGTTCCTGACTGTGGTGTCTGCTTGATGCTAGAACCTACAGACTCTGGTGTTTTGCAAGCTACTGCTCCCTCTGCCCCCTGGGAGTTCAAAACTGCACACCAGCTAGGCATGTGGTGCTAACCTTCTGATGCTGTGTGCCTGTTTCTGCGTGGACTGGGGACTTTTCTGTACTTTATCCTGGTGGCCCAAGACTGAACCCAAACATGCTCCACAGTGTTTGGACAGCTCTCACCTGTGGGTCACCAGTACTGGTGTTTTGGTTCTCAGACCAGTCAGGTTGCTGTCCTGATTATTGAATAAGGTATATGTTCAGTGCACCATCTTGGATCCTAGAATAAGTTTTTAAGAAAATAGAACAGGATATTGGAAGGGGTGTGGAGATAAAAGATCTCACATGTCATGGAGTGAAATTCAAATTAGTGTTGTGGGAACTCCAAAAATACAAGAATCAATAGGAGATGTAGAGATGGTAAGGACTAGAGTTCAAGATCATCCTTAGCTATATCACAGTTCTAAGCCAACCTAGTCTACATGAGGTCTATCTCTGAAACTAAAATCCAAACAAATAAATACTAAAGTTGCATCCATGAACTGTCAACAATATGATTTTCAAAAAAAGATGAAGATTATGAAAATGTTTGCTGATATGGCAATGTAGACACGAGCGATTCTACATGATCCCACCCCTAGATGAAGAACTACAGCTGGTCCATGGCTCGTGAGAGTATAAATCTGTTTCCTTTAGTATGAACTCACAATGTGGGTTGTCTGTCAAATTGTAATCTGTCACCCTGGACCGATGTACACCTGAACAATGCCAAATGGGCACGGCAAATTGTGTGCATGTGTATGTGTGTGTGTGTGTGTGTGTATGTGTGTGTGTGTGTGTCTGTGTGTGGTGTGTATGTAACAATAATAATTAAAGGACAGTTCATGAACTTAGGAAAATAAGAAGTTAAAGTGTGAAGATAAGGGTGAGAGTGGTGTAGATGCAATGATCATATGTGAAGTTCTCCACAATTAAAACAAACTAATCAAACAGAACAACCAAATGCAAATTAATTAGCAAACTCAAAAACCAGGATACGCACACTTTAAGGCCCATCTCACTTCTCAGTTTTCACTGTGATTAAGCACACCTTTGAATTCCAGTCTAGAAGCTGATTTTATAAATAGTTTGAAAATGGTGCTGAAGACTCTGTGATCTCAGGATTTTCTTAGACTAGAAAAATGAAAACTCATTTTTCTCAGTTCATGAAACTTTCTTGCTTTTGGTTTTGGGAATTTGGGGGAAAAAAAGTTTTCTGACATTGTAGGAAAAAAATGCTGACCAAATGAGCATATTGCGCACCCTGGGTTGCAATGAAGAATAGGAAGATCAATAAAAAGGAAGTAAATATGGCCCTTTAATTAGGCTTTGGTTGCTAATGGATTTGGGAATAAGGACACAGACTCCTTTGTTTGGTGTTCCATGCCTTTAAATAGTCTAGTGGGAGGAAGCGATCAAAGAGTGTTTGCAAATGGAGAATTAACAAGGCACAACTAAAGACACTTAGGTTTGCATCATAAATTGTGACTATTGAGGAAACTATCCAGAGAAAGATCTGAGCTGATTTTCTGGTTATCTCATTACCTAACCTTTTCTTATCTCACAACTGGAAAATGTTGGCTCAGCTTTGTCAACATAGCTAATGCCTATCAAATGAAAGTGTTAGCTAACTTCAGTTTAGAAATGAGTATTTTGGCAGAAACTGTTTCCATTTAAATCAAAATTTTGAATCCCAAATGAATGACATTTCAATTTAAAAGAAATCTGTTTGAGTATTTATGTCAACTTTGTCTACACAGAAGCCTACTTTTCTATGTAAAAATAAAGTGATTATGGAAAAATTGTAGTACTTTGGAAAAATACTTAGAAAGCAGATTTTCTTTGCAAGATGTCACTTTTAGAAAAGCTTTAAATCTTCAATCTTCCTCTTTTTATTGAAATTAGTGGTTAACAGAACTTTACCAAAATCTGTGCAATTTGTACATTTATATAATTTACCATTTTCTGGCATGCAATTAAATTCTATGTTGTGAAGTGACTGAACTATGATGGCCACATATACCACACACTGACTGTCAGCTAGTATTTTCATTTATCCTCTAATTTGTACTGTAGATGGTTTGCCTGTTAAATGAGAAATATGCTGTTTAGTGCTTGCATGACAAGAAAAGGTGCTCATGCTTTTGCTAACCCAAAAAATTAGAAGAAGAAACTAATTTATTTGCATATGTATGCATAGTAATGCTTACATTTTGAGTTGAATAGTTTCACACAAATAAAATTACCATGTTCAATATGCCAGATATATATTTGCAACATATATGTGCATGACAGATGTGTGTGAGCATATGTCTATGACATGTATGTGGAGGTCAGAGTTTGTTAGGTTGCTTCTCTCTTTCCATCGTTATGTGGCTTCCAGGGATCAAATTCCAGTGGCCAAGATTTTGGGGAAAGCAACGGTATTTGCTGGGCCATCTGGTCACCCCAGTGTTGTTCCCAAGCAGGCCCTCTGAATGGCAATGCTGCTGACAATGCCGTAAATAACAGTCCGAGCTGAGGTCAGGCTGGACTCTGGCTGGGTAAGCATAGGTTTTGTTGCTACCTATACTCAGCATCCCTCAGAAAGCATGGAAAGAGAGCTTTCTGTTTGGCAGGAAAAGCCATTACTTCCTAAGCCACTCCCTAGGGCCAACTATTCCAGGCAAGGAATAGTTCCTGTCTTCATGCTTCAGGAATCTGATTCCTTTCCAACAGTCTCTGTTTCTGCAAATCCAAAACAACACATCAGTGTATCTAGGAAAGATGTAAAATTAATGAAATAACATAAAGTACCCTCTTACACAGAAATCTGAAGACCTTAACTAAACAGGCATGTTTAAAATTAAGAAGCATGTTTTGGCATATGAAGATTAATATTCACACATAAAAGGTATAACAATTGATCCCCTTGCTATTTATTTGGTGCCTATTCTGTGACCGTTTTAGGCCTCAAGGAGCAAAGGTCAACCAGAAAAAACTACATAAAATGAACGGTGCTCTTAGTAAAAAGGAAGAAAGGGTAAATCCTTCAGATGAGGGAAGAGTCTAGGACCAGTGAAGTCATAGGAAGAGGCATTACTTCCTCAGCCTGCTCTTCTGGGACCTGGCCAACATTTCAGCCTTCTAACCCCCTCTTGTCACCCCACTGTCAGCAGAAAGCAGTCAAAGATGATCAATTTCTCCATTCTTTATCCATTTATTATCAACAAATGCTGAAATGATGTTCTTCGGGCCCAGGACAAACAACTACAGGTTCTCTTAGCACTTCTTCATCCCTCTCTTCTACAAGACATGGCTGGCATACCCTGCTCTCTACTCTGAGCTTTTCAGGGCAGAACATCCCCTTCACCATATAATCTGGAAACTTTGTTGCTCCGGCTTTTTCTCTTTTTGTTTTCCCCTTGTGTGGCAGCCCAGAGCTGCTTCCAATGACCCTACATTTAAATACTTTAACCTACCTTATATGAAAAGAAATCCAACATCCTCATTTGTCTATTTGTTTTCTAATTTATTCAGATTATATCCTGATTGTTATCCCCCCACTTGTGTACTGCCCCCTGCCTTTCTCCCTATTTCTCTCCCTTAGACCTCTGACAGAAGGGGGTCTCCTCCTCTGCTATATGATCACAGCTGATCAAGTCTTACCCAGATTGCATGCTTCCCCTTCTTCTGAGTGCCACCAGGCCTCCCCAGCAATGGGAAGTGGTCAAATTGGGGCTAGCAGAGTTCATATCAGAGACAGTCCCCACTCTCCTCACAAAAGTGGAGAATGAGCTGTCAGTTGGCTAGATCTGAACAGGAGGTCTAGGTTTACTGCATGCATAGACTTTGATAGGTACAGCAGTATGTGTAGGCCCCCTGGGTCTAGATCTGTCAGCTCTGATGATCTGTTTTTGGGGCTCCTGGACCCTCTGGGTCTTTCTGTCTTCCCATTCTTCCATGCCATCTCATTTGGAGTCTGGTAGTGAGTCCCAGTATCTGTCCCGATTCCCTGCTGACAGGAGACTTTCAGAGGACATCCATGAAGGTCCTCATTTTTAATAATTCTAGGAAAAGACAGGAATGTTAGCATACTGCCCCCAGTCTGCCTAGCAACCTATGATGTCATTACCAGCATGCCACTAGGTGTGGCTTTGCCTAGGATTATAAAAGGATGAAATGCATCTTTTCTCTCTCTCTCTCTCTCTCTCTCTCTCTCTCTCTCTCTCTCTCTCTCTCTCTCTCTCTGTCTCTCTCTCTGTCTGTCTATCTCTGTCTCTGTCTCTCTGTCTCTCTCTCTCTTTCTCTGGGTCTTGGGTGTCCTTCCCACTTCCCTGCTCTCCCATGCTCACATAATAAACTCAATGTCATATTTCTTGCCTGGCATCTTGTTTTCTAACCATTACACTTTCTATTCCAAGAAAAGAAAACAGCACTTTGCAAATCGTTCTTTTAAATAGATAGTTGAGAATTAAACCACAATCCTGATTAAAACCTCAAGGAAATATTCTTATGGAATATGTGGTAATATGTCTGGAATCCCAGTGAGCAGAGTGGGTATTTTTGCTTTTTATCCTAAGTTCCATTGAATCAACAGTGAGAATGAAGCAAAAATAGCCTTGATGCTTTCAAACAATTTAATGACAGTTTTTGACCGGTAAACTGTGATGATAATTTGGTGACAAGTTGTTGAAGTCATAAAGCCTTGCTAGCTGGTGTTCCTGTTTCTGTTGTAGAGATACTAATGAAGGTGAGGAGGAGGTGGAAGCAGGCACACATTGCAAATTTTAAAAACTGTATTTATCAAATTACTAACACCAAGGTGAGATTTATTTCTTTATAAATTTGAGGTAGCCCAAGTTCATAGTACAGGACTGTATTGTGTGTCTAAGAAAGATTTTGAATCAAGCTATAGAAGAAAACTGATGATGAGATCATATGAATTCTTTGTTGTCTATAACAAGGTAAAATAATATATGGATCAGCCAGAGATGAAGCCTAAAGCTATAAGCATCTTTCTTTTTATTTAAATATGAAGTAGTTCATGATCCTAGGAAACTAGGGAAGATATTAGTCCTTAATTCCACATTTATATAAAATTCTGCATAGAATTTTGAAGTTCAGTTGTAATTGAATAAAAGAACATTGGTGACCTTACAGAAGACAGAGTTAAGAAAAATTTAATGATGTTTCTTTCAAGGTATTTGAATAAAAATCATTTTACTTACACTTATGATTGTAGTGCCCAAACTCATTGGTTTAAAAAGGACACGTACATACGATGTAATTATTACTGCACAGTACAACAATTGGGTGATTTATTACTTAAGAGTTATAATTTGTAACCTGCTTACCTGCTTACAGTAGTGTCTTGCTGCCACTCCACACAAGAATACAACTCTCAATCAAATGAAAAAACATGAAAAAAATCTCTACTTCTACCATACCTCCCACTCACTTCCTAATAAACCCTTTACAAACTATCTGCCATTTTTCTTTTGCATTTCCTAATTATTACAAGCATTCCCAACATATACCCAAGGTTCCAATTCTATTCACTTCACATAGACAGCAAAACTCTGCTTTTACCTCTGAAAAAAATGTCCCCCATCTTAAAAAGAACTGAAGTCTTACCCCTAGCGTGTCCGTGTGCCATGTGTAGTGTATGTATGTGTGAGTGCGCAAACATTCATGGGTTTGTGCCTGTGTGTCTATATGAATATGTGTTTACCTCTGTGAGTATGTGTCTGAACTTCATGTAGGTGATTGTGTGTATGTGAAAAAAGAGAGAGAAACATATAGACAGAGAGACAAAGGCTGAGATATAAAAAGAGAAGCTAGGGTATCTTATAAGAATCCTTGCCATTTTCTGTTTTATTTGGATCAGGACTACTGAAGTATTTTCTTCTTTACAAGAATGACCTTTAAATTTTTCACTAGAAACTGAGGCAGAGGGGAAAAACTCAAAAGAAGTGAAATCCAAACCTATCATTTTATAAATGCTTATCTTATAAGAATCAAGTTTAGAGGAATGTTTGAAATAATATCATTTTCCCCAAAGACATACAGAAAGCTAGCCACAACAGACAGAACCTAAGGAGGCTTGCATCTTTGTTCTCACTTGATGGCTCTCCTTTTGGCAGTTTAGCTGGATATTTTATGATACAGAGAGAGGAAGAGAGAAAGATGGTGAATGCTTTCACAGGGCAGTCACCCATGTGTCCAGTCATCAGGAAAATGCAACTCAAGATAAATGACTCTGAGATTCCATCTTACACTTACAAGAATGGCTAAGATAAAAAGTCCACATGACAGCGCAACTAGTGGAGATGTGGAGAAGAGGAGCACCCCTCCATTCTTGGTGGGAGTGTATGCTTATACAGCCACTTTGGAAATCAATCTGACACTTTCTCACAAATTTGGGAATAGTGCTACCTAAAGACCCTGCCATACCACTCCTGGGTGTATACCCAAAAGATGTTCTACCATACAACAAGGACATTTGCTCCACTATGTTCACAGCAGTTTTATTCATGATAGCCAGAATCTGGAAACATCCTAAATGCTCATCAACCAAAGAAGGAGTAAAGAAATTATGGTACATTTACACAATGGAATACTACTCAGCTATTAAAAACAAGGAAATCTTGAGATTCTCAGGCAAATGAATGGAGCTAACAACGATCATCCTGATACACATGGTATGTAATCACATATAAGCGGATATTAGCCACATAATACAGGATAACCATACTGCAATACATAGACCTAAAGAAACTGAATAACAAGGAGGACCCCAGGGAGAATGCTTATTTCTCGTTCAGGATGAATAGAATAGATACCAGAAGCAGTTGAAGAGAAGGAACAGGAAGAGAGCCTACCATAGAGGTCTTCTGAAAGATTCCACCCAGCAGGGGACCAAAGCAGATGCTGAGGCTCAAAGCCAAACTTCAGGGTGGAGCACAGGGAGTCTTATGGAAGAGTTGGGGGCTAGAGGGACCTGGATGGGTCAGGAGCCTGTCAAGGAGACCAATGAAGCCAACATTTCTGGATGGCAGAAGGGGATACCGCAGAGACTGATGAACCAGTCAAGGACCATGCATGATGAGGACCTAGACCCTCTGCTGAGATGTAGTAGATAGGCAGCACAGTCTCACTGTGGGTACCATAATATGGAAATATGGAAAGTAAGGACTAATTCTGACATGGACTCCGGCCCCTACATGTTTACCACATCTTAAAAGGGGTCGTTGGATCATTGTGTTGTAGATGGTGCTCCTAAATAGTACTCCTAATGGAAGATCTGTGGCTGGTGACAGTCTCCAGACAATGGAGAGTAAGTTTACAATTTGTTTTATTTCTGTTTTTTTTTTTTTTTTTTAGTCTGTGGCTCCTGGTAGGTCAACCAAGTTCCAATGGACGAACTACAGGTATATGAACAATTTGAAGTTTGTAGGCTATTTAATAAAAACTAGATAGAAAGTTTTGTGGTATAGGAAGAACCATGGATCTGGGAGAAACTAAGGGGAAGAACTAAAGATGAATATGATCAAAAGACAACTCATTAAAATTTTTCAAAAATTATCTAAAAATATGTATTGGAGGCAACAGTATGGCACAGGTTCCATGTAGGAGGAGATGAAAACTTGGGGGACTTTAGCTAGGGGAAAAAAAGGAAGATGATATAGAAGGATGGAGGAGGGATGAATAACATTATGAATGTTTGAAAAAGCCACAGGGAAACATTATTTTATGTTTTTTTTAACATGCATTATAATATACACATAAATGTGTAAAATATATGATTTAAAAGAATTAACCCCATCACTTAGGGTGATAATGTTCCCTGTAAGGTTCATAGATTATTTTATAAAACCTCATTTTGAGGCATGGAACCGCTCTTCAAGTTGTTGAAAAGGGAAGTCCAAAAGACTAGTTGGACACAAGGTCCACTCAATAGAAAGGAATTCATGCCTGGTTCTGTAAATGGTCTCTAGAAGAAGCTACTATGGCTACTTTTCTAAGCCAATATAATTTCTGAGCATAGTCTATATACTCCCCATTTTTCTCACAGATAAGTGTAGCTCTCACCCCACATCAGTGGACCTTGTTTTCACAGTAGATGAATATAATTGTAGATTTCCACACCAGTGAAAAATCAGAGAACAACAGATCCCATGGTTCCCATTCCTGAAGGATACATTTACAACACAATCCCTCCAACTAGGGCTAAGGAAAAATTACAGAAGAGGTGGCAGAAGGCAAGTACGTGATACAGAATGAGTATATCTGCTTCCAGAATTTGTGTGTGTGTGTGTATCTGACACAGAAGTTGCATTCAAGAAACCTCAACAACATGATTGCTTAAACAAGACCTGCTTAATGATAGCACCAGGTTGCATGCCAATATGGATGCAGAAATCTCACAAGAACTCACCCCTGGATGAATGGCTACAGGCTATCAAACTGGAATATATCAAAAAGGAATATGAAACAAAAGTTTATAAAGGAACTCCTAGATATCTTATCAGCCTGCCTGACTTTCAGCAATCCCTCCCCTCTGCCTCTGTTAATACCTGTGGTATAATTTCAGAGACATCCAATGGTGATTACCTTCCTACCTGTCTGCTCTTCTATCAGCCATTGTACCTTTTTTCCTGATAGGGACCAACTTCTAAACTCTAAATCCCAGAGTAGCCCCAAGGATGAAAACCAAGCATCACACATCTGTTCTACAATCTAAGAAGCTAAGCTAACAGCAAGCAAAAACATGAACAAAAAGCCAACACAGGCAAGATTAGATATCTGTATGAAGAAATACCACAAATATCTTAACTCCTAAAGTCTACATTACATTGCAAAAACACAAACATGAATAACCGTAAAGAAATTTTAATCCAGTAACATAGCTACTCTTGGAAAGGATTGCACCCAAAGATATTCTAGGTCTATGTGACCTAGCTGAAATCCAGATATGCTCTGGATTACAGTAAGATCTGATTGGAATACATACAAGTCATTGGTATACACCTTTAATCCCATGATAAGGTTAATTTATAGAAGGAAGGTTCCATGTTTGAAATTAGTGTCTAATTGAAGGGCCAACAAAGTGACGAAGCAGAGAAAACTTTGGCAGAATGAGATAGAGATAGGATATGCAAAACTCTGAGGAGAATAAGACAAAAAGGCTACTTAAGAGTAGGGAAGGAATGGGGAGAGAAGGAGGTTTTTACTGATAGTTTCTTACTGGGATAGATTTACAGAGACAAGTTGTAGAGAGAACAAGCTAGACACAAATGAAATCAGAGAGAGCCAGAGAATGAGGAGACAGAAGATTAAAACATAGTCAGAATTACCTTGAGGGTAGGCTGAGAAATTAAGTCAGAAGGCAAGAGAAACCAGTTTGAATCAGTCAGGTTGGAGAGAGGTTTAGGCCAGCTGAGTTGAAACAGCCATCAAGAGTGCAAAAAGACTGGGAAAGGCATAGCAATGGGTTTCATCTCAACATTTATGAACAACAGAGGAAAACTATATGTCCATTAGAAACTGGAACCACCCTCACACCTTTGTAAGAAGAAAGTGAGTGGAATCATGATACAATAATTTCAAAACAGAAATTATTGACATGTTTAAGTACCTCATAAAGCATATGAATAACCATCCAAATAGAGATTATAAAATACAAACAATGAAAATGAAAACAACTAAACATATAAAATAAAACTTAATAAAAAGTTTTGCTAAAGGAAAGTCAAACTGAAGTAAAATTACAGAAGCCAGGTTAGAGTACTATATCCAACGAAACTGTCAGTCATAACTGGAGGAAAGAAGAAAATGTTTCATGATAAAAACAAATTTTAAAAATGTATATACAACAATCATGCTCTACAGAGTATGCAAGAAGGAAAACTTCACCCTAAAAAGAAGATTAACTACTACACTTCAGAGGACAAAGAAATAAATAACCCCAAGAACACTCTGTCAAAAGAAGTCAAAAGCACACCCAACAAAATAACAAGAATTGACAAACAGTATTCAATAAAATCTCTCAATATCATTGGTCTCAATTTTCCAATAAAAAACATAGACTCCAGATCGGATGTGAAAACAGTCTTTAAACTAAAACTAATCAGAAGGTATAGGGAAGGATGCTATACACTCATTAGATGAAAAATCCACCAAGATGTTACTACAGTTTATACACCATATGGGAAGGCATCCAATTTCATAAATGAAACACTCAAACACCTAACACAGTGACAGTGAGCGGTCAATAACCTATTCTAAGCAGGAGATATGTCATCTAGGCAAAACTATAGAAACTAGTAAATCAAATAATATCATAGATAAAATATATCTAAAATACTTATAATGAACATGCCACTCAAGTACAAAAGAATGCATATTCTCAGGAGCCCATGGAACTTTCCTATCGAAATACAACATTCTGTGTAAAATCGGAAATTCAACTGATAGACACTGAGTCTATTGACAATACTCTAGGGCAGCTCTGAAGGTGCTGGCCAAGATAATTTTTTTAAGAGAGAGAGAGAACATGAAACTGGGTTGAGAACAAAGAAGAACAGGATTCGGGAAAAATAGGAAAAGGAAAAAATATGATAAAAATATATTGTATGAAATTCTCAAAAAATAAATAAAAATAAAATTTTAAATAGCAAATGTTAGGTCTTGATGGCTTCACTGCTTAATCCTACAAAACATTAAAATAAATTATTATTATTTTATATAAACATTAAATAAGAGGATTATCATATTAAATATAAAGACTATTACATATATGAAATTATTATACAAACATTAAAATAGGAAGAATTATTTTAAGCTTCCTGCGTATACTTACCATTACCAAATACATAACACCTAATAATGACACAACTAAACCAAAACTAAACTCTAATGTTGATGAACTTGATGGAATTAGTTCCAAAATTCTTATCAAAATACCAGCAATACAAATTCAATAACACAATCTAAGACAGTTATGTGTGTCCCTAGTTTGCTTTCTGTTGCTTTGGTAAATATCAGAAGCAGCTTTGAGGAGAAAACTGTTTTTCTTACCATCCCAAGTTACAGTACCTCTTTAACAGAAGCCAGGGCAGGACTCAAGGCAGGAAACCCTAGGCAGGAACTGAAACAAAGTTTGTGGAGATATGTTGCTTACTGACTTTCTCTTGCTCGCTCATCTTACTTTGTTTTACAAGCAAAGCCCACCAACCCATGAGCTGCATCATCCACAACAGCACAAGCATTCCATTTTAGTCATTGATTTTTTTTTATAGACTTGTCTACACGTAACATATTGGAGGGCTTTTCTCAATTGAAATTAGTTTTCCCAAATTACCTTGGCTTGTGTAAAGTTGACAAAACAAGCAAACACCACCAGTATAGTACACAAATAAGTTGATACAGCTCAACATTAGAAAAAATGGAGGAGAAATAGCATAATTATTTTTTTCCAGGGATCAGAATTTCTTTTATTGAGAAATAGCATATAGTCTTACTACCAGGTCTGACTGTTTTACAGCTTTCTTTTGCCCTCAAGCTTCCCACATGCACTCACCCACCCCTTACAGAATGACATATCATACTTTACTGAAAAAGCAGGATCTACAGATGTAAGCTCAGACATCTCCCTAAGATGAAATGTAACAATTTAACAGTGACTATTTGTACAAATGGATTGAACTAGAAATGATCATAAGGAGTGAGTTAACCCAGAAGCAGAAAGAGTCAAATGGTATATATTCACTTATATCTGGACACTAGCCCAAGGGGCATGTCCCATGAAAGTCTTTTCTTACCAGGAAAGTGGGTCAGAGGGGAGGACATCCTATTGGGACTCTAGGTGAGAGAAGCATGGGAGAATGGGGAAATAGAAGGAACCAGAGGGTCCTAGAAACCTACAAGAAGAACATTATGACGGGCGGATCTGGTCCCAGGTGTCCTGCTCAAACTAAGGCACCAGCCAAGGACAATACGTGCAGTAAACTTTGAACCCCTACCCAGATCTAGCCAATGGACAGGACATTCTCCACAGTTGAGTGGTCAGTGGGGACTGACTTTCACACAAACTCTGGTGCCCCATATTGACCATGTCCTATGGATGGGGAGGCCTGGTGGCACTCAGAGGAAGGATAGCAAGCTACCAAGAAGAGACTTGATACCCTATGAGCATATACAGGGGGAGGAGGGCTCCCTCAGTCACAGTCATAGTCATAGAGGAGGGGAGTATGGGGGAAATGGGAGGGAAGGAGGAATGGAAGGATACAAAGGATACAAGGATATATATATATATATATTTGAATTGAGAAGAGGATGAGAGCCTACCATAGACGTCTTCTGAAAGATTCCACACAAAAGGAGATCAAAGCAGATGCTGAGACTTACAGCCAAACTTTGGGCAAAGCCCAGGGAGTTTTTTGGAAGAGTGGGGGAATACAAGGACTTGGGCGTGGGGGGAAGGAACTCCACAAGGGGACCAAGTGGGTCCAGGAATCTTACAGAGACTGATGCACAAAACAAGTATCATGCATGGTGAATACCTAGAACCCCTGATCAGACGTAGTCCATAGGCAGCTCAGTCTATATGTATGTCCCCTAATATGGAGAGCAGGGCTGTCTTTGACATGCATTTTGTTGCCTGCTTGTGATCACTTACCCGTGGCTGGACAGCCTTACCAGGCCACAGAGGAAGAGGATGCAGGCAGTTCTGATAAGACTTGATAGGCAGGGTCAGATGATAGAGGAGGAGGGCTCCCCCTTTCTGAGGACTAGTGGAGATGAGTAGGAGAGAAGTAGGAGATAGGTTTGGGCTGTGAGGGGATGATGTAAGGGGCTACAGTCTGGATGTAAAGTGAATAAATGTTTAAAAAATTTAAAAAGTTGTAGAGATGAGATTGAAATCCATGAGAGAATAGAATAAGAAGATTCACATTATAGCAATTATTATGCTTAAAGCATAATTATTTTTAGTAAACATAAATAGCACAACCAAATTCTACATGCCCTCTTGAGAACACTTTTTCACAAATTGAACTGTTTACATCAATACATTAAAAATTAGATGCTACACTCCATGCATAGCATCAGAAAAACAGGACATTTTAGAAGCTGATTCTTAATGATCTGACACAAGAGAAGCATGTATACTTTCAGTTACAGGGAAGCAGAAGTATCAGCCACAGCAATGAGGTAGGGAAAAACATTCAAATATGAACAAAAATAAATAAATAAATTTACTTTTTTACAGATGGCATGAGCTTAGACATAAGACTATAAAAAGAATAAAAACAAAACAAAACAAAAACTGGCAGAACTGATTAATTCTGAAAAATTTTAGCAGAATAATACAAAATCACTACAAACACAGAAGCTATACAAGGGTTGATAATGAGTCATCAAAAGAAGACAACAAGAAACAACTTTTTAACAGTTAAAAAGAATTCTGAGACTAAATGTCGCCAAAACCGTGACAGATTTCTACAATGAACACTATAAAACATGAACATAAAATCAAAGCCATAAATTATCAGTAAATGGGAAGATATTTCACAAATAAAAGAACACATCTGGTTGGAATATTTGTACTATCTTCATCAAAGTAGGAGCAGCATTCTTCACATAAAATTCTTTTAAAATATTTTTTAAAGTTTATGTTGAAACTAAATAGCTGTGATGTAAACAAAAAGAGGAAAGCTGAAGACATCACATTGCCTGTCTTCAACATGTCCTAAGAGCATAGAAATAAAAACATCATACAACTAACATACAGACCAGGTGGAAAGGAGTAAAGGGCCAGTAATAAAGCATGTGTTATACTCAATATTTTGTGTGACAAATATATTCCAGTCTCAAGGACCACTTCACTGGATGACTGGATTCCATATATAGAAGAAGGAAATGTACCCCAATTTTACAGAGATGCAAAGGATGTAAAGTAGAATATTTATGGTTATAATGAATGAAATCATTACAAATAATCTGTACAAATAGTTCCTAATATTTGGGTAGCCTAAGATTGTTTTTAAGATATAAAAACACAGGCAATACAAGTGATAAGCAACAAGTATAATATCAATCTAAAAATCTTCAGCACAGTGTAAGACAAAATAAGCAGAATGAAAATGTTTGTAAACAGGAAGTAAATTTAAAAACTGAACATCTGGCCGGGGCCTTGTGTCCATAGTATAAATGGATTTGGAAAAACAACTAGTAAAGCCAACCAAATTAAAAGTATTGCAAGGTATGTATAGAGATTCTCAGAAGACATTAAGAAAGAAGAAGGCCAGGAGATCGTAGACAGCACAATGAAAGTGAGCATCTGGAACCTCAAGCCTACCCCAAGTGACAAACTTTCTCCAACAAGGCCACATCCATTCCAACCTGTTATTAGTGCCACTTCCTATAGAGCTATGGGGGGGGGGGGGCATTTTCATTCAAACCACCATAGTATTGTAAAATAAGTTTCCTATTGTGAATTGTTAAATGTTTATATCATGCAATTCATTGCAGATACACTTTAATTTTTTTTTTAGCTAGCTATATAAAAATATTTCTTTTTGGATTGATCTCTAGTCATAAAATTTACTCAATCATTCCTCAGGAGTTACTCCTAGGCCCCATCAATCCTGATTTGGGAAAGATGCCCAAGAAAAGGTCTGTGATCATTAGGAACTATTCTACTACATTAACATGTATGTCTCAATCAGAAACACAGATGAATGCCCTGTCTAGTCCTCCCTGACAAAGGAACACCCACAAGTTACACAAGTACTTGCCTCAAAATTACTGGATTAGTAATAAAAGGGTAAATCTCTTCATCCTGTAGGGACTACAAAAGCTATAACTCTAATTGAGTTATTATAGAGTCTTTTCAAATAGTTTTCAGTCTTATGATTGTTTCTTCTCTATGCATTAAGAAGTAAGCTAAAATTGTGTGGTGGCTATGATTGGCCTGGATTTGCACTTTAGGATTGAGAATTTATTAAGCACATATTAAATTTCATGAAGCTTTATTTAATAGCATAATATTTTTAACATTTTATAACTTCACTAGACATGCAATGAGTAATTAGTTATAATTTAGCTGAATCTCTGTGGTACAGAATTTGTCTAAACCCAAGCATGACTTCAGAAAGCTCTTAGTTCTTTGGGATTCAGTAATGTAAGATCATCTTATCACTGAGTTATTATTCTGTTTCCATACAAATATAAAAACTTCATAATTTATTAAACCAATAATTTAATTTATCTCAATTAAAAATTTGCTGAGACAAGAAAACAATAGCATAAAACTTGGATTTGAATAGCAAAGTATATTACTTAATTGCAGTTTAAAATTACTTAATTTAACATTCCTATACTAACAAGGGAACATTTAAAACAAGTATTGTGAAGCATTAAAAAATAAATTGGCACACATTAGTGGCTGAGGAAGGAGCTTATAGAGGCTGTGTTCAGGGTAGTGGACAATGGAGGTGGACACACATGAAAACAACTAAACTCTGTGCCTGAGCTGCCGTGTCCCAAAGAGGAATATCTGTTAACTCTCTGCTTGTGCATATATTTAGATTTATTTCTTTAAAAGTTAAAATAAGATGTACATTTAGCCAATGTTTATGTGCTTTTTCTCCTGGAAACCTTCATTTTAGTTGTTTATTAGTATGAGTGTCCCTTATTATATTTCTAAAGCACAACTTCACCTAGTATGATTAATAGATATATGACTTTGGTAAGTGTCTCAAATACTGGTTCCCGATACAAATGAAAGATAGTGTGATGGTATAAATTATTATGGAAAACCCTAGGAGATGACTATTAATATCTTCTCTTGCTAATGTTCCTCTACAGTAATGTTTATAGGGATATTTGCACTCCCAGAACTAATATGTTGTAAGGGCTCCATATTTTTATCATTAAAAATAAGTATATATATATATATATATACATATATATGTAAATGTGTTTTCCTTCCATTTTATGACTTTACTTTTAATCAATTGAATTTAGATATATGCAAACTAATAGTATTTGGATCGTTACATGTTTATCTTGATATGTAGGCATAGGCCACTATATCATATTAAAATACTTTATAAGACTGATTTTATAAGTTATATAACCTATTAAAATATGACAGTATACATTGAAACCTCTATGTGAGCTGACTCACAATATTGAAATTTTCATGTTGTGTTTATGACTAAAATGAAAAGAGAAAGAATATTGTATTAGCTCTTGTCCCTTTATAAAAAGAAATTGAACCCTTTTCAGACTCTATAGCTCCCTGTTTGAATGATCATAGAACATAATGTATAGAAAATGCAGGTATAAAGACAAAACTTCCCATTTCTATGAGGAAATGATGTCACTGACATAGAGTGATATGCAAAGCATGAATAGGATCATATAATACAAAGAATATCTCTAACTAAATTTTATGTTTTCAAAACTGTGTGTTTGTATGCATGTGTGTGCAATGCCTGTAGTGGTGTGTCAGATATCCTGGAATTGGTGGTACAGGTGGTTTTGAGGTGCTGGTGTGGGTGCTGGGAACCAAATTCTGAGCCTTTCTAGAGCATTAGGGTTCTTAGCCACAAAGACATCTTTCTGTCCCCACACCACCATCTCTTTAAGTAAATTTTTGAGTGAATTCACTTTTTCTCAAATATAGAAGTCATTTCAGCTATTTGAAGACATGTAAAAGGTTTTTCTATGTATTTAAATTTGCTTCAAATAAACAAGTGATAATGAATGTATAATGCCCCTTTAAAACTAATAAAAGTGCAAATCAAGGGTGTAGTTACATAATATTTTATGCTTGTGGCTTACAAAATATAGAGGTTATTATAAAATGGATTTTATAAGATGGATAATCTTTTTTTTGAATTTTTAAAATTAATTTATTCTTGTTACATCTCAATGTTTATCCTATCCCTTGTATCCTCCCATTCTTCCCTCCCTCCCATTTTCCCATTATTTCCCTCCCCTATGACTGTTCCTGAGGGGGATTACCTCCCCCTGTATATGCTCATAGGGTATCAAGTCTCTTCTTGGCAACCTGCTGTCCTTCCTCTGAGTGCCACCAGGTCTCCTCCTCCAGGGGACATGGTTAAATGTGAGGCACCAGAGTACGTGAGAAAGTCATATCCCACTCTCCACTCAACTGTGGAGAATGTTCTGACCATTGGCTAGATCTGGGTAGGGGTTTAAAGTTTACCGCCTGTATTGTCCTTGGCTGGTGCCTTAGTTTGAGCGTGACCCCTGGGCCCAAATCTGCTTATCATAATGACCTACTTTCTTTCCCTCCCTCCTTCCCTTTATCCTTTTTTCATTTTTCTTTTTGATGCAAGGTCTTTTTATTTAACCCTGGTTGTTCTAAAACTCAATATGTAGACCAGACTGCTCTCAGTTTCCCTACTAAGTGCAGGGATTAAAGGCATGAACTGCCACTCTTGGCCACTGATAACTTTTCATGAATGTAGAGAAGGTTTGGAAGCAAGCACTAGAACAACAATGTACAATAATAAGTACAGCAAGTTAGTTTAATAGTTTATAGAACAAAAAAGTGACAATGAACACTCACCATGCCTTACTACAAAGGGCAGAAGCATGGGACGTTTTTATGGTAATGATAGATAATCAATGAGTGATTACATAACCTTAAATGTCATCTAGCTGTGTCAGAATGGTGATTTTAGGAAAGTTTTGAATAAGACCTGTAAGAGAATTAAATTATTCACTGGATTCTGAACCTTGGGAGGTCTTTTTGTGAGCATGCAATTGGTAGACATTAGTTGAGGTAAAGATGTCTAAATTTGGAATTCTAAGTTTTTGTTACAAAGAAAATTTATAAACCTTTTGAGAAGTAAAAAAGTAGCATGTGAGACCTCTGTTTAAGTGCAAATAAGTTCTTTGAGGTTATTCATTTATTCACATATAATTATATGTGGTATATCACAATATGAAAAAAGTACAAAATAAGGCTTGAAAAAACTGATGGAATTTATAATTTTCTTCAGTAGACTTCAGTACAAAATACTGGAACTTATTTTTTTCTTTTTACCAATTTCAATTTGTGATTTTGTTTGTTTGGTTACAAATAATAATACAATAATTTCTGCTATGTTGTGTCTTCTAAATGTATTCTTTCTGGTCAGAAATAGTTTAGGGCCATTAGTCTCAAGACACCAAAATAATTTTTTTACTCTAGTAGGAAATATATTCTTCATGATTTACAAATAGAATTCTCTTTATCTCTGTGTCATATATTTCAGTATTTCAGACTTTCAGAATTTAGTCTGCATAATAGTTTCTTATCCTACCCAAGTTCTAATGCTCGAAACTGAGGAAACTGGAGTTAGATCAAAGCGTTTCTAGGTCACGCTAATAAGCTGACTGAAACACATCTGGCTAAAAACAGTTTCCCAACACTACAGGTCAGAGCAAGGCAGATGCAGCCCTGACAGATCCAAGCAATTAATCCACTTAGACAGAAGAGATGGTGGGGTGACCTGCCTCGCATCAGTCTTCATGTCAGAGCCTGCCCATCTCAGTAATGAAACATACTGCAAGGCACTCTGTCTGACCTCTGACTTCTGCATTGGCATCAGACGACAGTTGTGATTATCATTGCCCTCCTGGTCCATAATCTCACTGCTAGGGATTTTGTAAACCCTCTTATCCTTTGTTGCCAAGCAATTTTCAAGTGAAACTATGGATGTCCTGCTTCATCTTGTAACTGTCATGAATGTGTGAAATTTTGCTCTGATAAAGATGGGATCTGCCAGATAAGCATGCAACGTGTTAAAGGAAAGAAAAACATTATATTTTTGTATTGAAATTTCATAGACACTGTTATATAGGGCAATGTTTGTTACATAGTATTTATATTCCATATCTAGAAGACCTTTGCTTTTATTTTAGAGTCGGTTTTCCATTTTTTAGTCAAATATGCATTGAGGATTAGAAATACTTAACTACTCCCAGCATATGAATTTAGCTTTTTAAATGCTATTACTGTATCCAATTTGTTACATAGAATCAATTTTGGCCCTAAATTTTTCTCTTCTCATTTATATAATCAAGAAAAATTTCAAACTAGACCAAAGTTCCAGAACAATGTTAACAGATAGTAAATACAGTATTTTTGTAAAAATTTCACCTTATAGGACTGTGGTTTTAGCTTAATAATAGAATACTTGTGGACTAAGCATGAGATTCTGGCTCCATCCCCAGCTTCACAGAAAGAAAACCCACAAACGAGTCAGGTATCCATTGAAAGCTACAGGGACACTTTCAGTTTCCACATCATCCTATTACTGGAGCTAGATTTACACTCTATGATTATTTTAATAATGCTTAATAAAGTAATTAAATTATAGGTTACAGAAATAGTGAACAAATACTGAAGTCTGTAAGGCCCTTCGAGGTATGTAGGCTGTTGACTTGGCTTATATGATTGAACCAGCAAAGCCCTGGTTAGGTATAGATTGTTAAGGAAACTGCTATAATTTAGTTTTATGAATTATTGTTTTTAGCAACTGAAAGTAAAAATTGTTTGCATCC
The DNA here is from genome assembly GCF_903995435.1 of Acomys russatus. Lineage (NCBI taxonomy): Eukaryota > Metazoa > Chordata > Mammalia > Rodentia > Muridae > Acomys > Acomys russatus. The sequence continues at coordinate 61,527,752 of NC_067146.1, forward strand.
ACTCAATATCTAAATTTCATCTTATCAATGTTAGACAGTCTCCCACCTCTACCTGTAGATCAGCAGGATGCCCAGGAAGAAAACATTCCTTAGAAGAAATGAGCATATCTACAGTGTGAAGTAGAAAGGGGCCTGAGCCATGAGAAGACATGGACAAAGTTTGGCAATTCAACCCCCATTTGGTTTGTGATAATTGAAATTGTAAACTCAATCTCAGCAATCCTTAAATGAATATATAACACCCGAGATTCTGAAACTAACCATAGCAACTACAGTGAAGCCACACCTTTCTTTGTTTTGTTTTGTTTGTTTGTTGTTGTTATTGTTTTTATCTAGATTTGAGATATTTCATTTTAGGGTGTTTGTTTGTTTGTTTAATTTGTTCACATTACATCCTGATTGTAGACCCTCCCTTGTAGCCTAGCGGACCCACCATCCCTCTCTAATCCCTTTCTTCCCTCCCCTAGTCCTCAGAAAAGGGGAGCTCTCCTGCCCTAACATCTGACCTCAGCCTATCAAGTCTCATCTGGACTGTATCTTCTTCCTCTGTGGTCTATGTCCTCCTCATGCATGGTCCTTGGTGGGTGCATCAGTCTCTGCAGCACCACCCCCAGGACGCAGATTTGTTGGTTTCATTCTTCATTATGAGGCTCCTGACCGCTTCCATGTCTCTCTATTCCCCAACCATTCCATAAGACTCCCTGGACTCCATTCTGAAGTTTGTCTGTGAGTCTCAGCATCTGCTTTGATCCCTTGCTGGGTTGAATCTTTCAGAGAACTTCTATGGTAGGCTCCTTTCCTGTTCCCGTTCCTTCTTGTCAAGTGCCTCTGGTGTCTAGTCTACTTGACCTTCTGGATGAGAATAAAGCATTCTCCCTAGGATTCTCCTTGTTATTTAGCTTCTTTAGGTCTATGTATTGTAGTGTGGTTATCCTGTGTTATGTGACTAATATCTGCTTATAATTTTCAGTTCAAGCTCTAAGATTAAGAATTAATAAATGGGACCTCATGAAACTGAAAAGGTCTGTAAGGCAAAGGACACTGTCAACAATACAAAAGGACATGCTGGTTGTAGGCCCGTCCCTCCTCTTCTCCCAGTCCCAGCTCTCTCCCTCTCCCTTCTCTTCCCTTTCTGATTCCTCAGAAAAGGGGAGGCCCCACTCCCTATCCACTCCAGATCATCAAGTCACATCAGGACTGAGCATGTCCTCCTCCTCTGTGGCCTGGCAAGACAGTCCCTCCAGACAGAAGTCATCAAAGAGCTGGCTATGTAGTCCATGTCAGAGACAGCCCCTGCTACCACTATTAGAGGACCCATATGAAGTCTGAGCTGCCCAGCATCTATATCTGTGTTGGGGCTTAGATCCAGTCCATGCATGGATCCTGATTGGTGCTTCAGTCTCAGCAAACCCCTCTGGGTCCTGGTTCATTGGCTCTGTTGGTATTCCCGTGGAACTCCTGCTACCTCCAGATCCTTTTCTCCATCCTCCACTTTGCACAGAACTCCCTCTGTATCATCCAGTTTTTGGTCGAGTCTCAGCATCAGTTTTGATGGGCTGCTGGGTGTAGCCTCTCAAAGTATAACTCGACTAGGCTCTTCTCTGCAAGCATAGTTTCAAGGGTGGGCTCTTCCCCATGAGACAGGTCTTGGGTTGGATCTGACATTGGTTGGAAATTCCCTCCATCTCTAGCCTATATGCTTTATCTTTATCTCTGCATATCTCATAGGCAGGGTAACCGTTGAGTTGAAGTTTTTATGGTGGGTTGGTTTCCCCCTCCCTCTTCTATGAGTTTTCTCTACTTGGAGCAAGTCTTCTTCAGGTTCTATGGCCCACGCTAGTAGGAATCTCTGTAGGAGTTGCCCTCATATCCTCCCAGGAGCCTACCCTGACTTAGGTCTCCAGCTTGTCACAGAGATGCCCCTGTTCACAGTTTCTCTTTCGCCTACAGGTCTTCTATCTTTGATCCCTATTCTTGCAAGGTCTGATCTCCACCTTCATGTCTCTTCACATTCCCTCTCCTGTTTTGTTCTCTCTCTTCTGAGATCAGATGAGATTGAGTGAATACAGGGTGGTATGGCTTTACACTTTGTTACTTCTCAAACCACTACCTATGCCTATTTTATTTCTCCTTCTGAGTGAAATTTTAGTATTCTCCCTTGCATCCTCCTTGTTACTTATCTTCTTTGGGTCTGTGTATTGTCATATGTTAGTTCTGTAGTATATGGCTAAAATCCACTTATAAGTGAGAACATACCATGTGTATCTTTCTGGGTCTGGGTTACCTACTCAGGATGACTTTTTCTAGTTTCTCCCATTTGCCTTCATTTTCATGATTTCTTTGTTTTAATACCCGAGTAGCATTCCATCGTGTTAATGTACCACATTTTCATTTTCTATTATTCAGTTGAGAGACATCTAGGTTGTCTCTATGAACTTAGTTAAGCTACTGTCTTTATGGTATGGTAGAGTATCTATAAGCTATATGTCAAGTAGTGATATAGCTGGGTCTTTGGGAAGAGCTACTCCCAATATTCTGAGAAAGTGTCAGATTGACTTCCAAAGTAGTTGTACAGGATTGCACTGCCACCAGCAATAGAAGAGTGTTCCCCTTTCTCCACATCCTCTCCAGCATGTGCTGCCACTTAAGTTTTTGATCTTAGCCATTCTGATAGGTGTAAGGTGAATCTCAGAGTAATTTTGACTTACATTTCCCTGATGAATAAGGACAGTGAGCATTTCTTGAAGTACTTCTCATCCATTTGATATTCCTTTGTTGAGAATTTTCTGTTTAGTTCTATGCCCCATTTTTAATTGTTATTTTGTTATATATATTGATATCAGCCTTTTGTCAGATGTAGGATTGTGAAGACCTTTCCCCAATCTATGTATTCCTACTCTATTCTACTGACAGTGTCCTTTGCCTTAAAGAAGCTTTTCAGTTTCAAGAGGTCCCATTTATTTATTTTTTTAAAAGATTTATTTATTATGTTACAGTATGATCAGATCACATTATAGATGGTTGTGAGCCACCGTATGGTTGCTGGGAATTGAACTCAGGACCTCTGGAAGAGCAGTCAGTGCTCTTAATCACTGAGCCATTTCTCCTATCCTGAGGTCCCATTTATTAATTATTGTTCTTAAGGATTGAGCTGTTGGTGTTCTGTTAAGGAAGTTGTTTCTTATTACAATGAGTTCAAGGCTGTTCCCTACTCTCTCTTCCAAGATATTTATGGTATTATTTTGAGGTCTTTGTTCCACTTGGACTTGAGTTTTGTTCAGGTAATAAATATGCATCTATCTGCATTTTTCTACAGGTAGACATACAGTTAGGCCCGCACCATTTATTGAAGATACTGTCTTTTTTCCATTGGTTGCTTTTGGCTGCTTTTTCAAAAACCAAGTGGTCATAGGTGTGTGGGTTTATTTATTGGTCTTCAATTTGATTCCATTGATACACCAGTTTATTTCAATGCCAGTACCATGTAGTTCTTTTATTACTGCTCCTCTGTAGTATAGCTTGAAGTCAGACATAGAGATACTTCCCATAGTACTTTTAATGTAAAGGATTGTTTTAGCTATTCTGGGTTTACTGTTTATCCATATGAAGTTTAGAATTGTGCTTTCAAGGTCAGTAAAAAATTGCGTTGGTATTCCTATGGAGATTGCTTTTGGTAAAATGAACATTTTTGCTATATTAAACCTACCAATCCATAAGCATAGGAGATTTTCTATCTTTTGATATGTTCTTCAATTTCTTACTTCAGAGACTTGAAGTTCTTGTCATACAGGTCTTTGACTCATTCGGTTAGAGTTACACCAAAACACATTATATTATTTGTGAATATTGTGAAGGGTGTTGTTTCTTTTCTTTCTCAGCCTGTGTTTTGTTTGTGTATGGCTCTGCCTTCCATACCAGTGGCAGCAGCCATCAGGGTCTACCAAAAGCAGGGAGGCAAGGCTGCCCTATGACCACTATGTGTGATTTATTGGGTCTCGGCTTTGTACTATTAGCAATGAGGAGGTCTGCCCTGTGATCTATGTCATTCCAGGGTCCAAGCTCTGCCTGAAATCCCAGGGGTTGCAGTCCTCAGGGAGGAATAGTGGCAACAGCATCAGGGATTCTTAGGGACTTTCAAGCCTGCCAACACCAGGCACAAGCAGATGGCTAAAGGACAGCATAAGACAACACTCGCTCAACAAATCTTGGGGCTTTACAGCATCACCAGAACCAAGCTATCATACTGCAACAAGCTCTGGATAGCCTAACATAGATGACACACAGAAAACAACCTTAAATCTAACCTTATGTAGGTAATAGAGGCCTTGAGACAGGAAACGAATAAATCCCTCCTAGAAATACAGGAGAGTACAACAAATCAGGTGAGAAAAATTAATAGATACCTTAAAGAAATACAGGAAAATACCAGCAAACAGAAGAAGGAAATGAATAAACTGTCAAGACCTACAAAGGGAAATAGAAATAATAAAGAAAACACAAATGGAGGCAATTCTTGAGATGGAAAATATAGGAAAGAGAACGGGAAGTACAGACACGAGCATAATCAAGAAACTACAGAAGATGGAAGAGAGAATCTCAGACATAGAAGATATTATAGAAGAAATAGATACATAGGTCAAAGAAAATGCTATATCTAAAAAGTCCCTAACATAAAATATCCATGAAATCTCAGACACCATGAAAAGATGAAACCTAAAATAATAACAACAGAAGGAGAGGAGTCCCAGCTTTAAGACCCAGAAAATATCTTCAATATAGGAAATGTCTTCAAAGAATAGAAGAAAATTTCCCTAACCAAATGAAAATATACCTACAAATGTACAAGGAGCCTACATAACACCAAATAGATGATTTGTGGAGGCAGGGGAGAAGTCCAGTAAGGAATATAGAGCTATACAAAGTTACTGAAGCATCTTCAGAGTGTAATAGACTCTTAGACTAAGATGACCCTATGCAAATATCCTAATTTGGGATGAGAGTATTTTTATTTATGGGTTGACTAGAAATTGAATGCAAATGACCCTAGGGTCAGAGAGAATTTGAAACCAACACCTTTAAGAACTGCAGAAATAAGTTATATCCTAATAAGGTAGAGTCCACAGCACACAAAATATAGAATGTGGGCATTTTCAAATTTCTTTCTACATTTAGGTGACCATATTTCTAAAACTGTTCTATAATTATGATTGCTGGTACTCTATTCCCATCTAAAATAAATATAATGTTTTCTATTTATTTGTTCAAGGAGTTTCTTACAACAAAATATGCATATGTTATATATAATATATACAATTGTAATTGAAATTTATGGAATATTTAAATATGATCCTTACCAAAAATGCTTGAGACTTACTATAATTTTTGAAGAGACAAGATCTCCCAATGTGCCATTGCTGGCCTTGAACCTACAGTTTTCTTATCTCTTTCTGCAAATACTGTAACTACCATTTTCATCTCATAAATGCGTTTTTATTTTAGTATTATGTAGTATAAATACTTATACTGTTTTTTCCCAAGCACATAGCTATTTCATTAATACTCAAAGCTTCCCTCCCTGATTTGCTACGCAACTTTATTACCTAGTAAATTCTCATATGCACATATTCTCCATGCTCCCGTTGATCTATTTCCCCATTCCCTCCATCCACACCATATTTTTCATTAATAATGATTTATTGTGAAATTCTCTTGTCATTATTCTTTTCTCCTCATTATTTCCCTGGCTACTTCACACATTTAATCTCTGAGATGAAATTTCCAATCAGAATGTCAAGACATAAAGCAACCATGATCACACAAAAGCAAACAAATCAAAAATATTTTTAAAAGGATATTTTTATTGAATTTATGTATTAATTTGGAAGGAACTGGCATCTTTACAGCACTGAGGCTTTTTTTTTCCCCAAAGATATAGCATCCATTTTATTTACTTGGGTCTTCCTTTGTGTTGTGATGGGATGTTCAGCTGATTTGGCATTCAGCTCAAGCACAGAATAGAAACAGCTTGTGTTGTCTGTGTACAATGATTCTAAGACTGTGTGTCAGGATAACCCAGATCATGTCATCTCTTTTTGTGTAAGTGCTCAAACTATAACATTTGCACATAGAATCCATACACAAATGTTTAATCACTATAAAGCACAATTCTTCACTTCTTTTTGCTCAACTTGTATATAAAACCATATTTAGGCATTTACTTTAAAAAATTAATATGCAGCAACCAAAGTGTATGTAAATTTAGATTTTATTTTCTGCAATAATATTACAATTTTTCTCATTAATAAATTGTTTTAAATTTTTTAACTAGTAAAATGCTTTGTTTTAGATTTTAGTAAATAATTTAGTAAATAATTATTATTTAGTAAATAATAAATACAGTAAATACAAATTTTCTGTATAAAATTTGGTTATTTATGATACATTATATTTTAACTTTATTTGGAATTATATATGCATTTTATAGTTATAGAGTCAGTATATTTTATAAAAATTTTGTACATATACAAAAATTAAGCTTTCAAAATATGTTTACAAAACTAAATAATACATAGAAAGTCTAACATACCACAGATGACAGAGTTGATTATTTTTATTGTTTTAATATGCATTAATTTATTGAGCCTATTCATTAGACACAATTTATCATATTATATTCAGTCTTGATTACTATAAATAATGAAATATAGACAAATATTTATATCTTTAGTACCTGTTACTAGCATTGAAACTTTGAAAATCCTCATGCTTGGATGTATATTACTATTCTATATGCCATGTCAAATTTTAGAAACATAAATACAGGAATGAATGAAATTCATAAAAAGACAATACAATTTAAGAGAAATATTATTTACTTTTATCTATATCATATCACCAATGTGATACCAATAGGTATAAATTACATTTCTTTGCATTTTTTTCTGTCCCAAATCTGTTAGACTTTATATTTAAAAAAGCACTTTGGGGATATAATATTAAATGAAGCCCTAAGAATAGGTCCATACTCACAAAGGACTTCTGACCTTATGTGAACATAAAGCAAATTATATCTCTACCTACAATGCACCAATGAAGCTCAATTCAGAGCGAGTAAGTAGTCCAGAAGCTAGGAAGAGACCCTTACTAGCACCTAACCACACTTGAACTCTGGCAGAAGAAGGAGCAATGGAGTAGATATTGCTAGCATTTGGGAAGGGTCTCACAAGATAACATCTAAGTATCTGGAGAAAAGTCTGTAGTATCAGCATGAAGAATGGCTAGGAATCCAGCTAGTAACTATCTACTGGAAATAGTGTCACCCTCAATACCCAAGAAACTAAGGGAGACAGAGAAAACTCACTGGAACACATAGCACAGGAAAAATCTATGACTTAAAAGTAATACATGGTGCTATATTCGGAAAGCTGACCTGGACACATGGGCTCTACAATGCATATGGAAACTCAGAGAAATGGGACACTGTGAATAGACAATAATAAAGTTATTGGTTACTGTTGTAGGTTGAATGTTCTGTAGCTGGGTTATATAGATGATTTGTAGAGTATCTCCCAGTGTCATGAACACCAGCAGGGGTGAAGCTACTACTTGGGTACTGGATGGAATTCTCTATGCTTGATAAGATAAGCAAGTGTTGTCTTTATTGTTAGATTTTGATGGCAATTACATTGAATCTGTAGATGGCCTTTGATACGGTATCTGTTTTTAACATTCCTGCAAGATATAAATTGCATTAGTGCACAGATAAAATGGAAATAACCAACCACTTTTTTATTTGATTTAAGGCCCTCTTCAAGAAATGGAGCCTATACCTAAAATGCCTAAGAACATAACACTGAAAAGGCAGTAGGATAGGGGAAAACATAATACTATTATTCTGTTAAAGACACAAAGCAATAAAAAATTGTGTAGGTATTTTGATAGGGATTGCATTGAATCTGTAGATTGCTTTTGGTAGGATGGCCATTTTTACTATGTTAATTCTCCCGATCCATGAGCAAGGAAGATCATGCCATCTTCTCAGGTCCTCTTCAATCTCTTTCTTCAGAGTTTTGAAATTTTTTTCATACAAGTCCTTCACTTGCTTAGTTAGGGTAACTCCTAGATATTTTATATTGCTTGTGGCTAATGTGAAGGGTGTGGTTTTCCTAATTTCTTCCTCTGCAAGCTTGCCATTTGTGTATAGGAAGGCTACAGACTTTTTTGAGTTAATTTTGTATCCAGCCAATTTGCTGAAAAAAGAAATCTTCACCAACCCTACATCTGAAAAGGTCTAATATCCAAAATATATAAAGAACTCAAGAAATTAAACACCACCAAACCGAATAACCCAATTGAGAAATGGGGCTTGGAACTAAACAGAGAATTCTCAACAGAGGAGTATCAAATGGCTGAGAAACACTTAAAGAAATGCTCAACCTCCTTAGTCATCAGGGAAATGTAAATCAAAACAACTCTGAGATACCATCTTACACCCATCAGAATGGCTAAGATCAAAAACTCAAGTATCTGGCGAGGATGTGGGGAGAGAGGAACACTCCTTCATTGCTGGTGGGAATGCAAACTAGTACAGCCACTTTGGAAATCTCTCTGGTGCTATCTCAGAAAAATGGGAATAGGGCTTCCTCAAGACCCAGCTATTCCACTCCTTGGAATATACCCAGAAGATGCTCCAGCACACAACAAGAAAATTTGCTCAACCATGTTCATAGCAGCCTTATTCATAATAGCCAGAACATGGAAACAGACTAAGTGTCCCTCAGTAGAAGAGTGGATAAAGAAACTGTGGTACATATACACTATGGAATACTACTCAGCTATTAAAAACAAGGAATTCCCGAAATTTGTGGATAAATGGATTGATCTAGAAATGATCATAATGAGTGAGTTAACCCAGAAGCAGAAAGAATCAAATGGTATATACTCACTTATATCTGCATACTAGCCCAAGGGGCATGTCCCACAAAAGCCTTCACTTACCAGGAAATTGGGACAGAGGGGAAGGCATCCTATTGGGACTCTAAATGAGAGACGCATGGGAGAACAGCAAAATAAAAGGATACAGAGGGTCCTAGAAATCTACAAGTAGAACAATATGATAGGCAGATTTGGGCCCAGGGGTCCCGCTCAAACTAAGGCACCAGCCAAGGACAATACAGGAGGTAAACTTTAAACCCCTTCCCAGATCTAGCCAATGGTCAGAATATTCTCCACAGTTGAGTGGAGAGTGTGATATGACTTTCTCACGTACTATGGTGCCTCACATTTGACCATGTCCCCTGGAGGGGGAGACCTGGTGGCACTCAGAGGAAGGACAGCAGGTAGCCAAGAAGAGACTTGATACCCTATGAGAATATATAGGGGGAGGAAATCCCCCTCAGGAACAGTCATAGGGGAGGGGAATAATGGGAAAATGGGGGCAGGGGGAGGAATGGGAGGATACAAGGGATGGGATAAACATTGAGATGTAACAAGAATAAATTAATAAAAAAATATATATTTCAAAAAAAAAAAAGACACAAAGCAATTAAGTGACTCCTAGTGAGATACTATTATTCCAAAAGATTAGTGCCTTACTCAACCCACTATAGAGAAGCTTCTTTTCACAATAGATGGGGATTAACACAAAGACTCACAACTGCACAATGTTCAGAGAGTAACAGACTTTGAAAATTTCAATCCTGTATGAGGTGTCTTAATCAACCCCCTCTCCCTCAATGATCAGGGATCTTTGTGGAAAATAGAAAGATGGATGGCTCAAAGGAAACAGTGTAGTGCATATATTTAAATTTATTTTAATTTTCGTTTCTTATATCTCTATCTCACTTCTCCACCCCAACACCAGGTAGGAGAGAAAGAAGGTTAGTGGGGAGAAGGGGAATAGTTTTCCTTAGCTACCTCCAGCTCTTTAGGGTCATTGTGTTCCTTGGGGGCAAGTCCAATCCTCATTTCAGGAGTCTCTAATTTATTCTCCTCAAACTGCATCAACAGCAACAAGGAGCAGCAGGGAGAAGCACCAACAGCCCTCATCTTTCTGCAGGCCCCAGTCTCTCTGGGTTTGGCATTCATTCCCACTACAAAGACCATACCCTTGCACAAGGCAGCTCCCAGATGACAAACATCACGTGCCCTTAGGCAGTTATCAGCTGTGGAAAAAGTGGAGCAACTGCCATATCCCACACATGGGATAAAAACAAAAATATTTTTACATACCATAAGCCCCAACTTCCACAACAAAACAGTATTCCAGATACAACAGGACTGGTGCACTTATGAACTAACAGCTATTGTGATAGCATGCACAAGACTGACACAAGTTCAGACCAAATAGACTCTTAACACTGACAGTGGGAATTAGACACCAGATCTCCCCCCAACCAAGGAGCTCTCTAAAGTTCATGCCTGCTGAGAAAGAGAAAATAATTTTGTTTGTTTGTGTGTTTGCTTGTTTTAACTGTCACTGAGTTTACAAACATACTCCATGGGAAACCTAAAGCTCAGGAAAGGTTGACAAAGATAAAACTAACTAAATAGTATTTTTTTGTATGTGGATGTTTTGTTTAATTTCATTTTATTTTAATTTTTTGCACTGTCTTTTTCTTGCTTTGTTTTGATTTTTATTTTAGCGGGATTTTGTTGTTGTATTTATTCCTTGTTTGTTTCTGTGTATATATTTCTTGTAATTTTATTTTTTAATTTTGAGAGAAAGCAATAGATCATTGGAGTGAGTGGATAGGAAGGCTAGAAGGATCTGGGAGCTGTTGAAAAAGAAGAAAACATGGTCAATATATGTTATATAAAAATTAATAAAACATTTAAAAAGACATTGTGTCCATATCCATAATAATAATCATACTTCAGTACTGGGCCCAGGAGAAAAGGAACTAAAAAATGGCTGACAAAGCCATGTAGAGTATTGTTTCCTTTGTTTGTTTTACCACATAAGTCTGGGAACTTGTTATGTACAGCAAGCTGTCCTGTCCCTCTCTCCTGAGTGCTAACATTAAAGGTGTATGCCACTATGCATAGTCTTAGAATAATCCTCTTAGTAAAACTCAAGGAATTACACTAAATAACACTTAATACAAAAGAAATGAAATTCAGAAAATAATTATGAATAAAACAAGAATGATAGAAAATTGAAACCACAAAGAATATTGAAACCTGCATGGTATAATTTGATCCAAAACAATTTATCGAAGATCCCATTTTCAATATTATTTTTCAAATTTTGTGTCTTCATTTAAAATCAAGTAAGTGTAGTTTTTTGAATTCATTGAATGTATTATATCCTATTCCATTGATTTGCTTTTTATTTTTGTGCCTCTGGCACGCTATTTTACTGTTGATATACTAGATAAGTTGATATTGGATATTACAATACCTCTAGAATTTTCTTTTTTTTTCTCTTCAGCATTGTGGCTATCTCTGAAGTTTTTCCTTTTCCATACAAATTTTAACATTTTTTTCCATTTTTACTTTGTTCGTGAATAATGACTACCGATCCATGACTGCAGAAGGTCTTTACATCCTCTTCTAATGCCTTCCTTAATTTTTCTTCAGAGCTTTAAGGTTTTCATTGTAAAAGTCCTTAATCTTTTTTCTAAATTTACCTCAAAGCATTTTGTTTTATGCTTTAAGGCTCTTGTGAGAGTGTCTCTCTAATTTTTTTGCAGTATGTTGGTCATTTGTATATGGAAAGATTACTAATTTTGTGTGTTAATTTGCATCTTACTACTTTTCTAAACGTTAATTGGTTCTCTGAGTTTTTAAGGTGTCATATCATATCGTTACATATCACATCATATCATAGCATCTGGTATATTTTTATTGTTGGTGTGGCAGTAAATTTGTGTAGGCACAATGGAAATCAGTGTAGACATTCCTTGAAAAGATAGAATCAGAACTACCGTAAGATAACTCTGTAACACCTTTGTGTCTATCCCAAAGGATTTTATATCATAATGTGGAGATAATTTCTCATCTATGTTCATTGCTGACCCCATTTACAATAGCTATAAAAACAGAATCAGACATCACACACTGATGAATAGATAATAAAAATGTGGTACATATACCAGGTAGAATTTGATTCAGCTTAAAAAAAATTTAAATTATGGAATTTGTAAGTAAAAGGGTGGATCTTAGAAAAATAATAGTGAGGGAAGTAAAATGATATCTGGAAAGACAAACATCACATATTCTATCTCATATGTAGTTCCCACATTTTAACCTATAGATTTTGGAGTTTACTTTGGAGTACCTACAGAATTCACAAAACTAGAATGACTAGACTGGGGTGAGGGATGACTTTACAAGAGAAGATAGTAGAATATAAATGATGCCGTTGGGGAGATATGGGAAATGTTTAATCACGGAAGAAAGTGACACGAAAGGTAAAGAGCATGAGAAGGACTAAACAAAGCAAAGATTGTATGAAAAGCTACTACTCTGTAAGCTGCTTTAAAATGATTCAAAATGCATTATTAATCCATAAATACTGAATAATAATCTGCTAAAAGTCATGAGTTATTAAGCAAAAATCCTAGTCTAAGATAGTTGGCTGCCTTCTATGAATTTTTGGATATTGAACTCCCATTAGCTCTCTTCTCCAATAATACAAACTTCTCTTACACCTCTTGGTTACCTGAAGTTACTCCTTGATAAGATCACACTGCTGAGGAATGCACACACCTTCACTGAAATATATAGTTAAATCAAGCTGGAACTGAACTAGAAGATTCCTTCATGGTGGTAATTGCTATATAGGTTGCTGGGGAAGGAAACAAACCAACCTAGCTGTGAGCCTGATGATGTACAACACCAGCTTGACAAACAAGACACATTTATTTTCTTCAACTGTCCTTGGACTGTTATAGTCTAACTAGTTACAGAGGTACTTCATGCTTTAACGTTGTCAAAACCCCATGACAAAGCAGGGCTTGTGCTAGGACTGGGGATTTAGCTCAGTGATAGAGCTCAAGGCCTTGGTGCTATCCTCAGCTCTAGAAAAGAAAATATCAAAAACAAATAACTAACAACAACAACAACAACAACAAAAAAAACCAAATAAACAAACAAAGGGCTTAGGCCTTAGGAGAGAATTTACTACTATTTTTAACTAAATTGAAACAGTGCCAAGTGACCTCAAAATATTTGTTTATACCCATAGATAAATTATATAATCACCATTAATCAGAGAATCCTATCTTTGCAAGGAACTTCAATGAATATAGAGACTCCTGGCCACTCCTGAGAATAATGAGGGTTGAGTGCTCAGCATTTAATAAGACATTCATTCAAACTGGCTCTTCTGTGGCTCAAGGAGCCGTGTAGACTATGGAGAAGAAAGAATGTCCTAGCCAGAATAAATGGATGAGGGCTTTGAAATACTATCTTCTTTCTGGGCACAACAAAACCATTGGAAACATGATATCACAACAGCTATGGTCACCTGCACTGGGCCTACAAAAGACTAAGTCAATTACTAAATCAGAGGAGCCTCATTGGTTTATACTGTGCCCTGCTTAACTTTTGGGGGATCAGTCATTGCCTTCTGCTATACACATACCAGTGAGTTCAACAAACTCTACTAGACAGTTCCGAATGCATGCTGACTCAGATGACTATTGTTAAACTTAGTTATCACAACACAACACAATACAACACAACAAAACATGAATGTGGCGAAAGAGACTTGGGGGTAGAACTGCCAGGGAAAGATGAGGGAGAGGAATGAGATTAAACAATAAACAACAACAATAATAAAGCAATCTCAGAAGAACAAGAAGCTATATCACCCATGGAACATATATGTGGTTGAAATGTTAATCTGGTTTAACCTGCATTTCTTAGTAAAAGCACAGCAAACCCAGTGAGAGAAGGATAATACATTTAGAAATCTAAGTGACAAAAATGACAACCAAAGTATTGTAATCCTGAATTCAGTTGCAAGTAAGAGATGAGAATCTCATTCAAATGAAAATTGAAGAAATTTATTACCACAAAATGTCACTTATAAGAATTGCTAAATGGAATTTTTCAAGGTGGAAGTAAATCATACCACTAAAATGGTCCTCAAGATTGTACTTCTTGGTGATAAACTAATGAACCTAATGCAGAAACCTTAAAAATGAAATAACCACATGAAAATCAATTATATTTTAGTATATTATTTATTAATTTATGTTTATTAATAAAATAGTTACTATATTTTGAAAAAAGCACAGTATGGAAATTTCAATATTGCAACATCAACAATTTAAAAATTTATAAAGTTACAGAAAAATTTTACTGAAATTTATCAACCTGAATTAGTATGTATTAACAAGAAAAAGCTTTCTGCAGCCCTGATAGTAACCACAATTCAAAACCTCTGATAGACTCACTCAAAATTATCATGAGAAAACACCAAGGAATCAAACACTCTACTAGAAAAGTAATGAAAATGTAATGAACCAAAAGAGACAAAGATCTTCAATTAGAGACAGTAACAAAGTGCACTCACCTCCTCAATTCACCTTGACATCAGATAAATAAATGTAAAGAGCTAACATCATGTACCCTACTCAACACTACCTTTATATATATAAAGTTTTCCAGATACCAAAGGGAAAGGCTAGGAAAGCAGTCCATACACTGGCATATAGGAAGACATCTATACTTCCAAAACTGTCAGAGAAAGGCAATAAGAACACACTGTGGGCTACACTGGAAGTTTCATGCCAGCCAGAAATAAATAAGGAAATACAAATGAAAACAGAATTATGTGGATTAGATAAAATCTAATTTAAATCAGAAAAGAGATAGCAAACAAACTCATCAGGAAAAGACAGAGACCAACTCAACAAGGTGGTACCAATTACAAGTATGTTTGCACTAACTTCAGAACATCTAATTAAAACTGAGAAGTACTAATAAATCTAATGGCATAGGTGGAAATTAATAAACTTTCTCCATGACTCAATGCCTCTAAATAGTGCAAAATATTCATTTGTCTTGAGAATCTAACCTGAGGTCGGAACTCAGGAGATAGCAACAGGCTTAGATGAGCATGTAGACTTCCAGCTGAACTCTTTTCTGTTTTCTCCTAAAACAGAAATACCAGAGGTAAGTTTCATTAAAATAAGAAATGTCATTAGAACTGAGGCTTTTTGGAGTGCTATATTATTTACCTTCTACAAAGAAACTTATCCTACAAGTATTCTACAAAGAAACTTCATAAAGTGACTGGAAACGTCTCATATAGGTAACTTAATGACCTATCTGGAGTCCCTAGAAAAGATGAAGCAGAAACACTCAAAAAGAGTAGACAGCTGGAACTAACCAAACTCAGGGCTGAAATCAATAAATTAGAAGCAAAGAGAACAATTCAAAGAATCAACAAAACCAGGAGCTGGTTCTTTGAGAAAATCACAAGATAGATAAAGTGTTAGCCAAACTAACTAAAAGGCAGAGAGACACTATCCAATCAACAAAATCAGAAATGAAAAGGGAAACATAACAACAGACACTGAAGAAATACAAAGAATCATAAGGTCCTACTTCAAATGCTTGTATGCCACAAAATTTGAAAAACTAAGGGAAATGGACAACTTTATTGATCATTTCCACTTGCTAAAGTTGAATCAAGTTCAGATAAACAAATTAAATACTCCTATTTCTCCTACAGAAATAGAAGTGGTTATTAATAGTCTCCCAACAACAACAATAAAAAAACCACCAGTGCCATATGGTTTTAGTGCAGTCTTCTATCATACCTTCAAAGAAGAGTTAATACCAATAATCCTCAACCACAAAATAGAAATGGATGGAACATTACCAAACTCCTTCAACGAGCCCACAGTCACCTTGATGTTTAAACCTCCCAAAGACCCAACAAAGAAAGAGAATTTCAGACCAATTTCTCTTATGAACATTGATGCAAAAATACTCAATAAAATTCTTACAAACTGAATCAATGAACACATCGAAGTTATCATTCACTATGACCAAGTAGGCTTCCTCATAGGCTTCCAGGGATGATTCAATATACAGAAATCCGTCAATGTAATATACCATATAAACAAACTGAAAGAAAAAGCACATCTCCTTAGATGCCAAAAAAAGCATTTAACAAAATCCAGCAAGCATTCATGTTTAAAGGTTTGAAGAGATCAAGGATACAAGGCACATAACTAAACATTATAAAGCCTATATACAGCAATTCCTCTATATTCAGGGACCAGACAAGGCTGCCAACTTTCTCCATATCTCTTCAATATAGTTCTTGAAGTTCTAACCAGAGCAGTAAGACAAGAAAAAGAGATCAAGGAGGAAGTCAAATTAGCCCTATTTGCAGATGATATGATAGTGTACATAAGTGACTCCCAAAATTTTACCAGAGAACTTCTACAGATAATAAACATATTCAGAAAAGTGGCTGGATACAAAATTAACTCAAAAAATCAAAAACCTTCCTGTATACAAATGACAAATATGCTGAAAAAGAAATTAAGGAAACCACACCCTTCACGACAGCCCCAAGAAATATAAGGTATCTAGGAATAATTCTAACCCAGTGAATGAAAGCTTGTTTGAAAAAAACTTCAAATCTCTGAAGAAGGATATTGAGGAAGACATCAGAAGGTGGAACAATCTCCTTTGTTCATGGATCAGAAGAATTAAAATAGTAAAAATGGCCATCTTACCAAAGGCAATTTACAAATTCAATGCAATCCCTACCAAAATTCCTATACAATTTTTAAAGACATTTAAAGATCAATTCTCAATTTCATATGGAAAAACAAAAACCCCAGAACAGCTAAAGAATCCTGTACATTAAAAGATCCTCCAGAGAAATCTCTATTCCTGATCTAAAACTGTATTGTAGAGCAACAGTAATTAAAACAGCATGGTACTTGCATAGCAACAGGCTGGTTGACCAGTTGCATCAAATTGAACCCCAGAAATAAATCCACACACATTTAGACACTTGATTTTTGACAAAGATGCCAAATCTATTCAATGCAAAAAGGATAGCATCTTCAACAAATGGTGCTGGTCTAACTGGATGTCTTCATGTAGATAGCTGCAAGTAGATCCATATTTATTACTATGCACAAGTCCAGGTGGATTAAAGACCTCAACATAAAACCAAAGACACGAAAACTGTTAGAAGAAAAAGAGGGGAAGACCCTGGAACTCACTGGCATGGGAGACAACTTTCTGAACAGAACTCCCACAGCCCAGGTTCTAAAGTCAACAATTAATAAACGGGACCTCAGAGGCTGAGAAGTTTCTCTAAGGCCGAAGACACTGTCAACAGAACAAAGCAACAGCCTACATACTGGAAAAGATCTTCACCAATCCTACATCTGACAAAGGTCTAATATCCAAAATATATAAAGAGCTAAAGAAATTAAACACCACCAAACCAAATAACCCAATTAAGAAATGAGACTCAGATAATTTTCAACATAGAATATCAAATGGCTGGGAAACACTTAAAGAAATACTCAACATCCTTAGACATCAGAGTAATGCAAATCAAAACAACTCTGAGATTCCATCTTACACCCATCAGAATGGCTAAGATCAAAAACTCAAATGAAAGGACATGCTGATGAGAATGTGGAGAAAGGGAAACACTCCTTCATTGCTGGTGGGAATGCAAACTAGTACAACCATTTTGGAAAACTATCTGGCACTTTCTCAGAAAACTGGGAATAGGGCTTCCTCAAGACCCAGTTATTCCACTCCTTGGAATATACCCAGAAAATGCTCCATCACACAACAAGGACATATGCTCAACCATGTTCTTAGCAGCCTTATTCATAATAGCCAGAACCTGGAAATAGCCTAAATGTCCCGCACTTGAAGAATGGATAAAGAAACTGTAGTACATTTACACTATGGAATACTACTCAGCTATTAAAAAAAATTTTGTGGACAAATGGATGGGACTAGAAATGATCATGAGTGAGTTAATCCAGAAGCAGAAAGACTCACATGATATATACTCACTTATAATTGGGCACTAGCCCAAAAGGCACATGCCACAAAAGTCTTCATTTACCAGGAGATTGGGATAAATGTGAGGACATCCTACTGAGACTCTAGGTAAGAGAAATATAGGAGATGGATAATAGAAGGATGTAGAGAGTCCTAGAAACCTACAAGAAGAACATCATGATGGGTGGATCAAGGCCCAGGGGGGTCTGCTCAAATTATTGCTCTAACCAAGGACAATACAATAATAAACATCAAACCCCTACTGTGATCTACCCAATGGACAGGACATTCTCTGCAGTGACTGATTTTAATATGAACTCTGGTGCTACATGTTTGACCACCTCCCCTTGGTCAGGAGGCCTGGAGGCACTCAAAGAAAGAATAAGCAGGATACCAAGATAAGACTTGAGAGCCTATGACCATATAGTGGGAGAGGAGGTAATCCTCAGTCATAGACCTAGGGGAGGGAAATAGGGTTAAAATAGATGGGTGGGAGGAATGGAAGGATACAAGTTATGAGATAGCAATTGAGTTGTAATCTGAATAAATTAATAAAATTAAAAAATAAAATTAAAAAAACAAAAACAAGGAAATCCTGAAATTTGTGGACAAGTGGATGGAACTAGAAATGATACTGAGTGAGTTAACCCAGAAGCAGAAAGACCCACATGGTATATACTCACTTATAATTGGGCACTAGCCCAAAAGGCATGTCCCATGAAATTCTTCACTTACCAGGAGGTTGGGATAGTTGTGAGGACATCCCGCTATGTCTCTAGGTAAGACAAATATAGGAGACGGGGAAATAGAAGGACCCAGAGGGTCCTAGAAACTTACAAGAATAACATTATGATGGGTGGATCGATACCCAGGTTGTTCTGTTCAAACTTTTGCACTAACCAAAGACAACCCAAGTAATAAACATTGAACTCCTACTCCGATCTAGCCAATGGACAGGACATTCTTTATAGTTATGTGGCAAGCTGGGACTGACTCTGACATGAACTCTAGTACCCCATATTTGACCACCTCCTCTTGATGGGGAAGCCGGATAACACTCAAAGAAAGAATAAACAGGCTACCAAGATGAGACTTGATAGCCTATGACCATACAGTCAGGGAGCAGATCCCCCTCGATCACAGACCTTGGTGAAGGGAATAGGGTGAAAGCAGAAAGGAGCCAGGAATGGGAGGATACAAGTAATGGGATAACAATTTAGTTATATTTTGAATAATTAATAAAAAACTAAATTTAAAATGTATATTTCCAATTTTCTTTTCTTTTCTTTTTTGGGTTTGGTTTTTTGATTCAGAGTTTCTCTGTGTAGCTTTAGCTGTCCTGGACTCACCTTTTAGACCATACTGGCCTCAAACTCACAAGGATCCACCTGCCTCTGCCTCCTGAGTGCTGGGATTAAAGGCGTGCGCCACCATGTCCGGCAAAATTTCTAGTTATTTATAATTAATTTTAGAGGAGTGTTTTATAATCCTTGACCAATTGTCCCATTACCTTTTAAAGTATCCTTTATCTTAATGTATTTAAGATTCCACTTTCTCATATATACATATTACTTATAGTGATGATGTCACTTAAACAAAATCATTTTCTTCCAATTTTCACACTCAAGTAATTATGTCTGTTAGTAATACTCAGAATTTGATTTGAAACACTGAAAATTCAATTTTCATTGGATTTTATCGTTAACTTTAATCCTCACTGATTTCATTTGAGGTCAGACCCTCAGCATGTTACATTCTACATTTTATAACTTATTAACATAATGCTAAAATAAAACATTCTTTCTATTTCTGCCAACTCTCAGCTTGAGAACTTGTTCTAGATTTTAATTAGGCATGCCTTGAGGACCTGCGTGGATTTTTTTCTCAGTATCCTGCTAGATTATATCTTTGCATAGATCTTTTGGGTTTCTGTGTTTTCTTAGCAGGAGAATTTACAGCTTTTTCCATACTTAACTTTTCAGTGATAATACAATAAAACATTACATATTAAAAAAAACATTAACAATGGTATCTCCACTGTGAACAGAGGTATATCTGTGCACTGTCTAAGATGAAGATTCTAATGTCTCTTTTTGGAACAGAAGTTGAACAATTGGATCCTTAGCTCTTGTTGGAGATTTGTTCCTTAGCTTCAGACTCCTCATTTGGAAGTAAATTTCTTGTGCCTTCTTGTGCCAGTCTCATGGCATTGGTGGAATTTCAGGGCACACAAAAGGAAAGCAAACATGAGGCTTTGACCACCTCTTGTCCAGAAGAAATCCCTCTGCATCTGTTGGGAGAAAATGTGGTTTGCTAGTATCCAGAAGACTCATGAACTTGGCTTTGTCATCGTGCAAACAGGGATTAATCTTGGAGTCTTGTTTTGTATAGTACTAAGACTGATATTGATTCACAGCAGAGCTTCATCCAGGCTGGTTTTCTTAACATCACACCTATAAACCACTACTTTCAACCCTGGACTGCAACCGTACCTCACAATCATCAGAGTTCACAGTGATTAACTGTGATGATTTTGTAACCAAACTCAGCTACCGAGCTTGCATTGCCTTCTCCTTGTCCCTAAGGCCAGTTTTGTATTTTAACTGTCACAACTAGGCCTGAGCCAGTTTTGAGACTGTGAGGGAATTTTCTAACCTTAAGTCTTAACAGTGAGTATTTGTTTGGATCCTTTTGATTTCAAGTCTCACACTTTCTTCTTCACCCCGATGTTACCACTTTTGTCTGATAGTAAATCCCTCAGTACTCCAAACGACAGTGCATTACTTTCCATTTTCTGTGATATAATACCACATATACAGCAAGTTAGAGAATGAAGTGTTTATGTTGGCTTACAGTTCCAGAGGGACAGCGTCCATTATCGCAGGGAAAAGGGGAAGGAATTTAGGAAAATAAGAGTTCAATAGTTATTATATAAGACAAAATATTTATTAGAAAATATATGTGTACCTTATAATTATTTTAGATTTGTAATGAAGTTTTATATTTATTTTACAACAGGTAAAGAAATACTTATGAGTCTTGCCAAGAGCAGATAATTATCCACACCTATACATTATTATGGCTTAGGCTTGAACTCAGGATGCTAGTTTCCAATTGTCAAAATTAAACATAACCTTGATTTAACCTCATTGCTTTATAGTATGCATTACATTAAAGACTGCTATTAAATGGTGAATAAAATTCACTTTTGTTAAAGAGATACTGGAGAGCCTGCAAGCTCTTACTTTTCATTTATACATTGACATTACCAATGCCAAACTTTCCTTTAAAAATCTCTGTGCTTGGCTTATTTTTAGCTATTTAGTGTACTACATTATGGAAATAAGGCAAGGTATCAGGAGTTCTAGAACAGTCTGGAAACTGCTTCAAAATAACCAATGAAAAAGATAGAAGTCATTGCCTTGAGGAAACTTGTTTAGAAAGACAGTGCTTGGTAAGTGTGCACAGACACATTGTCTTCTCCTAGGACAAAAAGAAACAAAGAGCAACAACAACAACAACAAAGCAGCAGCATGTGACCTATGGATGTTCATTTATGGCTATAGTTCTGGGTATCCTACTGTCAAAAAGTTAGCACTCATTAGGACAGGCTCTTACTGATTTTAAACAGTCAAGCATCACTGAAAATGTTGGCATCATTTTCCTTTCACCTTTCTCTTCAGTAGCTAAATTCTTCATTTCCTGATCTGTAGGAAGCAGGTCCTTCTACTAATTTCAGGTTTGCTTCATTTCCTCAACTTCCTTAAACACGACAATGAAAATAGATGCCCCCCAATTGCACATGTTTTCTTTCTCACTGCTTTCCCCCTCTGTTCTACTTTGTGCTCATGCTGCTGAAATAAAACTCTGACCAAAGTTAACATGGAAAGGAGAGGGTCAGTTTGCCTTCCATTTTCACA
This sequence comes from Acomys russatus, assembly GCF_903995435.1. Lineage (NCBI taxonomy): Eukaryota > Metazoa > Chordata > Mammalia > Rodentia > Muridae > Acomys > Acomys russatus. The sequence continues at coordinate 61,549,681 of NC_067146.1, forward strand.
TCACAGTCCATTATTCAGAGAAATCAGGGCTAGGAGTCAAGGCAGGAACCTCGAAGCAAGATTTGACTCAGAAACCATGGGGGAACATGGCGATCTCATTTGCTTTGTCTGGATTGATTAGTTTTCTCTCTTGTACAATTCAGGACCACTTGCCCAAAAGCGGCACTGAATACAGTGAACTTAGACCACTCAAATCAATAAAAAATAATGCAAATACCCCAACAGGGTTGCTCATAGACAAATCTGATTTCTTAAGTGAAATTGTATCTTCCCAGATGATTGTAGCTTTTGTCAAGTTGACAAAAATACTAACCAAAACAATTGACTTTTTGTCAACCAGGCACATAAATACGCCACTATTAAACCACAACCTTTTCATTTTAGTCCATTATCAATAATTATTGTCATGCTGATATCATAATATAAAACATACTAAAACCTTGAACTCTTATAATTTTTTATTCAACTACTTAAAAAAAGTATCCTTTTCGCAATGCCCAGTCTCTTTCAATGCCTTAACTCTAGCAGCTGTGGTATACTAGAACATCAAATATAGGGAATATAATTTTTATTCCAAGAAGGAAGAATGAGTTTACAGTTACAATTAGTTGGAAGTAAAACCCAAATCTAAGAGCTGGGCGTGGTGGCGCATGCCTTTAATTCCAGCACTCGGGAGGCAGAGGCAGGCGGATTGCTGTGAGTTCGAGGCCAGCCTGGTCTACAAAGTGAGTCCAGGATGGCCAAGGCTACACAGAGAAACTCTGTCTCAAAAAACCAAAAAAAAAAAAAAACCAAAAAACAAAACAAACAAACAAAAAAACCAAAAACAAAAACCCCAAATCTAACAGTATAAATTAGCCAGTGTCTAGTTTGAAATGCAATCATGATCTTCTCTGTTCCAGGTGGCTTGGGAAAGTCCAGCTCTCCATCTCTACCACACACAGCACACTGGTAAGTTCAGACCATCTCCACTGAACACCTGCTGCTGCCCTGATAGTAATGCCACAGTATGGGGATCACTCATATGCTGAGACTCCTCTGCAACTGAGTCACGCCTTCACTAAAGTCCTCCTGGTTCCTTTTCAGATAGTCTGACTCTGCCACCTAGTCCAAGCCTTAGGATTATGTCCATTACTATTTCATACCTAGAGTTTCTATTGCAATTGAGGAACAGTATTACCAATGGCCTCTCCTTTCTTTTCTTGTTAGTGGCCATGACCCTGTCCCAGAATGCCGAGACTGAAGTTCTCTCAATTGCCCTTGCATATGTTCAAAACAAGTACATGTGGGATACTCACACAATTTGCTAGCTTCAGGTAAAACCTAGGTCCTCTCTGGACCATAGTTTCAGTGTGATGACCCTGAGGAAATACTTCTTGAGTACTAGGTCTAGATGATTTTGGTCTCTTGCTAATCCCAGCTGATATTTAAGCCTTAGAAAACCAGTATCATTTGTCTCAGAAAAGCAGTGGCTCCACTTCCGTCATGCTAGTCTCTTGCTTATTGCAGCTGATTTCCCAGCTACAGCTTACCAGAAACCATAATTCTTAATTCAAATATATTACACAAATGGGCTTGATAGAGTTTTTGCTTCTTTCTGAAACTTCTCAACCTAGGCCTCCATCATCTGTATTTTCCTTAACACTCTTATCTTCTAAGCTTTCACAGAACAGACATTTAAGATATGAACAGTCAGTGTCCTTTCCAGCCCCAAGTTCTAAAGTCTTTCATAGTCTTCATAAGCACAGCACAATCATGTCTCTCATGACAATAGCGCACAGCCTGGTACCAATTTCTGTCCTATTTTGTTTCTGTTTGCCATGATAAAATACCAATCAAATACAACTAAGGAAAGAAATATTTAATGTCATCACAAACTTCCAGATAACAGTCCATCAGTGTGTGTGTGGGGGGGGGGGGGCGGGTTACAACAAGAAACTGAATATAGAAACTGAAACAGAGAATATGATAAAATATTCCTCATTTTCTGGCTTATTTCCAATGGCTTGCTCAGCTTACTACTTTATACCACCAGTGACAACTTGCTCAGGGGTTGTGTTATAAAAATTAAAGGATCCTGATTGTGCTCAGTCACATTATGGTAAGAAGAACGTATTTTTCATAAGTTACAATTTAGAGTCAGACTTTCTCTTATGTTCTGCACCTATGTCTAAGTCTATCTGTGAAGTCTAATTCATATGCATATTTATATTTTAGCAATGTATAGACTAATCAGTGCTCAGTAGTCCTATAAACTGAACATGGAAAACTATGATTGTGAGAAGAAAACTGGTCAATAGACATCAGAAGACAGAAAGAAAGATACAGGGCTGGAAAAACAAATCCCATGCCATAGGGAAGGTATTTAACTCTGTGGGTCTTAGTTTCAGAAACTATAAAGCATAAATAATGATACCATGGCTATTGCTTGTGACATATAACTAATATAGCTTATTAGCATAATGAATAACATATAATATATTCTCCACAAATAATAGCCTTCAGTTTTCATCTATGCAACTACAAATTACTTACTTTCAATGTTAAATGTTCAATAGAGTCATATTATGTCCAAATTTTTTCCTAAGATCTGTTTCCATCTCCTTACTTTTTTCTTATCTTCTCTTATTTATTATCTTGCCAGCAATGATTTTAATGAGGATAAAATACAAAACCCATTCTCAGATATTTTGGTGTTGTAAAACTTAAATTGGTTGAATATAGTGCTTAGTAGCTGTAATTGTGAAAAGCATATTTACTAATTGCAATATAAATATTTTACAAATGAATTTATTATTTTAATATATTATTTGTAACTATCCTGGGTCAGTTTATGTTTCTTTACACTATACATAGCTGAAAGTGTTCTCTGAGAAATAACCTAAATTTAACCAGTAACTTTTTTTCTGTGTCACTTCTATTAGGCTCAATTACTTGAGGACAGAGAATTAATATTAGGGCTAACAATAGTTACTTATATAACATTATGTCTTAATGAGGTTAAAGTGTTAACATTGCATAGAAAGACTTATGCCTTGAAACTAGTACACATTAATTGAAAAACTACGCTATAATCAGAACCCAAATCAAAAAGAGTAGACTCTTAGCAAGGACATGATTCAAATGGCAGCTTCTGTGTCAGCAACTGAGAGTGCTTCAGAAGTTTTCAATGATTTTAAACATACTTTACACACAACCATAAAAACTGCTCAGATCTGCTCACTTGGCAGTTGATAAAGGTTTTACTAGAGTGTGATGGAAGATTAACATGTTTGTGTGTGTGTGTGTGTGTGTGTGTTATTGTCTTATTTATTTATAATTCCTATTACTGAAAATACTGATATTAATATAAGAATGTATTTTCTCTACTTTATAATATGAGAAAAAGTCAACTATAGATATGTTTCAAATCAGAATGTGACAAACTAATGATTCTAATGTATATCAAGGAATTTTCTCAGTGGCTTCAAAACATGAACATTTGTCCACAAGAACACAAAATGAAATTGTTTTGTCAAGTTGTACACAACTTTCATTTTTATTTATAGTTAGATATAATTTCACTGTGCATCTGTACCAATTTATTTTCTATTCATTAGTGGACAACTAGGCTGTTTCTATTTCTTGGATCTTGTGAATAGAAGCAGCAATAAACATGAGTGAGCAAGTTACTCTGTAGTAAGATATGCATTTCTGTTGAAATTGGCCACAGAGTTGTGTATCTGTATAGAATAGGAAAAACATTTGCACTGGAGAAGTTAATTCAGGCCCAGAGACACAAATACTACATCTCGCTCACATGTAGATTCTAGATTCAAGCTTTAGTTTCATCTGTCTAACTAGGAGCATTTATAGAATCCAGGAAACCATAAAGGGATTACTGATAGGGATAATATAAGGAGAACTTAAGTGGAAGCGTGGTAACAATGAGTCTAGGAAGGTTCAAACAGGAATTGTGATGGGGGTCTGGAGACAAGGAAACTGGGAGGGAGGGGTAACCAAAGTGTGAAGTGTATGAAAGAGTTATACATAAACTCATTATTCTCTAAGCCAATAAAAATATGTTAAAAATAAATAGAAGAGTACTATTCTGCATGGATAGACTGTGCTGCCTTTGCATGCCATTATTAATCAAACAAATATTCCAGTACTGGGTATACAGCAAGTCCTTAGGAGATGTGTAGTAAGAGAAGTTCCAGAGGACCTCAAACAACGCAGGTTATTGCCATCCCTTTTGGATGCCTACTGCCACTAGATAATCAAACCTGACTGCCCGAGACACAACACACTTTCTTTGTTACATATGGAGAAATCAAGCTGGAACTGAACAGGAATCTTTTTTCTGCTGGTTTGCATTCCCAGTGCAATTGACTTCTAGGGGAGAAAAAACACCATTGGCTTATCTAGCTATAAACTCTATGAAATGCAATGCCAACCTGCCAGGCAAGATGTACGTATTTGTGCAATAGTGGCACAAGCTGTCACAGAGAAAACACCAATATGAGATTAGACTTCAAGCCTGTTCCAAAAGCGGGAAGACATGTCTGGCAATATAAAACTAGTCAAAATTATATGGCTGGGAAGGTTATAGATTCTAGGAGAGACCTCATTGGGCTGGAACTAAATTACGAAGAGATCAAATTATAGTCTAAATGGTTTTGTTTATAATCATAAGCAAATTCTTTGCTCATCCTTAATCAGAGAAACTTCGCTCTGCAGTGAATACTGATGAATTCAGAGATCCATGGCTCCTCAAGATGCTTAGAATAAATGATGGTTTTTAATCATTTTACCTTAAACTGGACATTCATATCACTCTCTCTAATGCTCAAGGGGAATGGTAAGATAAAGAGCAGAATAAATATAAAAGACAGAAAGTAAGGAAATACATGCAAAATACTGTACTCATGACATAACAGCAATTGCAAATATAATCCCTCACTAGCTTCTGTAGTTGCATTGTCATCAGGCTCCAAATGGATAGTACCAAACCCATGGCCACACAAACTGTCCTGGTTAGTATTAAATGGTCACGACCAGCCAAAGACAATACAGGAGGTAAACTTTAAACCCCTTCCCAGATCTAGCCAATGGTCAGAATATTCTCCACAGTTGAGTGGAGAGTGTGATACGACTTTCTCACATACTCTGGTGCCTCACATTTGACCATGTCCCCTGGAGGGGGAGACCTGGTGGCACTCAGAGGAAGGACAGCAAGTAGCCAAGAAGAGACTTGATACCCTATGAGAATATATAGGGGGACGTAATCCCCCTCAGGAACAGTCATAGGGGAGGGGAATAATGGGAAAATGGGGGGGGGGGAGGAATGGGAGGATACAAGGGATGGGATAAACATTGAGATGTAACAAGAATAAATTAATAAAAAAAAATTGTGATAAGGATGCAGAAAAAAAAAAATAAAATAAAATGCATGAGTGTGAGAAAGGGACCTGTCAAGAAGATGGGGGTGATAATGTAGGTAGCAAATATAGGTAGCAGGGAAATAGAAGAGTATGAGGAGCTGGGCGTGGTGGCACACACTTTTAATCCCAGCTCTCAGAGGCAGAGGCAAGCTGATCACTGTGAGTTCAAGGCTAGCCTGGTCTATAAAGTGAGTCCATGACAGCCAAGATTACATAGAGCAACCCTGTCTCAAAAAAACAAAACAAAACAAAACAAAACCCAAAATTAAAAAAGAAAAAGAGAGTATGAGGGATGAGAATAAACAGAATGTACTATGCACTTGTATAAATTTGCCAATGGACAAATCAACAAAAAATACAAAGTGTGGGTCATTCCTGAATTTATCATTCATGGATAACACATGCTTTTCCCTTCAAAGAAATCAGAAATGAGTGAAGAATCAAATGAATCATTGGGGAAAGATGTACAGTATCAAGGCATTTGTATGAAAGGATATATAATAACTGTTTATTTATTGATAGAAATTCTTTACATTATTTTAAGAATAGAAAAATTTAAAAGTGACACAATGTTCTTGTAACACTTTATACGGTCATTGACATGCTGAATAAATATGTCAAATAGTGTTAAATTTAAATAGTCACCATGGAATTACATATTCCAATCCTTGTGCAATGCCACTATATAAGCGTTACAAGTGAAAAATGAAAACGACTGACACTGTGTTTCCACGGATATGGAGAAGCTGCTCCTGGGTGTTTGCATCATTAGAAACATTTATGAGCCATACATGGTGGTACAATCTTTTAATCCCAGCACTCAGGAGGCAGAGACCAGCGGATCGCTGTAAGGCCAGCCAAGGGTACGTAGAGAAACCTAGTCCTGGAAAAAAGAAAAGAAAAGAAACATTTGTCAGACATTTTGTCAGTATCCACTAATGTTGAAGATATGCATACTTTCTGAAGCAGCAAATCCTGCAGGTATGAACACATCAAAATTACTTGCATGCGATGCCCATAGAAGTATTATTGTGATAGTTACAGTGACTGTTAATATTTATTGTCACCCAAATGTGTCATTGTGAAGGCTTTCCCAGAAAGTATGAACTGAAATCAAATTTACATTTGGTCATCTATTCTAAGAAAGGCAATGGAGAAAGTCAGAGGATCACCCAAATCCCCTTTCTCTGATTTGTAGCTGGCTATGAAGCAAACTTTTCTGCTCAACCACATCTTCCCTGTCTGAATGGCCTTAACCACTGAACCTGTGAGTCAAAATAAAAACCTTCCTGCATTAAAATATATCTATTCAGGATTCTGACACGGTTACATGAATCATCACAAGTACAGTCTTAATAAGCATGATTATAGTATATCTTGGGATACATACATACATATATATATATAATCTGAGTGAATATCTTTCACTGAGCAATATGATATCAAATTATTACACAACATGTGAAGGCCAAACATGAAAGAGCCCATGTTGTATACAATCTGGATAAAAGTTTGAAAAGCAAGACAAAATAGCTTAGTATTTATAGTTGCTGCTCCAGTAAAGGTATGCGGATTGGAAGGGGAGTCTCAGGAGCTTCTGGGAAGATACTGATAGTTTTATTTCTTGGTCCCTTTCTCATAACTTTCCAGATTTTTTATTATTTATTCATCTTTGTACTTTTTTTTGTCTTTACTGTTGACTAAATAAAAAATGTACTTTCTAGTCTTCCTAAAATAAATCAAGGAAAATTCTTTAACGTTTCTTGAACTTGTTGTGGACAAGATGTATATGCCATTGCTTCATTAGGTCAAATGAACACACTTAAGACATTGTCTTGGAGTTCCCCCAAAGAGTATAATTAGGAATTATTTTCATTGGCTCACATTTATATAAACTTTTTCTAAAGTTAAAAATTCTAGCATTAAAAAAATCCTAACATTTATTGTGAAAATAAATTTTGCCATTGTGTCTGATTGCTGAAGCTCAGGGTTTAACACTGGCCATTTCTAGCTGAGATAGATCTTGACCCCAGTGTATGCCTTTTTGTATAGTACAGGGGAAATAGATTCTCACAGACTGGGTGGTTAATTCTCCAGGCATGCTCGACTATGTTCATTTGTAATAGCCAGAATCTGGAAACAACCTAGATATCCCTTATCTGTAAAATGGATAAACAAACTGTGGTACATATACACAATGGACTACTATTCAACTGTTAAAGACAAAGCAGTCTTGGAATTTCCAGGCTTATGGAAGGGACTAGAAATGATCATGCTAAGTAAAGTAACCCAGACACAGAAAGACAAGCATAACAGGCTGTCACCAGACAGTTAGAGCATGAGAGTCATCCCTCTCAGAGATCTAGGGGAGGGAAATAGGCAGAAGAGGGAGGGAGGGTGGAAATGGTAAGATAAGATGGAGGGACAACAACTGGGATGAAATGTGACCAAATTATAATAAATAAAATATACATTATAAAAACTTTGGCCAGCATTCCAATTGGAATGTCCAGAATTAAAAAAGGAGAGTCTTTCCTTCCAGAAAAACCACTCTTCGGGAAACTCCACTTTGCCTCTGTAGTCACTATGGTTCCCTGCGTGTTTATATTCCAGAAAATATTTAAAATAGTTACTCTTTTGATGATCTGTTGGCTGTTATCGTTACTGTTGTGGGCCCCTACCCTTAAAATCTTTTTTAAATTGTCTTAATAGTAAGTATGGAAAACAGTAGGTAAATGCATAGATTAAATTTCTAACAGTTTATCACAAGACAAATAGATACATTTTAAACATGAAATGTCAATGTGTGTTACATATGAAAAGAATGATAATTAGTGTCATTACAACCATGTTTTAAGTATTTGACTTTGGCCAAATATTCCATAGTTCTCAGAGTAATTTGAGACCCAAACATCAAACATATTACTCTATCATATGCAACACAGAACATAAGCTGTATCATTGGCAGCAATTCATTATTTTTGACCTCTTTGTAAACATTGTCATCACAGGGAAATTGTAATATATAAAAGTGCATATATAAAAAATACAAGTATTTTAACAATCTTAGCTCCCATGTGATGCCATAGTAGTTGATGAGTCTAGACATATTTTGATAATTGAGAAATTACAATAATGTTGTTCTATCCATAGTACAATATTTTCCTAAAGGGATTAGTAAACAATATATTATAATTATGCTATTTTTCTTAATTCTTTGCTGATATCTTTCAACATTACAACTTATAAGCCCATTATGGATACAGTCTGTTTTAATCACAAGACGGTATGAAAACAAAAAGCATGTACACAGATAATTTAAGGATAACTTGATGACTGTGATTGTTAATTTTAATTGCCTTTGGCAGATTCTGGACCCACAAGGGAAAGCAGTACAACTGAGGGATTGCCCATAATAGACTCATTTATGGTCATGCCAATGAAGCTTTCTTTAATAAGGCCATCTTTAATGAAAGGACATACTCAAAATATGGGAGACATAATTTAATGGCTAGATCTTGACAAGAATTTAAGGGACACAGTGAAAGAGAATTCTAAAACTAGGCAAATAAAAAAGGCAAGGACATTAAAGCAGTGATCCTAGTTTTAGCTACTTCTCCCCTCCCCCTTTCTCTTCTTTGTTTTCTTTTGATTTATCATTCTCCCATACAATACAATACTATCTCAGCCACCCTCCCTCCACTCCTCTCCAGTAGTCCCGCCTCCACCACCTCTATGCCTTCTCCTTCAGATCCCCTGCTTCTCAGTTTCCCTTCTAAAATGGCAGGCCTCTGTGAATATCAACTGAAAACCACAAAGTAAGATGAAATAAGACTAGGCATAAATCCTTCTATCAAGGCTAGGCATACAAGAAGGAGGAAAGGGCTCTCAAATTCAGGCAAATGAGTCAGAGACACTCCCACTGACCCTGTTAGAATTGTCACAAAACACCAAGTGAAACAACCAGAGCTTGTGTGCAGAGGACCTAGAACAGACCTGTGCAGGCTCCATGATTCTTACTTCAGACTCTGTGAGCCACTAAGATGCCTGCTTAGTTGATTCTGTGTGCTCTGTACGTTCTTGTGGTGTCCTTAATCATTCTAGCTTCTACAGTCATTGCTGCCATTCTCTGCCAGGTTCCATAAGCATCACCTACTGTTTGTCTGTGGGTCTCTGTGCTGCATCGCTCCCATCAGATGCCTGGGGGATCCTGTCTCATGATGATTGGGGTAGGTGCCAATCTACCAGTATAGTAGATATCATTAGAAATCTTTTCATTAACTCATTTTTGTGTTTACTTGCTAGTCATGCTTAGTTTCTACTCTAGATCTCTCACTTTAATTCAAAATTACTACTTCTTGGTTCTTGTTCAAAGCTAGCCATTAGGTGGGCTTTTTTTTTTTTTTTTAAACAAGACACACTTTACCAGATAAGAATTTTAAACTTCAGACCTTACAACATCCGTTAAGGTTCCCATTTTCATTTAGGTGGCCCATTTAGCAGTATGTACCATACATTATCAAATTAAAAAGGGAGGAGAGAGGTTTATCTCTATCCCACACTCTACATGACAGACTATTAAGAGCCATGAGCTATGTGAAGGGTTACATTCCCTTTTAACAAGCCTCAGCTGTGTTCTGTGACTACAAAAGTGTAATTCTTAAGAACTCGGCGAAGAAATAGACTAAAGCCCCCCAGCATGCAGGACCTGGGAGCTGAGTTTGGCTTTATGAATCACCCCCTGCTTCTGACTGAGGGTAAAATGTAAAGGTTTAAAAAGGCTTCCTCAAGCTCCAGTTGTTGTGACACCTATCACTACGGACTTTAACCTTGACTGTGAGCTGAAATAAATCCTTTCTTTCTTAAGTTGCTTTTGTCACAGTATCTTATCACAGCGATAAAAAGGCAGTGACTTTTCAGTCCTGGAGTGAAAAAAGTGAAGCCCCAGCCATGGAATTCTTGACTGGTTACTGTTAGATACAGTGACCTACAGTTTGTAGACAGCTTCAGGTCTACTGAGTCACCTTGCAGAGCTGTAGGCAGTCCTTACACGCTTCCATTTTAAATGTTGTTTTCTTATTAGGTTTTCCAAATCCTAGACATAATTGTGTTAATAACTTCATTCACAACTTCTTTGCAATATGAAGTTTTAGGGAGTTAAAAGCTTGACGAGCATTTTAATTTGTCCTGAGAAATCCCAAAGATTTTCAAGTCCCTAAGCTTGACATTTCTTCCCTCATTTCTTGTCCAAGTATTGCCTAGTGATCTTTACCTTGATGACTTCTTTAAATAGACTTTATTCTGTCCTTGTAACAGAATGAGGTCAAAACCCCAGAAAATACATTCTTCCTGTCACTCATGTAGTTCTTCATAACTGATGAAAAGCAAGGAGGGAAAATCATCAAGTAGACAAGATGTGGGGCTTTGTGCATATTAAGGAGTCAAAAGGTACACACAAAAGACTAAAATTAATCAAGAGATTGTAGTGGCAAATGTTTGTGGATCAGGAAAGACAGTGGAGGAGGCTGAAATTTTAAGTCTAAGCAATAAAATAATTGACATTATATTTGTTAAAGTTAACCAAGTTGATGGATTGATGACTGATATCTCCTGAAAGGAGATATCTTGTATACAGACAAGCTGCTATGAAAATAATTTTTAAATAGTATAAAGCTAGCCATTTGATGCACTGTTTTCTAGAAGACGTGAAAGTAAAATTTTTAAAAAGTAAAATTTTATGTTCTTTCAGATAGCAGAAAAAAAAAGTACTATTAAGAAGATACAATTTCTAGGAGTAGAGTAATATGAAAAAAAAAAACTTATCTTCAAAGATTTGATGGCCAAGAAGGAATGTGCTAATTACTGAACGGCAACTATTTCTCCAGTCAACTCGCTTCCTCCGTCTTTATCATGCACCGCTATGATCTCCATAGTGTACTTTCCTAAGGATGTTTATCAGCAAGCACCTATGCCTGAAATGCTTCCTTGAATGGCTTCCTAATATATCTGACTGCTCTCATTCTCATCTAGTCTTTATATTGTTTCAAGAGATAATTAAAAGAAACAACCTGAAAAAAATCCTTCAGTCTTTTCTCATGAATTTGAAGAGCGCACACAACCGTCTATACAATGATTACAAAGCTAAATAAGTGGAGACCAATCTTTTGTGTCCATCTTGTTTTGTCTTTCCCCAGTTCAGTTACATACCAGGCAGCCTCCTGTAAGCAACATATTGGCTCAGTTTGTGTTCTAAGGATGGATATTAGGCAGCACTTCTACTTATAAAGCTTTCATCCTGTGATTGTCAACCTTAATGCCTTAAAGCTGAGTTCTGGGAATATTTTCTGGTCCCCAGTCTCCAAAACCAGGTTATGTACTTTACTCTTTTTTTCTTTTTCTATATTTTTAACATCCTGATCACAGCAGTTCTGTACTTTTATTCTATAACATTAACACAGTAGATAATTTTATTTTACACAACTCAGTTGTAGTTCATTTCAGCATTTCAGTGTAACTGAAACACAGCTTAGTGCAATGCTTTCTTTTCTCTCTTTTACTTTAAGAGAAATTGTAGTTGTGAGACACTGCTTTGGTTAAAAATAGAATGATTAAAAACTATAATCTATTTCCTGTAATGCTGGAGTACATAAAAATATTTAAAATGCTTTAAAAAAAACTATTGAGGGGCTTTTGCAGATCCTGCTCAAGGTTTAAGTAAGATATGGAAACATTTACATGGTTTAAAGCTGTTGTCCTTTTGCTGGGTCAGTTCCTCAGCAAGCCACTAACTTATCAGTACTTCTCCAGCCGTCTATCTCTGCACTTGGTTCCCACTGCACAACTACTTTCTCGAATCAATCTTCCTTTGTCTCCTCCTGTATGTGTCTGTGTACCACATCTTCCTGCCTGAGTCTAAGCCTGACTGGAAGTTCTGTCCCTACTTCCTGCCCCAGCTCCAGCTGCCAGCTTTGTATTGTGCAAAAGCCACATTTCTTACTAAGCTAATAGGCTGAAGAAGGTCACCCGCCTTCTGCTCCCAAGCTTGCCTTAACTTTAAAGGAAGATGAAGAGGTGACATATACATATCCTGTTAGCCAGGCATTGCCAGCTTTAAATAACAATTAAGGATAGACTTTTTCATAGCCAGAATAGACAATATTTGTGGGTCATTACAACAAGAATAAAAATTTAATAATTAAATATATGAACTTGTATACATATATAAAATTCAAGATTGTATATGTATCACACACATGCATATATATTCTGAAATTCTAACAGAATTAATATATAAAACAATGTATATAATAAATGTATAAACTCACAAGTGAATGTTTCTAAAACAAACAAGTCTATTTTTTCAAAGGAATATGACCAAAATAACACAAAGAGTTTGTTACTTATGAACTTTCTGGTCTTCTTTTGTGTGTTTTAAAATTGTGCCTTGTATAAACTGCCTAACACAGACACAATGAACTTCAGTCTGTCTATATGTTTTACTTTAATTCCTTACATAGGTATGATGTTTTTCTCTGTGAATGTCTATTTTCATTTCTACATTGTATAAACTAGGGATTTTCAATATTTGTAGGTCTAAAATTGGTTTATTCCAAAAATTTTACTAAGAATTCCCTCTGTGATAAAAACCCAACATGATAAAAGCCACAAAGATGATGCCGATATTAATGGATTCTCAAAGCTTTATCCTAACATTAACTACTGTTTGCCATATTGCAAATTCAAATAAGTTGTCAAAGATAATGGCATAATTTAAAGTCTCTAGTAATGGGTTAACAGTTGACTCACTGACGTAACAACAAGATGGATCTGTTTTCAAAATAATGATAAAACTACACCTCTGCATTAAAATGTTCCATAAATACGTTTAAAATCAATTGAAAGAAATTGTTATGAATACCATTTTTTCTTACATTAATATTATAGCCTATTAAAATTTCATGTAGTATAATATACATGATTATCCTTTCTGTAATTACCTCCTCGTTAATTAGGAACGTTGTCAAGGTATTGAATCACTACAGTGAATTTTAATGATTTAACAATAGGTAGAGCTGTACAAGCTTTAATTATGACCCACTTGTGGCAAGTAGTAAATGAAGGTCATTATTTGTCTGCTACTGAATGGAGTGTGAGGAGACCTAATTAATGGGAGCATATACACAGTGAATGGATTTGATAAGTATTTTCGTTGATCAAGAAGGATTTGATTTAAAAATGCATTGAAACAGTGATTCCTATGTAATTTGCTAATAACAGTTGTTATTCTAGAAGTGTAAGTAGGAAGTTATGGCATTGTACATACTCCTTGAAATTCAGGCATTCATTACATTTATAGGTGTTAAGGAAATAACATATTGAGGCAGAATTGTGGTCAGTGTAATAATAGAAGCTGAATATGGCTAAAAATTTGTAATTTAATAGATGCTTCCAATCTAACGAGATGAGGCTAGAAAGGCTAGAAATAATTGTAAGAAAACTTAAAGGAATCACTATGGATAGACAGAAATATGATGTCTCAAAGATGATTCTAAAATTGGAAGAATGCTTAATCCTAATATTCTTAGAAAATTTCATTTAATTTTAAATTTAATACAGTATCATACTATAATATGAATTATTTTGACCATAGGTTTTAAAGCTTCCATAAATATTCTGATCTGTATTTTTTCCTTTTATAGCATCTTGTTTGAACGCTTTAGCACTGACATGATAATGAGCTTCAGTCCCTCTATATTGTATATATCAGTTATTTAGATGTGTACTGTCTTTCTCTGTGTGTGTCTATTTTCATTTCATGTTGCACAATCTGATTTTCTTCTGTTTTATAAAAACTTGAAGGGGATGTATCATATAGAATCTCTATTTTTTTATATTTCATATTGCCTTAAATTTAGAATGTGCACATTAGTATTTGTTTATTTGAGGTAAATAAAATATTATTGTTGAACCAATATGGGCACAAAGAAAATATATGCATTGATATTTTCATGGCAAAATATTACTTACAGGTATGTTTCTACAGATAATATAGATTATATATATAAAGCCCAGTACAAATCTTCTCTTTGAAGAGAGGATACAGAATTCTTCAAGGCATGAAGATCAACCAAGCTGTAAAGGACAGAGATGTAAGAGACTTAGCCTCATCCATGGGAGTTGTTATCAGAGAACATGCATTACTCGGAAAAGTTAATAGGAAAATGAAATTCAAGACAAATGTGAATTATATCAAGATAAGTAATGGAAGGCCTGTGGGTTTTTTTAGGTTTTGTTTTTGTTTTTGTTTGAGTTTGGGTATCAGCTATTTGAAATTTGCATTTCAGAGTTCATAAAGAACATAAGTTGAATATTGATCTAGAAAAAAAGGCAATGTTGGGGACATGCACACATTCAAGTTTTCCTGTGTCAATAACTTGTGTTTTCAAGGACCATTTTGTAAAAGTAACTTCTATTTGCCTGATGTAATTGTCATTTTGGAGGCTTACTGGCTCTGTCTGCTAATCCAGGCCTAGCTGTGGAAGCTTTCATACAAGCTAATCGAGGCATAGAATGTTTTCAGCTTCTGAGACTTACTGTTGAATAAGTTTATCCTTTCTAGATCTTTCTGAACTTTTAAAAACTTTGGCTTCTTATATTAAATTAATTTATTCAGATTACATCTAGATTGTTATCCCATCCCTTGTATCCTCCCCTTCCTTCCTTCCTCCTGCTTTCACCCTATTCCCCTGTCCTATTTGGTTGGCTAATTCAAATCAGCTGTTCTGGCTTAAACTCATCTCCAAGCTGCCTGATTCAAACTGGCTTCTCTCAGCTTCTAAGTGAATTGCTCTTCTTGCCGTTAAACTAACTTTAGCAATCTATTCTAATTTTCTGGCTCATTCTCATTCTCTGTCTTGTTCGTCTTCACCTATGTCTAGCTTGTTCTCTCTATAACCTGTCCCTAGAAAACTGCCCTTCCCCCACTTTCTTAAGTATACGCTCTTTCCTGTCTGTTCTTTTGAATGTTGGGTCTGCCCTATCTCTGACTATATCAAATATTTCTCTCATTCATCCCTTTGAATGTCCCTCAATTACTGTCACTTTCAAACATGGCTGCTTCCTTCTACAAACTAACTTTACCTTCAGCGTTAGTGATTACAGGTATATATTTGAGCCAGAAAGATTGAAGGTGTGAGGCATGTCTGCATTCCAGCTGGATCACACAGACCTAGGATTTTAGATGTGGTCCCTTTCCAGAGCAGCCATGTTGCTGGATTAAAATTACTCAGCACCACTGAGAATGGTAACTGATGGAACATTTAGGGAGGAATCATTCTGGGTGCCTCATTTTCCTAACTTGTGGGACTTAGAGATTTATGTGATGGAGTTATAAATATTTTCTGTACCTTAAAAATATTTTCTTTTTGTAACTATGTAAAGCACTTCATAAATCATCCAGTCTGTAAAGATAAGTGAATGTGAACTAGCAGGCAAAGCACAAATGAAGCATGGTCTCTAGTGCCCACAAAATTTAGTCTGAGTGATTTAGTACATGATTCAGACAAGATCATGCATCTGTACACTCCTGGTTTACCTTTCTCGGCCTCCTGCAAGCAGGATTACAGCTGTGAGACAACACAGCTGTATTAAAGAAGTTAATTTAGGCCCACTGTTCTCAAACCTTCTAATATTAGTTCCTTAAAACAGTTCCTTATGTTGTGATGACCCCAGCCATAAAATTATATTCCTTGCTACTTCACAACTGTAATTTCCTTAATGTTATGAATCGTCACATAAATATCTGATAATCAGGATATCTGATATGTGGCCCCTGTGAAAGCATTGTATGACCCAAAATGGGGTTGCAACCTATAGGTTAAGGACCACCAGTTTAGGCATTCATAGATATGCAATAGGTTCTTATTGGGCTTCTTTTCCTTTTAAGAACTCTTTACCGAATTCTGGGGGTGAGGGGGTTATTATGAGACTGACACATAGTTTGAACACTAAAGCATTAACAGTACATCCGGTTTACAACCTGTGTCTTGTGCTTGTACTTGTTATTTTATAACTTTAGGGCACAAGAATTTATAAAGTACATACAAATATAAAGATTCAAGTTGGTAATATGCGGGAAGATTCTCAAGATCTCAGTGATCAACCACATTTTTGAAACCAAAGGAATTTATACTCACAACAAAAATGAGCTAATTTCAGAAATCTCCCTGGTATTATGCCCTTTGAATGTTTTGTACATCAAGATGAAACACATGAAAAGAGGAGCTGAAAAATAATACAAAGAATATTTAAATATTTAAACATTATATAATCAGAATTGCAAAATCATTATAATAGTTAGTTTAAGAAATTAATTAGCAAGGAGAAAATATGTATTCAAATTGTCATCCTTTAAAAAAACAAGCAGAAAACCTTGGCTGGATCCAAACTCAAATGAGTAATGGGAGAAATGAAAACACAGAAAAAGGAAGATAACATGTTATTATGTTACTTTGAAACAACCATCTTTGGCCAGAAAGATTAATTGCAAGACTACTGAGTGATCAATACTAAGGGCAGCATAGCCCAAGGCTGAAAAAATAGTTATTGGACAGACCTCCCTGGTGAGAAATTCTTTAGGTATGGTTTCAGGGGCTCTTGTACAAAACTGTGGTTTGTATTATAGCTTTTGCTTTGAGGCACATGTGAATGAGTTTTCTTGTCAACCGCACAGCTTTGTTTTATTCTTTTGTTTCTAAATACTTTATATATTTTTGTGTTTTGACAATTCCACACATTCACATAATTTATTCTGATCTTCTTTACACCCTCTTAGTTTCTTCCCCAGAGTCCCTAGCATTCCCTGTCACAGATATATTACTTTCAGTTTGGCTTTGTGGCCAGTTTAGTTCAAATAAGGCCATCTATGTAAAATTAAAGCTATTAGAGATGGCTGTGTTTGCCAGTGGATACACAAAGGAAGGCATTGACCCTCCTTCTGAAATCTATCCATAACAAATAGCTCAGCAATGATGGGTAGATGTGGGTACCACAAGTCTTTCCTCTGATGATGCCTCACTCTTGATGTACCCACTTGTGTGTAGACACATTTAACACATCTGTAGTTGCTATGAGTAGATAACTGCAACGGCTAATTCTTTCCTGGGAATTGACATTTCAAAGAATTTATTCCTTTATTTTTGCTCTTTCATTCTTTCCATCCACCATGGTCCCTTAAAGGGGATGATATAATAGTACCTTTAGTACTGAACATTCTTCCATCATTTATCCTCAGCACCTTATAGAGTCAGGAGTTTGCATTCGTCACTATGCACTATTCTCTAAAGCTGAGAGTCCTGACACCTCTCCACGGTTATGCCGTAAATATTTAGAAGGAAGCTTGTTGCTAGGTCAATTTTGCTGAGCAACAGTATTTTGTCCCTTTCTTCCCCCAACTATCCACTGTTACTCCAGCATGGATTTGACCAGGTTTTCTGTAGTAGGCATAGATATTTTTCTGTTGTAGTGGACTCAAATCCATTCAGAGAGCAGTACGTTACCCATGTAAAAAATTCTATTGCTGTTGAACAACTGGGAACATCTTGCCAGGTGAGTTGTTCTAAGAGTTTATAGGGTTCGTAAATGGGTAAGACCATAGATGTTATTTCTCCATCAACAGTCTGCATGGCACCTTCAGAGGCTGTGAAAAGTAGCTGGCATAGAGGAATTCCCCAGCTTGTTTTTGTTTTATTTATCTATTGTTCACAAAAGGCATGTTCAGGCTTCAGCAAGAGGGTTTTATCATTTAGTTTTTATAGGTAAAAAGAGTAATCACATGAGCCTGTATTTTTGGTGGAGGTATGAGGTAATCCTCTGGGCCTGCCTGTCCAATAGGTATTTAGGAGGCCCCATTCCAGGGACTGGAGGTTTTGTTTAATAACACATGCTAGTAGGAGCATCTTTTCCTAGGCATTCTGGTTATCTGCTGTCAAACTCTTCTTTAGAATAAAATGTAACTTTTAAAACAGTTACAAATTAGTAGATTTCCTTAGAGGTATTCCAGATGTCCTTTACTTTGAGTGAATTACCATCTTGCCTTCTTACCTCACTTAATCTTCACCATCTACATGTTTAATTTTACCTGCTAATTATTCCCTCTCTCTCGTTTCACATTGACTACACTCACTCTACTGTGCTCTTTGATAAGTGAACCCAGCCCCATTAGTCTTCTAATTAACTGGCTTCTACATGCTATGTTGAGTAGGGCAGGAACGGGAAGATACCAGTGAGGGGATAACAATTAGGATGTCATCTGAATAAATTATAATAAAAATAAACAAATTTTAAAAACTAAAGATTCTAAGCTAAGATCCACATATGAAACAGAATATGTAGCATTTGTTCTTCTGTTCCTTTGTTACCATGCTCTATAATTTTTCTAGTTTCATCCATTTAACTCCAAATTTTAAAATTTCTTTCACAATTATAGCTAAGTAAAATTCCATTGCACATATGTATCATATCTTAATGCCTATGTCTTGCTGGAGAGATGGATTTTGCAGCCTTTCTCCCTATGTGCTTTTCCGTTCATCATTCATTTGATTATGTATATCTACACTTATTCCATATCTATTTATGGTGAATAGAACAGAAATGAATGTGAATGAAGAAGTATTTCTAGAAAGACACAGAGAGTCTTTTGGGTATATGCCCACAAGTCATATAGCTACTTTCTAGGCTAGTTCTGTTTCCAGCCTTTTCAAGACATTTCATACTAATTTTAACAATGGTTTTCACCAGTTTATACTTCCACAAAATGTGCATAAGAATTCCTCTTTTCCAATATCTGTGCCAACATTTGTTTTCAGTTGATTATTTTGTGATGGCCCCCTTTAGTGTAGCAAAATAGAATCTCAAGTTGTTTAATTTACATTTATCGCTGATGGCTAATAATGCTGAACATTTTTAAACTGTTCAATAGCTATTCATGTATTTTGTTTGGATAATTCCCAGCTCAAATTTATTGTATTGGGTTGTTTATTTTCTTTGGTGAGTCATTTGTATTTTCTAAATATTAGTCGTCTTTGGCATGTGTATCTTGCAAAGATTTTCCCCACTCTATAGATTGCATCTTCATTCAATTAATTGTTTTCTTTATTATACAGAAACAGTTTAGTTTCATGAAGAAACAGTTTGTCACTTTCTGGTACTATTTCCTGAGAAAACAGAGATTTGTTTAGAAAATTCTTAACCATGACTATATGTTGTAGAATATACCTTAATTATTCTCCTAGGAGCTTCAGAGCTACTGAGACCTTTGCTCCACTTCAACTTAATTTTTGTACAGATTGAAGAATAAAGATCTAACATTATTTCTCAAAAATGTGAGGATTTGTTAAGATTAACTACCATTTTTAAAGATGCTTTTATTCCAGTATGTGTTTTTCATCTTTTCTAAAATATCAGAGAGGTCTGGTTCTTTTATTCTATTAAATTTTTATATATCTATTTATGTTATGGGTCCATATGACTGTAGTTATATAATATAATGAGAACTACATATTTTTGCAACTATGTTCATCAGATATCACTAGTTTCTCTGCCAGTAGGATTTACAGTTCTCTTTTTGTGTTGTCTTTGCCTTATGTAAGTATTACAGTAGCACTAGCATCATAGAAAGAGTTTTCCTTCTACTTGTGAAATTGTTTTGAGAGTCATAGATTATACTTCTTTAAATATTCAGAACAATTTTGCTATGAATATACCTTCACCTGAGAAGTTTTTCTTAGGGCAAGAAACTACTAGTGGTTCAATGTCCTTACTTGTTATTGGTCTGTTTAAATTGTTTATCTCAGCACGGTTTAAATATGTAGGGTCATATGTACCTAGAAATTCATCCTTTTTTTTTTTTTTAGGATTTCAATTAGTGGAATACAGTTTTACTTTAAAATATGCCCTTATTATTTTCTTAAGTTCTTTGGTATCTCTTATGATATCCTTCTCTGACTCAAATTTCTTTAAATTTTGTATTTGCATTTTTGCTAGTTGGTCTAAGGGTTTATCAATGTTGTATACATTTATAAAAATTCATTATAATTATTTATTGTTTTTGGTTTCATTTCATTAATTTCTATTCTCCTTCTGATTATTTCATGATCTCTACTAGTTTAAGGTCTGATTTGTTCCTATTTTTCCAAAATCTTGAAGTACATAATTAGTGATTTATTTGTGATTCTGTTGATTTTTAATGTGTGGATTATGAGACATAAGTTTACTTCTTAGGGTTATTTTAATTGTACATTGGAAGCTTTAATTCTGTTATATTTTCATTTAATTCTAAGAATTTAAAATTTTTGTTCTAGACTTCTTCAATGACCTATTTATCATTGTTTAATATATTTCACTTTCTAATACAAACATACTACAGTCCTATAGTAGAATAGACCAGAAAAGAAAATCCTCCTCCCACGTAATAATCAAAACACAAAATGTACAAAACAAAAAAATAAAAGCCCGAGGGAAAAAGGCCAAGAAACATAGAATGACAAACCTATCAGAATCACACCCAATTTCTCAGTAGAGACCATAAAAGTCAGAAGGGCATGGGCAGAGGTCTTTCAATCCTGAAGAGACCACAGATGTCAGTCCAGACTACTATGCCCAGTAAAACTTTCAATAACAATAGATGGAGAAAACAAGATATTCCATGACAAAAACAAATTCAAACAGTACTTATCCACAAATACAGTCCTATAGAAGTTACTAGAAGAAAAACTCCAACCCAAACTGGCTAATTACAACCATGATAACACAGGAAATAGATAACTTCACTATAGTAAAACACAACCAGACAGACACACAAACACTCCACGACAAAAATGTCAAAATGAAGGGACTTAAGAGTCACTGGTCATTAATATCTCTCAACATCAATGGTCTCAACTATTCAATAAAAAGACACAGACTAACAGAATGGATGCATGAATAAGACCCAACATTATGCTGCATTCAAGAAACACATCTCAGTCACAAGGATAGAAATTACCTCAGGGTAAAAGGCTGGAAAAAAAGTCTTCCAAGCAAACAGACACAAGAAACAAAATGGTATAGCCATTCTAATATCTAATAAAATAGACTTTCTAACAAAATTAATCAAAAGAGGTGTGGAAGTACACTTCATAATCATCAAAGGAAAATTCAACCAAGATGACATCACAATACTGAACATCTATACCCCCAATACAAGGTCACTCACATTTGTAAAAGAAACATTAATAAAGTTTAATGACACATTGATCCCCACACATTTATAGTGGGAGCCTTCACCACCCCATTTTCACCAAAGGATAGGTCAGCAAAACAGAAGCTAAACTGAGAAATAGTGACACTAACCAATGTCATTAATCAAGTGGATCTATAGATATCCACAGAACTTTTTACCTAAACAAAAAAGATTATACATTCTTCTCAGCACCTCATGGAACCTTCTTCAAAATTGACCATATAGTAGGTCACAAATCAAGCCTCAACAGATGCAAGAGGATTGAAATAATATCTTGTATTCTATCAGACCACCATAGACTAAAGCTGGACTTCAACAACAGCATAAATAACAGAAAGCCTACACACACATGGAAACTCAATAACTCTCTGCTCAATGACAAATGGGTCAGGGAAGAAATAAAGAAATTTGGGACTTCTTAAAATTCAATGAAAATAAAGGTAAAATATGCCCAAATTTATGGCACAGACTGAAAACAGTGCTAAGAGGAAAGTTCATAGCACTAAGAGCCTTCATAAAGTGACTAGAAACATCTCATACAAGCAACTTAATGACGCATTTGGAAGCTCTAGAAAATAAAGAAGAAGAAACACCCAAGAGGAGTAGATGGGTGGAAATAATCAAACTCAGGTATAAAAACAACAAAGAAAACAATTAAAAGAATCAACAAAACTAAAAGCTTGTTCTTTGAGAAAATCAACAAGATAGATAAAATATTCGCCAAACTAACTAAAATTCAGAGAGACACTATCCAAATCAACAAAATCAGAAATGAAAAGGAAGACATAACAACAGACACTGTAGAAATACAAAGAATCACTAGGTGTTACTCCAAAACTCTATTTCAGTTTCCATGAGTTTATATATTTCAAGTGAGGGAGAAAGGGAAGAAGAGAGGGGGAATGATTTTCAAGCTTTATGTTACAGTAGACTTTAATCAGGTAAAATAAGTATAGTTATTTAAAACTTTCAAAATTGAAGGTATTTGTTTAATTTCCCAATATGTAATCTATTTTAGGAAACTTTTATGGTTTTTGGAGAAGAAAGTGTATTTCTGTAGTGTTTGGGTGGGATACTTTGTAGATATCTGTTAGATCCATTTATTTCTGTGCTATCTTTTAGCGCTGATGTTTCTTTCTTCATTTTTATCTGCATAACCTGTCATTTGGTGAAAGTGGTTTATAAATATTACCTATCATCATTATATTGTAGTTTTTCTGTGGCTTAATGTCAACTAGTTTTTATTTTATGACCACTTTGGTGTGTGTGTATGTGTGTGTGTGTGTGTGTGTGTTTATAATTGTGGTGTTTCCTTGATCTTTGTGGAATGTTGTCTTGATCAAAATTAATGGCCTTATTTGTTCTCTTTGCATTGGGTTTGGCTTGAAGCCTATTGTGTCAGGTATTAGGAGAGAAACAACTGCTGTTTCCCTATTAAACTTTTTAGAATACTTTTCTTCATCCATTCACTCAAAGATAGCATCAATACTCAAAAGCACAATGTGTTTAGTAGTATCAACAAAAACATAGTTATGGTTTTCTAGTCCAATCAGTTAAGATACATTTTGTTGATGAACTGAGGCCATCTGAGTGGAGTTGACTTTATGAAAGGTTTCTTATCTGTCCTTATTGTCTGGTAAAGAAACTGTAAAGGAGGAAGAACACTGGGCTGAGCGTCTCAGACGGAACCTAAGTACATGGAGCCTAGAGAACTGATTCTCTCATAGGATTTCCCTGGTTGGCTAAGTGCTGGAAAGATCCCAGGTCAGAGAGGGTGAAGCTTAGAATAATGGCAGCCAAGGTTTCTTTCCTGGTGCTAGCCTCATAGGTGTGGTGCAGTCTGGAGTTTCTCTGTCCCACCCAGCAATCAGTGCTGGGAAAAGCAGGTCAGAGGATAAAGGAGAAATCCATCTTTGTGACAAATGAGGTGTTGGGTGACTTATGAAGGAAGAAAGAGAGGGACATTGGTAGGATCCTTTTAAATGGTAGGTAGAGTGATGCATGGCTTAGGGGAAATGAAAGACAGGGTTATACTTGCTTGTGTAGCAGGTGCAGGTCTACTTTATTTTTAGCATTACCTCACATATGTAATCCCATTTTTATTCTTATAACTTGTTCTCATATATTTCCATGAAATATACTGTTTTCCATATTTCATGTGCCATTCCAAGTTTATAATCTTTGAATGTTGGGAAAATATGTTCATGACACAGTTTTCTTTATATCTTTAAAAAATTCCATTTTAAATATGAAATTAGAGTTTTTGGTTTCTTGTTATGTAAATATGCCTTATATTTAATTAGACTATCAGTGATTATCAACCATATTTTACAACATCATACCTTGAGTCCCTGTTTGGCTCACACATCCTGTTCTTTGGCCTAGACTCATAAGTCTTTCCATCTGACTTTACCTTACTTGCACCCTCATTAACCCATATACTACCTTAATGCCCATAAAAAGGGCTCCAGTCCAGACTGGAAAGCCCTACCTGTACCGCATCAAAATTCTGGATATTGTCTTACTGCCGCAACCTGTGCATTAACTCAGCTTTCTTCTCTACATCAGATGTACAATGAGCAAAATTTGTCTATATGGCCAGGTCTCACAGTAAAAACAAACAAAATGAAAATCCAAGGCAATATGTCTATCAGCTATCTACCAGTTCTACAAAAGTATTTTCCAATAAGATTTATCTCCTTGAACCCCATGACATATAATAATCAAAAACTTCATTAAATAATTCAAATAGTTACAATAAGACAGAAATATGCAGCTCAATGAACATGAATAGAATCGCAAGAAATGGTTGATAGTTTACTTAGATAAATATACACAGTTCAGTAAGATAATGAAGACAATCCATGTTTTCAAAACTGAGTTGAATGAAGAATTAGGAATACTGAAGGTAATTCATGCTGATATGAAGATAGAATGGAAAAACTCAATAACATAGTTAGAAATCTCAAGGGAAACTTTTCAAGTAAACATAATCAGGTCTGAAAGATAAAATAGAGTAAATTACTTATCTATGTAACGATTATGAAAAAATAACATCACACAAAAGAATATGCAGGAAATATTTAGCACCATGAAATTACCAAATCTTCAAATTATAAGCAGAAATAAAGGAGAATTTCAGCTCAATGTCATATATCATATCTTCAATAAGATCATAGAAGAAAATATTCCCGACAAACAGAAAAATGTAACCATGCAGATAGAAGCACACAAAACAACAAATAAACAAGAAAACAAACTCCCCATGACATATCATGATTAAAATACCAAATATATGGAAAAAAAGAATATTGCAAATTATAAAAGAAAAACAAGTCTAGTGCAAAAGCAAATCCATCAGAATAATAGCTTGTTTTTCAACTGAAAAAAAAGGAAGCTGGAAAATGTACTGCAGGTTCTGAAAGACCATGGATGTCAAGCTACACTGGTGTGCCATGCCATAGTTGAAGGAGAAAGATAAGCTTTCCATGAATAAAACAGGCTAAAATTAGTCCTGTCCACAGAGTCAACTTTTTTGGGAGTGGTGGTGGGGGGGGAGATGTGACGTTTATTGTGCTTATATATGAGAGTAGGAATAATATTAGTACAAAACCAAATACAAATACTTTTTTTAAAAAGTCAACTCAAACAAACATCCCCGACTCCAGATTCAATATCTTCTTTGAATCCACAGTAACACTTAATATATAGGTAATAATTCAATGCAGAAATTTGATTCGTTGAAAGACTAATTAAGCCTCCAATTTACTCAAATAGAATTACAAAATGGCAAGATTGTGTTTTTCACAGAGACACAGTCCACTGGAATCACCAAGACTGGAAAGCTGTTAAGAATATTTAGACCCCTGATATGATAAGGAATCCAGACATCTTTAGACAGTCTTTTGTTTACTTTCTTGCCAGCTAGAGATTGTGGGTGTATGGGATGACACCACCAGCAGCAATTGTAGCCTTGATCAGAGTTCAATTCTTCATCTCCATGAATAGCAAGTGGCAAGTTACAAGGAGTAATTCATTGCAAGCCAGCTTGCTGCAACCTTTCCGGTGTCCTTTCCAGTTTTACTCCCATCTCATACTCTGTTGGAGCTCCAACAAGCTAGGGAGACACTAGGGCAGGCTGACTAAGAGTGAAATCCCAGGGTGGATTCACACTACCCAGGATCAGCCCTTAACAGAATGCTGGAAGCAATACTTCAGATTGTAGGCAAGAATAAATATATCGAGGAGTCTATACAAAATAAGTGGTGCTATAATTACAGAAGCACAAAGTACAATAAATAAACAGCAAAACAGTAACACAATGACTGCAATTAACATATAACTTTCAGTAACAGCATTACATTTTAGTGGCCTCAACTTTCCTATATGATGACACAGGATAGCATAATGAATAAAGAACAGAATACATTCTCTGCGATCTATGTGGATCTCACCGTTAAGGAAGAGAATGAATATACTTCTTAAAAGGAAACACCATATAAGCATGCATTGATAGCGTAATAGTGAGAAAATAGACTTCAGACTAAAGTGATTAGCGGATATACACAAGGATCCTTTGTTCTTAATAAAGAAACAATATTTTTAATCCTAAACATATTCAACAAACTCTATTACACCTGATTTAGTTAAAAGAGTACTCTTTGCAGTCCCACCAGCAGTAAATGAAAATTTTCCTTTCCTAGCACCTTAGCACCTTTGTTTTCTGTTGTTCACTTGATCTTAGCCATTCTGACCAGGATAAGGTGAAATTTCAGAGATAATCTAATTTGATTTGCCCTAATCACCAAGGAGGTTGAATATCTTTTAGGAATTTCTTAGCCATTTTCATATCCTCTTCGGAGAAGTCTCTATTTCGGTTCATCTCCATATTTAAATTGAGATGCTTGTTTCCTTGACTTCTGTTTTTCATTTTTGAGTTCTTTATATATACTTGATATTAATGAATCTGTTGATTTAAAAAATTAAGAAAATGAGAATACACCAAAATGTGTTAATGTCACAGGAAAGAATAAAAATAGACGTTCTCTCTTGTAGTTTGACCCTGATTGAGTCCAAATTTGAACTCGCCACATCTCTTCCTGTCCTATCATTATGTTGTGTCTGATCTGTCTTTCTTGTTATCTGTCTGTTGTACCTGCCTTCTTTTCTTCTGTATCTCTGTTTCTAACAAGGGGCTTTGCTCTGTGTTTACTGAATAACACAGAAAACATGGTATGTAAAAGGCCAACAGAGTTTTACAAGAAAATAAATTACAGCTGACTCAGAATATCACTCAAAACCACACAAAGATGCTATCAACCTGTACACCCATGTTACTTCCAACATTTATAGAATATTTGTTTCACTTAAGTCTGTTCTCAGTGTTTTGACTGCTTTCAGTAAATGATTACTACACATTATTCTGGGTCAACAGCATAGAACAGTATATAATTTAAGATAAAAGGTCAGCATTTATCTTAGATTGTAGAAGCTGTTTGTATGGAAATGTGGCAGGCATCTTGAAGTTGAATACATACATTGTGTACATAGTCATAAAGGAAATCAAGGTATATCATTAACATACTGCAAGGTCTGTTAAAAGTTTAGTATACTTGAAAGGAAGGGATTTTCTCAGGAAGTTTATCACCACAAATCCTCTGTCATTAGGTGACAGGCGAAAATTCTCTTTCTCTGTGAGTTTCCTTTTCACACCAATGATTTTATTCTTAGCTGTACAGAATATGAGGTTCTTTTGCTGTTATCTGGAGAGTATTGTCTCTTTTCTTGTAGAAGTTTTGGCATTTCAGATCTCAGAAATCTGAATGGTCTTTCATTAATTTAGAATTAATTTTTGCACAGATTGATAGGTACATATCTAGTTTCTTTCTCCCACTGGTGGCTACCCAGTTTCCCCAGTGCCATTTCATGAAGATGATGCTTTTCTTCCCTTCTTTTTTCTTTTTTAGCTTTTTAAAAAATATATTTTATTAATTTATTCCTATTACATCTAAATTGTTATCCCTTGTATCCTCCCATTCCTCCTTTCCTCCTATTTTGTCCTTACTCCTCTCCCCTGTGACTGTGACTGAGGGGACCTCCTCCCCTGTATATGCTCATAGGTGGCACTCAGAGGAAGGATAGCAGGCTACCAAGAAGAGACTTGATACCCTTTTCTTCACTTCTAATACATGTTTTTGGCATCTGTGTCAATTATCAAATGGCTGGAGTTATGTACACTCATGTTTAGTATTCAGTTTTGTTTCATTTGTCTACAAGGTTATTTCATGCCAATACCATTAGACTTGTATTATTAGCTCTGTTTTATAATTTCAAATCTAAAACTCTCTAGCATTGTTTTTGCTAAGGATTGTTTTGTCTATCGAGGATTTGAATGTCAATGTAATTGTCAGATGTTTGTTTTTTCTGTTTCTGTGAATAATAACATGGAGTTTTGATCTGGATTAGGATGAATCTGTAAATCACTCTTTTCTAGAATGGTCATTTTTACAATAGTAACTCTACCAATTCATGAGAATGGGTGACCTTTCCACATACTAGTATTTTCCTCAAACTCTTCAAAAATTGAAAGTTTTTGGTGTAGACACCTGTCGATTCCATGAATAGGTTTACGCCTAACTATTTTTGAGACTACTATGAATGAGGATCTTTCCATGATCTCACTTTTAGAGCATGTGTGGTTGGTATATATAAAGGCTGCTGATTTATGTAAATTTGTTTTTTATACTTCCACTTTTCTCCAAGTTTTGAGCATTCACAGAAGTTCTCTGGAAAAAAAAGTTTGTGGTTTCTGGGTATAATAACAAATCATTTATAAAGGTAGATTATTTTGTTTGGTTTCCTATTTATGTAACTTCAATTTCTTTCTCTTGACTTATTGTACTAACATGTGCTTCAGGTACTAAATTGAAGCATAGTGGGGATGCTGGACAATGACTTGTTTCTGATTTTAATGGAGTTTTTCTAGTTTTTCCTCATTAAGGAAGATATTGGTTATTGATTTGTGATATCTTTCTTTATCATTTTAAGGTATACTCCCTGACGTTCTAGCCTCTAGGAATTTTAACATGAAACCTTGTTGGGTTTTGTGCATCTATTGAGATGACCATATGAAGTTTGTGCTTAAGAACCATTTGTAGGTGTGTGACATTTATTGACTTAGCATGTATTAAACTACTTTCATAGCTTTGAAATAAAAACAATTTTGTCACAATCAATAGAAGTTCTTTTTACATTTGCCTACTTCTGGATTGAAAGCATTTTATTGAAGAGTGTTTTCTTTTCTTTCTTTTCTGGGAAATTTCTTTTTGTTAATATATATTTTATTAATTTATTCATATTAAATCTCAATTGTTATCCCATTCCTTGTATCCTCCCATTCCTCCCTCCCTGCCATTTTCCCCTTACTCCCCTCCCCTATGACTGTGACTGAGGGGGACCTCCTCCCCCTGTATATGCTCATAGGGTATCAAGTCTCTTCTTGGTAGCCTGCTCTCCTTCCTCTGAATGTCACCAGGTCTCCCCATGCAGTAGACATGGTCAAATATGGGGCACTAGATTTCGTGTGAAAGTCAGTCTCCACTTTCCACTCAGCTGTGGAGAATGTCCTGTCTATTGGCTAGAGTAGGGGTTCAAAATTTACTGCATGTATTGTCCTTGGCTGGTGCCATAGTTTTTGCAGAACCCCCTGGCCCAAATCTGCCCATCATAATGTTCTTCTTGTAGGTTTCTAGGACCCTTTGGATCCTTCCATTTCCCTATTCTCCCATGCTCTTTCACCTAAAGTCCCAGTAGGATATCCTCACATCTATCTCACTTTCCTGGTAAGTGAAGACTTTTATGAGGAGTATTTTCAACTGTGTTCATCAAGGATATTTGCCTACAACTTTCCTTTGTTGTGTATTTAACTGACATTGACACTAGGGTAATATTGACTTCATAGAAGGAATTTGAAAGTACCCCATCTATTTCTATTTTTCTTGAATAATTTTTATAAGTATTGGTTGTATATCATCTTGAAAAGTCTGGTAGAATTCTTTGAACTTCTGGCTCTGGGATATATTGGGGTTGGGGAGCATAGTGAAGATTTGAAAAACTTTTTTTTACAACTTCTCCTTTCTCTTCATTGGTTACAATCCTATTTAATTTGGTGAGTCTTTAATTATTTAACTTTGGTGGCTTGAATATTTTAACAAACTTGTTTGTTTCTGTTGGCTTTTCTAACTTAATGGAGTACAGGTATTTAAACTATTACCATACAGTATTTTGACATTCTTTAGTATGTGTTATTCATCTTGATTCTATTAATGGGAGTCGTCTTTTATTTTGATTAAGTGGGCCAAATGTCTGTTAATCATAAAATCTTTTAAATAAATAGATCTTAGATTCATCAATTCTTTGTATTTTTGCCTTTGATTATATTTAATTAATTTGTGTAACAATTGGTCTTGATTTGCTCTTTTTCCTCTAAATTCTAAATTTCCCCTAAATTCAAAAATAGGTATTTAGAGCTATACATTTCTCTTTCCACTACTTTCACTATACCCCAGAGGTTTTGTTGTGTTGTGCTTTCATTTTCATTTAAATCTAGGGATATTTTTATTTCTTTTTTCATTTTTTCCTTTTACCAAATACTCATTCATTAATGTATTAATCTCCTAGAATCTATACATTTACTAGAGATTGCGTTGCTGTGGATTTTAAGCTTTATTGCATTGGTCAGAAAGAGTACACAAATATTTCTATTTTTCAGAATGTGTTAATATTTATTTTGTATTTCAATGTGAGGTCTATTTTAAAGGAGATTCTTTGGCTACATATGTATCTTGGGGTTTGGGTAGAATCTTCTGTTGATATCTGTCAGGTCTGCTTAATCCCTCAAGTCATTCAGTTCCAATGTTTATTTTTGAACAGGGGTTATTTGTTAGGGAAAGTGAGGTGTTAAAAAACCTACTATTACTGAATTATAGTTTATTATGGCTTTAATTCTAGTAGTAAATACTTTATAAAATTGGCATGCCAGAGAACCAAGACATAGTTCTAAATTGTGGACTACAATATAGTATGATGGAACAGCAGAAAATATTGGATGATAAAGACTTAATTGGGGATAGGATGGTAGATGAGAGAAAAGAGGCTTAGTGTGTTTATAAACCAAAACAACAACAGCAACAACAACAAAACAAAGAAGCCTTATACAACCCCATTTCTTTGTAAGCTAACTAAAAACATTTTTATGGTAAAAAGTTTGAACAGAAGTGTTCCACAATAATGACTGACACTGCATCCAGATGACATGGGTTATTAAAGAAAGAAATTTAAAAATATATCAGAAGTTGGAAAGATCTCCTATGGTCATGGATCCATAGAATTAACATAGTTAAAATGGCATTCTTACCAGAAGCAATCTAAAGATTCAATGCATTTCACATCAAAATGACAACATAATTCTTTATGTACCTTGAGAGAACAATTCTCAACTTCATATAGAAAAACAAACAAACAAATGAAAAAACAGAATAGCTAAGACAACCTTGTATGTAGAAGATCGTCTGGAAGTAGCTCCATCCCTGATCTCAAGCTGATTAAAGATCAATGGTAATAAAAATGGCATGGTACTGGCATACAAACAGACAGGTGGATTAATGGAATTGAATCAAAGACCCAGAAATAAGTCAACACACCTACAGACACTTGATTTTTGACAAAGAAACCAAATCCACACAATGGAAAAAGATAGCATCCTAAACATATGGTACTGGTCTAACAGGATGTCTGTGTGTAGAAAAAATGCAAATAGGACCTTACCTTCTTGGAGAAAACTAAATTCCAATTGGATTAAAGACCTCAACATAAAACCAGACACACTTGTAGGTTTCTAGGACCCTCTGGATCCTTCTACTTTGCTATTTTCCCATGCTTCTCTCACCTAGAGTCCCAATAGGATGTCCTCCCCTCTGTCCCAGTTTCCTGCTAAGTGAAGGCTTTCGTGGGACATGCCACTTGGACTAGTATGCAGATATAAGTGAGTATATACCATTTGAGTCTTTCTGCCTCTGGGTTAACTCACTCATTATGATCATTTCTAGCTCAATCCATTTATCCACAAATTTTGGGTATTCCTTGTTTTTAATAGCTGAGTAGTATTCCATACTGTATATGTACCACAGTTTCTTTATCCATTCTTCTACTGAGGGACACTTAGTCTGTTTCCATGTTCTGGCTATTATGAATAAGGCTGCTATGAACATAGTTGAGCAAATTTTCTTGTTGTGTGCTGGAGCATCTTCTGGGTATATTCCAAGGAGTGGAATAGCTGAGTCTTGAGGAAGCCCTATTCCCATTTTTCTGAGATAGCACCAGATTTCCAAAGTGGCTGTACTAGTTTGCATTCCCACCAACAATGAAGGAGTGTTCCTCTCTCTCCACATCCTTGCCAGCATGTGGTGTCCCTTGAATTTTTTATCTTAGCCATTCTGACGGGTGTAAGATGGTATCTCAGAGTTGTTTTGATTTGCATTTCCCTGATGACTAAGGAGGTTGAGCATTTCTTTAAGTGTTTCTCAGCCATTTGACTTTCTCATGTCCTCTGGTGCCTCACATTTGACCATGTCCCCTGGAGTGGGAGACCTGGTGGCACTCAGAGGAAGGACAGCAGGTTACCAAGAAGAGACTTGATACCCTATGAGAATATACAGGAGGAGGTAATCCCCCTCAGGAGCAGTCATAGTGGAGGGGAACAAGGGGGAAATGGGAGGGAGGGAAGAATGGGAGGATACAAGGGATGGGATAACCATTGAGATGTAACAAGAATAAATTAATAAAAAAAAATTAGGAGGGAGAAAAAAAAACCAGACACACTAAATCTGTTAGAAGAAAAAGTAGGGGAAGAGCCTTGAGCTCATTGGCACAGGAAACAACTTCCTGAACAGAACACCAACAGCTCAGGTTCTAAGACCAACAATTAATAAGTGAGACTTCATGGAACTGAAAAGTTTCTGCAAGGCAAAGGACAACAGATAAAAATGAAAGTAGTATATAGACAGGAAAAAATATCTTCACTAACCCTACATTCAACAAAGGGATAATATCCAAAATATATAAAGAACTCAAGAACTTAAACACCAATCAAACCAAATAATCCAATTAAAATTGAGGCAAAAGCTAAAAAAAAAAAAAAAAAAAAAAGAATTCTCAACAGAGGAATCTTGAATGGAAACACTCAAGAAGAAATGTTCAGCATCCTTAGTCATCAGGAAAAAGTAAATCAAAATGACCAGAAGATTCCATCTTACACCTATCAATGGCTAAGATCAGAAACTCAATTGAAAGCACAGTCTGACAAAGATGTGAAGAAAGGAGAATACTACTCCATTGCTGGTGGGACTATAAACTTGTACAACCACTTTGGAAATCAATTTGGCTCTTTCTCAGAATATTTGGAACAGGCTATATCAAGACCCAACTATACCACTCCTGGGCATATATCCAAATGATGCTCCACCATACAACAAGAACATTTGCTCAGCTATGTTCATAGCAGCCTTGTTTGTAATAGCCTAGATTACAACATAGATGTCTCTCCACTGAAGAATGGATAAAGAAACTATGGTATATTATGTAAAGGAAGACTACTCATACACAAAATACAAGAAAATATTGAAATTTGAGGGCAAACGTTTAAAACTAGAGACAATTATCCAGAGTGAGGTAACCTAGACCCAGAAAGTATTTACTCACTTACAATTAGGTGTTAGTGCAATATAGATGTCCTCTGAGAGACTCTACCCAGTGGGAGATATGGACAGATACTGAAACTGAAAACTGGATCCTTGGTTAAGAGGTGCATGTTGTATGGAAGAGATATGGGATGGAAGAACGGGAGTGTGTGTGTGTGTGTGTGTGTGTGTGTGTGTGTGTGTGTGTGTGTGTGTGTGTGTGTGTGTGTGTTTCAGAATTTCCACAAGGAGACGATCAAGGCTAGCAGATCTGGACACACAGAGTCCTGCACAAACTGATACACCAACCAAGGACAGTGCAAGCAGAGAACCGAGATGTAACCGATGAATAGCTCATTCTTTACACAGAGAAGGGGAGGAGACAGAGTGGATCTGTCTCTGACATGAACTCTGGTGGCAGAGATTTGATCACTACACCTTGGTGGAGAGGCCTTGTGGGAACACAGAGAGGATACAGGCTATCCAGATGAGCCATGATAGGCTGTCGTCAGATGGTGGTAAGAAGGATCCCACAGGTCAGAGCTCTAGGAGCGACTAGAACATATATATTCTTCCATTAGTCCTTGAAATTCTATTTTTACAATTTACAAAAAGATGAAGTATAAATTTTGACTGTTACGTGATCTCAGGGGGTATAAATGCAAGCATGAAAAACAATGGTAGCCCTCCACCCAGGGCTTCGTGCTTTTACTCTGATTTCTCAAGGACATTACATTATCTTGCTTGACTTAAAAGACTGATCTTTCCTCTATTTCATTACATTTCAATGTTAAAAAACATTTTGCATTCTCTGTTCCTACTTTAAATAATCAACAGCCAATGAATCAATATAAGGAGAAAGTTTCACCGCAAGGGACAAGAAATATTCCCACTTTAAGTCAATATTATGTACATAAAGCACTTAAGCCAGTGCTGATTAAATTCCCCAAGGTATTGGCCATTCATTATGTGGATGGCATGCTCCTCTCCTGCTCATCTAATCAATAATTAAATGAGTGCTTAACTTTTATTGCAAATAAACTAAGAGAAAAACATGTAAACACAGCTCTGGATAAAGCACAACAGCAATCACCTTATTATTATTTTGGATAAAGTATTGCTCAACCACAAATTCACCATTATCCTTCAGTTAAAACTTCCCAAAGGTACTCTCAATTACTTACAAATATTTTGGCACCACGTCAAATGGGTACATACTTATCTGCTTATCACTACTAAGGATTTGGCTTCTGAGACTCTCACTTAAATTATTTAGGAAGCTTAACATCTGAAGCAGATTGAGTTATGAGTTTATTAAATAATACTGTGGCTAAGCCAGAAGCTCAGAGAATTGATTCGTTATTTCCTTATCAGTTGTTTATCCTTCTTTCCTCCCCATCACATACTAGAATTATGTATCAACAAAGTAATGGTAGTATAGAAATGTTTGCATGTCATAACATTACATATATAACATGTAACTCTTTATTTACAAGAAATAATAGAAGTAAAAATGATGGGAAGGACAACCTACTGGTAAAGAGCATACATAAGTCATTGTGTCATTAAATGAAATACAGGTTGGAGTATCAAATGGCTGAGAAACACTTAAAGAAATGCTCAACCTCATTAGTCATCAGGGAAATGCAAATCAAAACAACTCTGAGATTCCATCTTACACCCATCAGAATGGCTAAGATCAAAAACTCAAGTGACACCACATGCTGGCGAGGATGTGGGGAAAGAGGAACACTCCTTCATTGCTGGTGGGAAAGCAAACTAGTACAGCCACTTTGGAAATCTATCTGGTGCTATCTCAGAAAAATGGGAATAGGGCTTCCTCAAGACCCAGCTATTCCACTCCTTGGAATATACCCAGAAGATGCCCCAGCACACAACAAGAAATTTTGCTCAACCATGTTCATAGCAGCCTTATTCATAATAGCCAGAACATGGAAACAGCCTAAGTGTCCCTCAGTAGAAGAGTGGATAAAGAAACTGTGGTACATATACACTATGGAATACTACTCAGCTATTAAAAACAAGGAATTCCCGAAATTTGTGGATAAATGGATTGAGCTAGAAATGATCATAATGAGTGAGTTAACCCAGAAGCAGAAAGAATCAAATGGTATATACTCACTTATATCTGCATACTAGCCCAAGGGGCATGTCCCATGAAAGCCTTCACTTACCAGGAAACTGGGACAGAGGGGAAGGCATCCTATTGGGACTCTAGATGAGAGAAGCATGGGAGAATAGCAAAATAAAAGGATACAGAGGGTCCTAGAAATCTACAAGTAGAACAATATGATAGGCAGATTTGGGCCCAGGGGTCCCGCTCAAACTAAGGCACCAGCCAAGGACAATACAGGAGGTAAACTTTAAACCCCTTCCCAGATCTAGCCAATGGTCAGAATATTCGCCACAGTTGAGTGGAGAGTGTGACATGACTTTCTCGTGTACTATGGTGCCTCACATTTGACCATGTCCCCTGGAGGGGGAGACCTGGTGGCACTCAGAGGAAGGACAGCAAGTAGCCAAGAAGAGACTTGATACCCTATGAGAATATATAGGGGGAGGTAATCCCCCTCTGGAACAGTCATAGGGGAGGGGAATAATGGGAAAATGGGGGGGGGGGAGGAATGGGAGGATACAAGGGATGGGATAAACATTGAGATGTAACAAGAATAAATTAATAAAAAAAAAGAATATAAAAGAAAAAATAAAAATAAAAGAGAGAAGAATAGAAAAAAAAAGAAAGAAATACAGGTTGTTTTTTTTTTTAATTCTACATAGATAATAACTGACAGATAGTGTTCATATTTTACTCAGAATCTATGGATAATCATTTTAGTAAAGAACCATTCCGCATTTCTGTCCTTTTTTTTTTTTTTTAAAGATACTCTTTAGGTATTACTTAAAATTACATCTAAGAACTCTATAGAGTTCTCTTTTAGTGCTTTTACAGATGGCTTTTCAAAATAACAAGGAGCTTATGTTTTATATACTGATTCCACATTCTTCACAAAAAAGATTGTACCCACCCCTGGCAGTACAGCTCGATAGTCTAAACTTGCTGCAATCAATTAGATTTTACAAAATATTTTTCACCCATCAAATAGGATTAACTAATTATCCATATTGTGCTCAAGCTATTTTACTTTTAGAAACTGCAAGACTTAAACCCCAACCCACTACTAATGTTATTTCCCATTTATTTCATATATTTTACATTTTTTCAAAACTCATATTAGTGCTCATTCTATTCTGCCAAGTCCACTAATATCCACTGATGCTCAAGATGATGTGTTTGCCTCCTCCTAGCTGCTGATGTTTGATTTTCAAGCCACTCAAAATCTCCTGAACATCTTCATCAAAATGTAAAATATTTATAGGAACAAGTCTCTTTACATTGTGAACAAACTTGACAGAATAGCATATTCTACACTTCTTTTTTTTTTTATTAATTTATTCTTGTTACATCTCAGTGTTTATCCCATCCCTTGTATCCTCCCATTCTTCCCTCCCTCCCATTTTTCCCTTATTCCCCTCCCCTATGACTGTTCCTGAGGGGGATTACCTCCCCCTGTATATTCTCATAGGGTATCAAGTCTCTTCTTGGTAACCTGCTGTCCTTCCTCTGAGTGCCACCAGGTCTCCCCCTCCAGGGGACATGGTCAAATGTGAGGCACCAGAGTATGTGAGAAAGGTGATAGGCAGATTTGGGACCAGGGGTCCAGCTCAAGCTAAGGCACCAGCCAAGGACAATACAGGCGGTAAACTTTAAACCCCTACCCAGATCTAGCCAATGGTCAGAACATTCTCTATAGTTGAGTGGAGAGTGGGATATGACTTTCTCACATATTCTACACATCTTATTCTTTCTCCCCACTACCATATGCCAGTGGAATTAATCCTCAGGAGTTAAAAAAATCTAATGTGATTTGACAAATAGATACTACTCACATCTCAGCATGTGGACTTTAAAATATGTTCATGTAATGGTTGATATGTTTTCCTAATGTGGTTGTTGCTTCTGCTCACAAGGTTGAAACAACTTGGGTCCATTATTCATTTATTATACACTTCTTATTTTCTAGGACTCATATTAAAACTAAGAAGTGATAACAGTCCTGCTTGCACTAGCAAACACTTTAAGGAATCCATACTACAATTAGTTTCAAAGATAAACCAAGCAGATGTGTCTCATATACTCAAACAATCGGTATGAATGATGTTGTTTTACAATCTGTCCTTTGATTGCATTTCCAAACAAATGACCTAATTTGGAATTTGAGAACCCAAGATATAGTTGAATTGACATCATTCCCACACTAGTATGTGGGAGAACACAGTTTAATTATCAACATTTCAAATAAAGAGAAAATAAAAACAAATAAACAATAGGGTTGGAAAATAGCTTCGTGGGTAAAGGTGCTTTCTGTTATGGCTGATGAGTTCAATTTCATGACTCATATGGTAGAAATTGAAACTCAGTACCTTCAAACTGTCTTCTGACCTTCACATATGCCCTATGAAAACACACACACACACACACACACACACACACACACACACACACACTTAAATTTTTAAAATAATAAATAATAAAAACCCAATATTCCACTTAGAAGGTGTTAACGGCATCTAAAGTGACACTGTAAAACATTACAGAAAAACATCCCTGACCCGTTTTGAAAGTGTGTCTCTCCAAATCCTTGCTTAATTTTCATGTAATAAATGTTAAACCTGTGAACTAAAAACAGTAATATAATTTCTAACTGTTTCATAAATGGCCTCTTTATTCTTACAGGTAAGTGTGGCTCCCACTTCTTACCAAAGTAGCTTCTATTTTTACAGCACGTAGAAGTAATTATAGAAATCAACAGAAATAATACAAAGAATAAGTGACTGTAGCATTATTAGCCACAAATGGAACATCTATCACACAAACTCTACACTTAAGGTTCAGCATCCACTGTAGGAAAAGAGCCAGAAAATTGTAAGAGCCTGAAGACCGGAACAATTACTTCTTAATAGTGGCTTCTAGACAGTATAGTGATACTGCCCTAGTGAATTCTCAATAACATCTGCCTGCACAAGACTTGCAAGGACCATACTAGTAAATAAGATGATGAAGATAAATTCCATGAGCCTCCATCCCTAGGTCAAGAGTTATAGGCAGTTAATTGGAGATAAAGGGGGGAAGAGCTAATTTTATTGCTACTGTTTCTTGTCTTTGTTTTTGTTTCTTTTTCAGGGACAATACCTCAATACTAAGTGATTGTCTCTAAACCATGTAAATAAAGGCAAAGCTTTTATACTAAATAGGTTGTAGATAGATAGTTGGATTAGATAGATAGATACATATATACATAGATAGATACATAGATAGATACATAGATGACAGATAATTTAATACATGCACAATATATTCTTCATATCCACCTATCTATCACATATACCTATCTATCATCTATGTAATATGTCTATATTTATATATCTATATTCTTATCTATGACCTTGAACTTTAGAGTGTATACTTGTGTGTGGACATAAGAATAATTTTAATAAAGGGGTGGTGTGATTGATGCAAAAGTAGTGTACTCCCACATCCTTAAATTAACAAAAAATAACAAAAATAAATGACTCACAAGAAAAAGATGGGATTTTAAGGACGCATATTCAGACATTAGATATGTATTAGATTATTAAAATTAGTGGCAGTTTTGAAAGATTCCTAATGTATTGCGATTTTTTAAATTTGCATGATATTTTACACTATATTACTTTATTTTCAGATTTTCACTCTTTTTTTTTAAATACATTGGGCTTTATTGAATTGGAAGATTTTTAATTATACCTTCCTCTTTTGAAATTTTTATTCTTTGTTCTCTTTATATCCCAATTATAGCCCACTCCCTTATGGCCTCCAGATCCCAAACTCCCTCCCTAATACTCTCTCCCTCTCTCCTCTACTTCTCAGAAAGTGGAGGTCTCCTCCCCTATCATCTGACCTCAGCCGATCAAGTCTCATCTAGACTGCCTGTATACTCTTCCTTTGTGGTCTAGCAAGGCTGCCCACCAGGGGAAAGTGATCAACTTGTAGGGTCCAGAGTCCATCTCAGAAGTAGTCCCTACTTCCTGTATTATGGGAACCACAAGGAGACTATGCTGCCTATCTACTACATATGAGTAAAAGGTCTAGGTCCTCACCATGTTTGGCCATTGCTTAGTGCATCAGTCTCTGCAGCAACCTCCTCCTCTGCCTAGATTTGTTGGCTCCATTGGTCTCTTTGTGGAGCTCCTGACTCCTCCAGGTCCCTCTATTCCTCAACTTTTCCTTAAGACTCCCTATGCTCCACCCAGGAGTTTGGCTGTGTGTCTCAGCAGCTGCCTGGCTCTCCTGAAGGGTTCAGTGTTTCAGAGGATCTCTTTGGTAAGCTTCCTTCCTTTCCTTCAACTGCTTCTGATGTCTATTCTACTTGTCGTTCTGAATGAGAATTAAGTATTCTTCCTAGGGTCCTCCTTGTTATTTAGTTTCTGTAGGTCTGTGCACTGTAGTGTCATTATCCTCTATTATGAGATAATATCCCCTTATAAATAAGTATATGCTATGTGTGTCTTTCTGGATCTGGGTTACCTCACTAAGGATGGTAGTTTCCTTCCATCAATTTGCCTGCAAATTTCCAGATTTCCTTGTTGTTTAATAGCTGAATAGTATTCCATTGTGTAAATGAAACAGTTTTGTTTTTGTTTTTGTTTTTTGTTTTTTTAACCCATTCTTTGGCTAAGGAACATCTAGGTTGTTTCCAGATTCTGGCTATTACAAATAGAGCTGCTTTGAATATAAATGTATATGTATAAAAGTAAATGCCCTTGTTGTATGGTGGAGCATCTTTCACGTATATATACAGGACTGGTATGGCTGGGTCTTGAGGTAGCACTATTCTCAATTTTCTGAGAAAGTGCTGGATTGATTTCCAAAGCACTTATACAAGTTTACAATTTCACCAGCAATGAAGGACTGTTCC
Organism: Acomys russatus; assembly: GCF_903995435.1. Classification (NCBI taxonomy): domain Eukaryota; kingdom Metazoa; phylum Chordata; class Mammalia; order Rodentia; family Muridae; genus Acomys; species Acomys russatus. The sequence continues at coordinate 61,590,155 of NC_067146.1, forward strand.
CCTTTTTCTCTTAATCATTGCCAACATGTGCTGTCACTTGAGTTTTTGATCTTAGCCATTCTGATTGGAGTAAGAAGGAATATCAGAGTCTTTATTTGCATTTCCCTGATAATTAGGGATGTTGAGAATTTCTTTAAGTACTTCTCAGTCTTTTTTTATGTTCCTCTGTTAAGAATTCTCTGTTTAGCTCTGTACACCATTTTTCATTGAATTATTGGGTTTGGTAGTGTTTAATCTTTTGAATTCTTTATATATTTATATTTAGTTTTCTGCAGGGTGATAAATATGGGCCTATTTGCGTCTTTCTACAAGTGGACATCCAGTTAGACCAGCACCATTTGATGAAGATGATATCTTTTTTCCATTGCATGTATTTGGATTCTTTATCAAAAAGGAAGTGTTGTAGGTGTGTTCTTCATTTCTGGGTCTTTCCTTTGATTCCATTGATCCACTTTCTGTTTGTATGCCAGTATCATGCTGTTTTTATTACTGTTATTCTATAATGGAGCTTGAGATCAGGGATGGAGATACCTCCAGAATATCTTTTATTGTATAGGATTGTCTTAGCTATTCAAGGTTTTCTGTTTTTCCAAATGAAGTTGAGAATTCTTCTTTCAAAGTCTGTAAAGAATTTTGTTGTCATTTTGATGGATATTGCATTGTATCTGTGGATTGCTTTTGATAAGACATCCAATTTTTCTATGTTAATCCTACCTATCCATGAGCATAAGTGATCTTTCCATCTTCTGATACCTTACTCAATTTCTTTCTTCAGAGACTTGAAGTTTTTTTCATATAGGTATTTTACTTATTTGGTTAGAGGTACATTGAGATATTTTATGTGTTTGTGGCTATTGTAAAGGTTGTTTTTTCTTTAATTTCTTCATTGCCTATTTGTCTTTTGTATAAAGGAGGGCTATCGATATTTTTTTAATTGATTTTGTATCCAGTTACTCTGCTAAAGGTGTTATCAGCTATATTAGTTCCTTGGTAGAATTCTTAAGGTCACTTATGAATACTATCATATCATCTTCAGATAGTGGTACTTTGATTTCTTCCTTTCCGATTTGTATACCTTTAGTCTCCTTTAGCTGTCTTATTACTCTAGCTAGGACTTCATATCTATATTGAATAAATATGGAGAGAGTAGATAGCTTTTTCTTGTCCTTGATTTCAGTGGATTTGAATTAAGTTTCTCTCCATTTAGCTTTATGTTGGCTATAGGCTTACTGTATATTGCTTTTAATATGTTTAGGTACATGCCTTGTGTCCCCAATGTTTCCAAGACTTTTAACATGAATGGGTATTGGATTTTGTCTAATTATTTTTCAACATCTAAGGAGATGATCATGTGAATTTTTTATTTTAGTTTGTTTATATGATGAATTTTCATATATTAAACCACTCCTGCATACTAGTGATGAAGCCTACTTGATGATGGTGAGTGTTATTTTTGATGTGTTCTTGAATTCCATTTGCAAATATTTCATTGAGTAATTTTCATGAAAGTACTTTAAGGGAAGCTCAGGTGAAAGTCTCTCTTGAGTCTCAGTGTGGTTTAATTATCAAGGAGATTGTGACCTCATAGAATGAGCTTTATAATATTTCTTCTTTTTCTATTTTGTGGAATAGTTCAAAGAAAATTGGTATTAGCTCTTCTTTGAAGCTCAGGCCAAATTCTTTGCTGAATTCATCTGGCTCTATGCTTTTTTAAATTTTTTGGTCAGGAGACTTTGGATGGCTTCTTCTATATCCTGAACCAATATAGTGCTACTTTATTTGTTTACCTGGTCTTGATTCCATTTTGGCAATTGGTAACTACCAAGAAAATTGTCCATTTTATTTAGATTTTCTAATTTTGTGGCATATAGGACTTTTGAAGTAAGACCTATTGATTCTTTGAATTCTCTTGGTGTCTGTCATTATCTCTCCCTTTTCATTTCTGATTTGAGTACTTGACATTTGCCTTTTAGTTAGTTTGGCTATGGGTTTGTCTATCTTGTTGATTTTGTCAAAGAACCAACTCTTGGTTTCAGTCATTCCTTGAATTGTTCTCTTAGTTTCTAATTAATTTTTTTCATCGCTGAGTTTGATGGTTTCCAGCTATCTACTCCTTTTTGGTGTGTGTACTTTTTTTGTTCTAGAGCTTTAAGGTGTGCTGTTAAGTTGCTAGTATGGTATCTCTCCAATTTCTTTATGTAGGTGCCTAGTGCTATGAACTTTTCTCTTAGCACTGCTTTCATTGTGTTTCATAAATTTTGATAAGTTGTGCCTTCACTTTCATTCAATTCTTTAATTTCTTTTTTTTAAAATTTCATCCCTGACTGGTAACAGTTTACATTCCATGAGTTTATAGGGTCTTTGTTATTTCTGTTGTTGTTGAGTTCCAGTTTTAATCCATGGTGGTCAGTAAGATACAAGGAGTTATTTTGATCTTCTTGCATCTGATGAGGTCTGATTTGTGTCCAAGTATATAGTCAATTTTGCAGAAAGTTCTGTGAGGTGCTGAGAAGAAAGTATATTATTTTGTGTTTGCATGAAATGTTCTGTAGATATCTGTTAGGTCTATTTCATTTGTGTTGTCTACTAATTTCATTATTTCACCATTTATTTTCTGTCTCAATGATCTATCTATTGTTAAGTGTGAGGTGTTTCTATGCTGCTTGAAAGTTTTGCTTGGTATAGTAGTCAGAGTTGGCATTTGCTCTTTTAGTATCTGCATGATGTCTACCCAGAGCCTTCTAGCTCTCATACACTTTGTTGAGAATCCAGGTGTAATTTTGATTTGTTTGCCTTTATATGTGACTTTGCCTTTTTCTCTTGCAGCATTTAATATTCTTTCTTTGTTCTGTACATTTAATGTTTTGATTATTATGTGGCAGAAGGATTTTCTTTTCTGGTCTAATCTATTTGGAGTTTTATAGTCTTCTGGTAGGTTTTTTGGCATTTCTTTATTTAGGCTGGGGAAGTTTTCCTCTATGATTTTGGTGAAAATGTTTTCTGGGCCTTGGAACTTGGAATCTTCTCATTCTTTTATTCCTATTATTTTAGGTTTGTTATTGTATAGTGTCCCAGATTTCTTGGATGTTTTATGTCAGGAACTTTTTAGTTTTAATTCTTTCTTTGACTGATGTATCCATAACTTCAATTTTATCTTCTACACTTCAAATTCTCTCCTTCATTTATTCTGTAGGTGTTGCTTGTGTTTGTAGGCATCTCTTGGTGTTGCTTGTGTCTGCAATTCTTGTTATCTTCCCTAGGTTTTCCAACTCCAATATTGCTTCAGATTGTGTTTTCTTTGGTGCTTCTAATATCCTTTCTAGGTATGGAATAGTTTGATTCATTTCTTTCTCCTGTTTGATTGAATTTTCTTTTAACTCTTTATAGGATTTATTCAATCCTTCATCTGTTTGAATGTATTTCCCTGTATTTGTTTGAGACATTTAATTTCCTCCTTCAAGGCATCTATCCTTTTCATCACCACAGATTTAAAATCTTCTTCTTGTGCTTCCAGGGCATTTATATCTCCATGGCTTGCTGTGGTAGGATTATTGGTTTCTGCTGGTGTCATATGGCTCTGAATTTTGTTGCTTGGCTTCTTGTCCTGGCCTCCAGCCATTTAGTTGTCTCAAAGCCAGGAAGGTCAGGAGCCAGCAGAGAGCTCCAAGATGAAGGCTTTTTGCTAGAGCTCCCAAACGGCCTTCTCCGGATGGTGCACAATGGCTGTTGCAGTTTGCAACCAGCTCAGCACTACTGAATTCCCTGTCTGTGTCCCAGTTAGGTCAAGAAAAAGAGAAGAAGGCTGAGAAAGTTTCAAGTGAAAAGTTTTCCAGGTGCCCCTCTGGCCTCTTTTGGTTTACTTTCTGTGACCAAGATGAGCCAGGCTGGTAAGCTGTGGACTTAGAGAGATCCAAGCCTAAGGTTGTTCAGGTGTCCCACAGATCATCTAGAGATGGTAGCTAATGTGGATTATGGCCCACACCTGACTCAGTTCTGCCTGTTTGCTCTTTGTGTCCAAGATGGGTCAGTCTGGTAAGTAGTGGTAGGTGGAGAAATGTTCAAGCCCAAAGCTGTTGGTTGTCCTACAGGTATCTTCAGGAGAGCATATAATATGGGTGCTGACCTTTGCCCAACTCAGCACTCCAAAATTGATTTTACTGTGCCTATCCTGTGTTCAGATCTTCGCTCTTTTCCTGAGAATTTCTATCTCATCTTTCTCATTGCTATCTCCTCCATTTCTCTTCAATACCATATTCAATAATTCTCACAGAGAGCTGTGCCAAGTGCTACAAATGAACCGAATTCACGTTAAGTGCATTCCTGTTACTTAGCCTTAAGTATTTGTTGACTATGAAAAACTTAATCAGTTCTTTAGGTATTTTGAAATTTTATTTTGTTTGATGCAAATTTAATATATACATATATGTGGGACAGAATGTGATGTTTCAATAAACATTTTTGTAAGTTTTAAAGCATAATAAACATCAGCTTCAAACACTTACTTCGCAATCCTTGCTTCCAGTTCTTTAAACCCAGATCTAGCCAATGGACAGAACATTCTCTACAGTTGAGTGGAGAGTAGGGTATGACTTTCACATGAACTCTGGTGCCCCATATTTGACCATGTCCCCTGGAGGGGGAGACCTGGTGGCCCTCAGAAGAAGGATAGCAGGTTACCAAGAAGAGACTTGATACCCTATGAGCATATACAGGGGGAGAAAATCCCCCTCAGGAACAGTCATAGGGGAGGGGAATAATGGGAAAATGGGAGGGAGGGAAGAATGGGAGGACACAAGGGATGGGATAAACATTGAGATGTAACAAGAATAAATTAATAAAAAATTTTAAAAAATATGTCATTCAGACTGCTATCTAGTAACCAACTCTCAACATTGAAACCCTTTACTTACTCTCTTCAGTCTCCTGGAACCACCATCATGGTTTCAATGTACATGAGTTCATCAATTTATCCACATATGATTATGAACATTCAGTGCTTGCCTTTATGTGACTGGTTTATTTTATGCATAGTGGTGTAAAGTTAGAGCCATGTTGTCACAAATTACAGGATTCAGAACTTTCATAACTAACCATATTTCATTGCATATAATTAATGTAACATTTTATAATGGTTATACAAAATAACATTATTACCAAAAGTGTATAGTTCCTTTTTGTCCTCATGCCCTCAACATGCATCATTATATTTAATCCTTCAGATAATAGTTATTCTTACTCAGGGTAAGGGACGTTGATTTACATTTGTTTTCACTGTGCCTTTGACTTCCATCTTCCTGATTAATGATGCTAAAAACATTTTTATACACCTGTTGACTCTTTGTATATCTTCATGAGAGAAAACACAATGGAGATCTATTGTGGCTTTTTTTTAAAAAAAAACTCTTTATCAGATATACAATTTACAGATATGCTTTCATACATTTTCTTTTAAAAAATTACTTTATCATTATTTTAATCATATTGTTCACCTCTCTATCTCTATAACTATCTATGTACCTATCATCTATATATAATCCTCTATCATTATCTATGTATCTATCTATTATCTTTCTGACAGATAGGTATATTTCTGTATCTCTGTGTGTCTCTGCTTCCTCGTTTTTATATTTCTTTTTGTATGCTGTGACACATATGCAGAAGTAAGAAAAAAATAATGGGTCAGGACTTTTTTTCTACCATGTTGGTCACAGGATTGAAACAATGCCATTAACCTCAGTAGCAAGTTTCCTAACCACTAACCAATCTCCTTAGACCTCTTCTCATATATACTTTTCACACAGCCCATTTCTTCCATCTATTCTCCTCTGCAGAATCTTGTTGTTTGAGGAACATGATAGTTGGTCTTGTTTTCTTTTTCTTCCTTCCTTTCTTCTTTTTTTTTTTTTTTTTTTTTTTTTTTCTTCTTTCTTAACTGGACTTGTAAACACCTGGGAGACCTACCTCTGAGGGTCTGTCCAGAAAGAATTAAATGAGGAAGTAAACTTGTTCTCAGTGTATATGGCAATTCTAAATAGCTAGAAACTTTAAAGTAGTTCAAGTAAAAACATGTATATGCACATACGCACATGCTCCTGTCTTCACTTCTTTCTGAAACATTATACCCATAACTGTGCTGCATTCTACTGTTAAATTCAGACTTCAGCTTCCTCAGCCAACACCTGTAGAATCAATACCACTAACTTCCAGTGAACTTTTAGGCTTTCAGAAAAAATGAGACTACTGAGGCATTTGGATTTTGGAATAAGTAGCAACTGTTTTCTCTGTCCAAAAGCAGCCAGCAATAATCATGCCACAATCTCATTGCTGCATTTTAGTAATATTTCCTCTTTGGCCTTTAAACCCAGTTTCTGACAAAACTTCAAGACATAAGAAGAGTACAACCAAATTATATACCAAAATATAAAAGCAGCCAAATTCTAGCCAAGGTCCCAACAAATTTTGTTCCCATCTGATACCTTTTGAGTAATCTTAACATTGCACATTTTATGGAAATTATAGTCTTTTGAACTCCCACAAGAATGCCCCCACTTAATGTGGGCACTAGGCAAGGGGCATGCCCCATGAAAGTCTTCACTTTCCAGGAAATTGGGACAGAGGGGAAGACATCCTATTGGGACTCTAGGTGAGAAAAGCATGGGAGAAAGGGGAAATAAAAGAATCCAGAGGGTCCTAGAAACCTACAAGAACATTATGATGGGAAGATCTGGGCCCAGGGGTCCTGCTCAAACTATGACACCAGTCAAGGACAATATGTGCAGTAAACTTCGAATCTCTACTCAGATCTAGCCAATGGACAGGATATTCTCCACAGTAGAGTGGAGATTGGGGACTGATTTTCACATAAACTCTGGTGCCCCATATTTGACCACATCCCCTTGATGGGCAGGCCTAGTGGCACTAAGGGGAAGGATAGCAGGCTACCAAGAAGAGATTTTATACCCTATGATCATATACAGGGGGTGCAGGTCCCCCTCAGTCACAGTCATTGGGGAGGGGAATAGGGTGAAAATTGGAAGAAGTGAGGAATGGGAGGATAGAAGGGATGAGATAACAATTGAGATGTAATATGAATGAATTAATAAATAAATAAAGTTTAAAAATCCAGGTTCTTTGGGATTCCAATTCAGACTACCACATATCCTCTAGGACTGAAATAGTTGATTAGAGCTAATAAAACATCCAGTCTGTGGGCTGCAAGAAGAGTCAGATTTAGTCTATGTAGCCCCTGCTACTAGGCATCTCTTCTAGCGTCCCTCTAATATCCTCCTATGAGCCTCCTGTGACTTAGGTCTCCAATGTAGAGACTGAAGAGGACACCCTCTAGCTTGACAAGTCTTGTAGAGGGAAAGGAACACCAACCCACCCACAAATACTTTGACCCAAAATTCACCCTGACTACAAGATGTGCAGGGGTAAATATAGAGAAGATGTAGCTTAGATTGAGGGCCACTGCTTGGCCCAACCCAAGACCCACCGCATGGGAAACAACCCCTGAAATTATTAATGATACTCTGCTATGCTTGCAGACAGGAGTCAAGCAGAGTTGTCCTCTGAGAGGCTCCACCAACAGTGCCTCAAAACAGTTGCTGAGACTCACAGCCAAACATTGGCCTATACATAGGGAACCTCGTGGAAAAGTGGGGGCAAAGAGGAAAAGATTTGGAGGTGAAAGAGGCCTCACAAAAACATGAACAGAGCCACCTAACCAGGGAGCAGAGGGGCCTGCCAAGACTGAAGCACCAACCAAGGACCCTGCATGGGCTGGACCTAGGCCCCTTACAAAGGGGCCTGTAGTTGAGGGTCAGCTCAAGATTCATGTGAGTGCCCTAATAAGGGCAGAGGGAGCTCTCTCCGACAAGGAAATTTTGCCAAATTATCAATCACTTCCCCTGGCAGGACTGCTTTGCCAGGCTACATAGGAAGAGGACACATTCAGTTCTGATATGACTTGATAAGTTGGGGGCAGGTGTCAGAAGGGGGCTTCTTTCTTCTAAGGAATAGGGGAGGGGTATGCAGGAGAAGGAGAATGGTAGGACTGGAAAATGAGAAAGCATGGAGCTAAACCAAAATGTAAAGTCAATAAATACATAAATAAATAAAAAAAGAGAATATTCTTGAGAGAAACTCTAGGTCAGTAGTCTTACACACAAAAACATGAATTCTTTCTTCCAAGTACAAAGGTTGAAAAGAAAAGATATAGAAATTCTAAGAAAGTCTCCAATATGCTACATTTCATCCACACCTTGGGGATTTAAAGTGAACAATAACATAAACACATTTATCCTTAATAAAAGCTATTCTTTTAAACATTTGCTATTCTCCTTCCTCTTTGCCCAGTTTTATAGTAGAAGTCTATGTTATAAAAGAATTTTGTCTATATCATTTTTGGCCCTATTATATTCACATTCAAAAACTATTGCTTCTCAATTTTGAATTTTTCCATACCCACAAGTATACAAAATGTTTTCACTGTTGGTTGAACAAATGACCATATCAGTTAGTGCAATCGGATCTGTCCCAGCTACATGTATAGAAACTTTCCAATATAACATTCTCTCTGGTGTATTTCTTTGACAATCCACTTTTTCTAAAGAAAATTCAAACTAGCCTGCTTTTTAAACACACATGGTATTATAGTGGAACAGCAGCTGGCCTTAGGGCTTTACAAATGTCTCTAGAGTAACAAGTTTAGGTATAAACATCTTCAGTGACATTTTTATAAATCTGTTGTTTCACTCTGCAGACTTCTGTAAACAAAGTGAGTCTGAGGACTTAGACATTACAAGTATTGACAGGACAAACATTTTCATGTATGTGTGGAAGGAATATTTGGGAAGTAGGATGATGGTTCATTCAAGCATGGATGGGGCTAATCTAGGGCTGTCCAGCTGGAAGCATGCTGGACTAGACTCATTGGGCATATCCAAGTTGTAGGAAATTCACAGTGCACCACTCAGTGATGAGACATTGTTTCCTGCATGTCTGTTATAAACTGATGGAAGTTTTCAGCCTTGGTGCTCAGAGAAATCTTCTTTCAGAAATATTAATGTGCATAAGTCAACTCTACAAAGGAATATTTTCTTGATGTTCTTAGTTTTTTATTTCTGTTTTGCACATATAAATTGCCTTAATTTATCCAATAATCTGAACAACATTGAGATAGGTGCTTTAACAACTGTACCTTACATGAGAAAACAAATTCTGGAAGGTACAAGCTGGCAATTTTGTTCTACTTGCTTTATAGACATTTTTTGTCTTATCAAGTATATAAAACTATTAGCTTGGCTTCTCTGGAGAAAAAAAGAAAAGAAAAACAGTACTTCTTACCCTGTTATGGGTCAAAGTACCCTTTCACAAGGGTCATCTAAGACCATTGGGAAATATGACTACATTATGATTCATAACAGCAGCAAATTACACCTATAAAGTAGCAACAAAAATATGGTTGAGGTCATCACAACATGAAGAAATATATTAAAGGGCTACAACATTACGAAGTTGGAGAGCCACTGCAGTAAACTCTAAGAAGTTCTAAGATCTTCAAACTCAACCCAGGAAAGCACTTGTTGCAGTGAGTTAGAGAAAACCAATGTTCCAACACAGGGTTTTTTCCCTTGACTTTTGCATTATTCAGAGTATCAGTATATTGGATAAATCCCACCCATTTGAGAAAAGGCTGACTTGCTGTCCTATGTGTACCAATTTAAATAGTAATCTCAGCTGAAATCATAGGCACACTTTGAATTGTATTTAGCTCACACTTTGGGGCTCAGGTGCCCCAATGAATTGTAACACAAAATTAAACATCAAATGCCCATTGATTGTCAAGTTCTCAACCATATGTTCATCCTTAAACCATGTTTAATTTCTAAGTAAATGCAAACATGGTTAAATCCCACCCAACATGGTGCATCTATTTAGTATACAGAACAAAAGTACAAATGCTGGATATAGTGGAATCGGGATATAGTGATTCATGACTGGAATTCCAAAATTGAGAGACTGAGACAGAGGAGCATAAATTTGAAGGTTTCCTGGATTCTGTAACAAAACTTTATCTCAAAAAACCAAACCAAACCAACCAAACAAACAAAAAAACAGAAGCATGGACTCTTTAGTTTGCATGTACCTAATGCTATTGAGTAATTTTTAAAAAGTGTTTATTCATTATTTATATCTTTTCTTTTGAGAAATCTCTGTTCACATTCATGCCCTATCTGAATATGTACAGTTTTGTTGATTGCATTGTATGTCATTTTGGTGTTTAGTTTTAAAGAATTATGTGTGTGTTCGAGATATTACTCATATCAAGATTAATGGCTGGCAAAGACAGTCTCCTATTCTCTGGGCTGTCTCTCCACTCAATTGAGTCAATTCTGTTGCTGTGTAGAAGTTTTTCTAATGTTCTGAGCTCCCACTTATCAGTTGGTAGCTGTATTTTCTTAGTAATTGGATTCCTTTTTTAAACACCTTGGGTATGTCTACATCTTGTAGAGTATCTCTTACATTGTCTTTTGAAAAGACTACCTCACAAAGTGCATACTGTCTGCAACAAGGCTATATCTCTTAATCCTTCTCAAAGAGTTTAGCAACAGAAGATCAAACATTCAAATATGAGCCTAGAGGGTCCATTATAATGTAAGTCACTAAACTATATTTTTAAATTATGTTCTGATTGCTGTAGCTACTGGTTCTTCAGCACCTGCATGTGAATTTGTTTTTAAAATATTTCTGTGAAATTTGTACAGATGTTTTATGAGTATTGTGCTGAAACCATGGATTGTTTTGGATAGGATAATTATTTTCACAATATTATTTCTACCAACTCATAAGCAAGAGAGTTATTTTTGTCTTCCAGTGTCCTTTATTTTTCTTCAGAATTTTAAAACTATGCAGGAATTTCATCTTATCCCAGTCAGAATGGCCATCATCAACATATGAATGTCAGAGCCAGATGTGGTGGCACATGCTGGTAATCACAGCACTCAGGGAGACAGAGAGCCCTGAAGCTCTGTGAGTTCAAGGTCATCCTGGTCTAAAAAGCAAGTCCAGGACAGCTGAGGCTACACAGAATCAAAACAACAAAACAAAATAAAACAAAACAAAAACAAAAACAAAAAAGAAAAAAAGAAAATGAAAAAGAAATGAGTGACATCAAATGCTGGAGAGAATATGAGGGAAAATATATATACATATATATGCACATATATAGTCTTGTTGGGAGTACAAATAGGTAGTAATTATGAAAATCAGGATGAGTACTTCTCAGAAATCTAGAAATAAATCTAATATTTGTCCCATCTATACCATTCTTGGGCATACACACAAAGAGAAATATATCCTGCATTGGAAACACTTGCTTATCCATATTCGTTTGCACTCTATTGTCAAAAGCCTAGGAAATCAACCTAGATGTCTGTGAACTATGAATGGGTGATTAGAATATATACACAATAAAGTTGTATTCAGACATAAAAAACAAAAGTATGACATTTAAAGGTAAATGCATGGGGAAATTATATTGTCTGAGGTAACTAACTCAGAGGAATTCTACATGTTCTTTCTTGTGTATGGATCCTAGTTTTGTATCTTTAGATATGTTTAACTTGAACTACCTCTACAAGCCAGGTAGATAGAAATGTGTTGTCAAGGTGAGGAATAACTCAAGAGAGGGAAATAATAAAATAGCAAAACACAGAGATAGAAAATACTGATGGACATGGCTTCAAAGGGGGCAAAATAGCCACTGGGCAAAATGTCCTCATTCCTGCCACAAACAAAATCTGCCTAAAAATGGGCTACTTAGTTGCAGGCAGAGTTGATGGCCACACTCTGCCAAGTCAGGGTAAGCAAGTCCTCAATAGTTCCTGCCCTCCGAACAAGTCTGGCAGAAATATTAGGCCAGAAAGCTGAAGATGAAGCTCCAACATTATAAAGTGTATTGGATGACTGGTCAGGCAGTAAACTGTCTTAAATCAATTTATACATTTTGTAAGCTGCTAACCTGCACTGCTGGTTCACTCAGGAAATTAAGTTTTATTCCTTCTCAAGTCTCTGAGGGGCATTGAAGACAAGATAGTACAGTTTTACAACCAAGCTTAGTTGGTTAGGGGACAAGATTGTTTTAGAACAAGATAAAAGAATTAAGCTATTAGAGTTGAGATAGGATAAGTATTGGATCTCATTCAGAAATTTAGACCCAACAAGATAGGAAAGACACTTACTTCAAATGAGATGAATGCAGATGTCCAATTCACTATGAATGTAACATGTATAGAACTCATTATTCTCATGATTGTCACATGGTTCTCCCTGCTGTATGTAGTTTGTCTTATACATGTGTAATAATAAAAAAAGAAAGAAAATACTGATGGGGTTTAAAAGGGATTGTGATCAAGATATGGGAGAAATGAGGTTGAAGGAAGTAATAGTTAATGAAATCAAAGGGAATATGGAAACAATATATGGATGCTGCCTACCTCATAAGCCAAATTTTAAGATATAAGTTTAAAACAACTCACCTATAGAAGGGGGAGAACCTGCATAGCTGGGAAATCTTAGTGTCATGAGATATCTACTTTAAGTGTTGTTGAAAAAAGTCCTCCAGATAATACATGCTTTTGCCATTCTTCTTAGGTGTCCATCAAAAACTGGTTGTTAAATCTCTATTATTGAGGACACAACAGAAGTTGAAAGATACAGAGAAATTAATCTGGAAGTGACGTGGATGATATATCTCTCTGGTTTGCTTTCATAGTGCTATAGGTGTAGGCTTTTGGGGGAGAAAATGCTTCCAGAAAATGCTTCCACAGTCTTACCCAGTTGTGACATTCTACTAACTTCAATACCCACCTGTCAGGCAACATGTACCATCTGGTACAAGAGTAGAATAGAAATATGAGTTTAGTAATTGATCTTTGCTTGGATTTGAAACTCTTTGAAAAGGAAACAATTAATTCCCAGTACTGTAAATCTAGCAAGCACCCATGGCTGAAGAGGTTGTAGGCCCTGTGATGGAACTTAGTGCTGTTTTTCAGCTAAACTAACGTAGTAGTAAGCTGCATCCTTAATGTTTACCTATGTTTACTCTAAGACTTAGTCAGAGAAGCTTCTTTTTGCAATGAATGGATTATTTACAGTGGCAAAAAAAAAAAAAAAAAAAAGAATAATGAATGAATGTTCTGCCTCAAATAGAATATTTACAAAACATTCTCTAAAGCTGAGGAAAGAGAGGATAGAAAGGATGTGAGAGTTTCAAGACAGAGTGGCCGTGACATGATTTCTTCTATACATGACACATAAAATACCAACACAATCTCATAACAGCAGGCCAGAACAAGCCTACTCAAGATCATGCCTTACCACTATCAATCATGGGCCAGGATGATACACAGGGAGATTTGACTCTGCTTGCTGAAATTGTCCCAGTATGGATTCTGGAGAAAGGGCACACAGTATATTCAGTTGTGCCCTCACTGATGAGTCCACCAGGCTCCAGGCTCAACTCGATCATTCCAAAATCATGGTCTTAGACACAGCCAAAGCTTAGCCCTGTGGTCACAAAACAAAGCAAAAATGACAGGGATACATTTTGAGAAACATGTCAGACAATTCTGTTGTGGCAAATGGGATATATGTGTACGAATCTAGATGGTGAGACTTATTATAAAATTAATTTTAAAAAGAGAACATAAAAAAGAAAAATGTTCTGACATGACAAGGAACCTCTAACAATGCCATTGAGTTCATTTTCTACTGACCATGTAGTGCTTGGTGTTCATCCTATTCCGAAGAGGAGTCTGTTTCTCCATGAGACTCCCTTGGAGAAAACTAATTTTCACTTTCAAGTGGCTATCAATTGGAGATAGTTTCCATCTTAGGGATGGGGACATGTATCCATTTTTTTCAGCTCTAGGTCCCTATGTGGTACAGACCCATACAGTTAGTGTATATGATGCCTCAGTTTCTCTTTGAGATCTTATGTTATCTTCTAATTTTTTAAATTTGCATTCTTTAATTTTTTTCCTCTTTCTTTACCACAGAGGTCTTTTCTATAGGATTTGGTCTCTTAATAGGACAATGTGAAACTTCTAGCTGCAAGCTTTATAAGAATCTGTTGTTCACAGCCTATTGTTTTAGCCATTTGTCCCTGTCAATTGACACTCAAATTTATTTAAGAGATGATAAGAAATTAAAAGTGGTAAAGAAGTCCTCATCACTAATTGACCTAGAGGAATATTAGTTGGTCTTGGCAAGGTAAGGTAAGTGATGTGGAAGCAAGGATTTTAGTACATGGTGAAAGAATTATAAACACTGAGAACTTAGACTAAACTAAATTTTTAGAAGTTCCCCTTAATAATAAATTGCCTCTAACATACTATAACTTTTTGGTTTATAAAAATGTTTAAATATGCTTTCAATTTTTGACATATTTGTCAGAACACAATACATTGAGCATAGGATATTATAATAGTAAGAGATGACCACCTGTATATTAACAGCCTAATTGCTCCTAACAAGTTAAGCCCCATCATCCAATCCCTCACAGTTACTTCCTACTTATTGGTGATGTAAATAATGATGAGCCCAAAGTGGTAGAGGTCCTTTTTAGTTTTAAATTTAATTTTAGTTTTAATAGAATAATTTCTATAAATCATGATGCAATGTTTTTTTATTAGAATTATTACCTCAAGACTGGCATAATCTTAAAACATAGCAGAAATTTTGGTTGTACTTCAACAAGATTAGAAATAATTAGCATAATTCTCTATTTTTGTCTTTAACTCCTAGAATCATGAGTTCTAGTGATAAGAGATGTCGTGATTTGTATTATATAGTAATCTGAAGTATATTTACACTTTTAAAGATTTTGCTCAGGTTTGCAAGGTATTGCTATCAGCTTGGCACTATAATCGAGCAATCATAGACCATTCTTGTGTTCAGTGGCCCTGTCATGCCCACCAAGTAATGTTTCATTGCAGACAACAATTACTTCTGGCTTTTTTCAAACTTTCTGTTCTCTGAGCATTGGAAAAGAAATGGTGTGTTTGAAACGTCCACATACAGACAGCACTAAAGTGGATTCAGTAAAACAGGAGAATAAGTGGTGAAATCCAGAAGGAAACATTTTAGAGTAAATAAGAGAGAAACTGGATATGAAGGAATTGGGAGTGTATTTGATCAAAACACATTGTAAGCAACATGAAGTTCTCAAAGAAGAAAAAGATTAAGAGCACTTCACCTGTTCATCTGTTCCATTAAGGTAGTATTTGCAAGATGACGGGACACTTGATGATACCCGTGAGCAGCACAGAAATGAATACATCATTGTGCTTACATTTGTACTAAGGGAATTTCTTTTTATTATGCTTCTTTTTATTATTTAATTAATTTATTCAGATTACAACTAAATTGTTATCGCATCACTTGTATTCTACCATTCCTCCCTCTCTCCCGCCTTCACCCTATTCTCCCCTAGGTCTATAACCAAGGAAGACCTCCTCCCCCATTATATGGTCATAGGCTATCAAGACTCATCTTAATGGCCTGCTTATTCTTTCTTTGAGTGCCATTGGGCATCCCCACCCAGGGGAGGTGGTCAAATATGGGGCACCAGAGTTCATGTCATAGTAAGTCCCCGCTCTCCACATAACTGTGGAGAATGTCCTGTCCATTGGGTATATCAGAATAGGGGTTTGATGTTTACTACTTGTATTGTCCTTGGATAGTGCCATACTTTGAGAAGACCCTCCTGGGCCCCTTCACTTATGAGGCTATTGGGATAGATGTGAGGACATCTTACTAGGACTCTCAGTAAGAGAAATATAGGAGATGGGGAAATAGAAGGACCCAGAGGGTCCTACAAACCTACATTTCCTTTTAAAGGTATACATTTATATTATTATACATGAATAAAATAAACCATGAGACAATCAGAAATTATATAAATGTTACATTCATTGTGATTCAGCTATTTGTATTTGGCAAACTTGAAGTAAACATCTTTCCTATCTTGTTGGGTCTAAATTTCTAAATGAAGATCAATATCTATTATATTTCATCTCTATTAACTTAAAACATCTATCTTGATCTAAAAACATCTTAACCTCTAATCTACTAAGCTTAATTGAAAGACTAAAGTATCTGGTCTTCAACCCCATCAGAGATATGAGAAAGAATAAAACTTAAAATACTTAAGTGAACCAGAAGTTCAGGTTAGCAGCTTCCAAAACAAAACAAAACAAAAAAAATGACTGACAGTTAACTGCCTGAACAGTCATCGAACACTCTTTATAACATTGGAGCATCATCTTCAGCCTTTTGTTGTTGTTATTGTAATAACACAAAAAAAATTGATACCAATTTCCAGAACATGAATGTGCAAATTCTACTGTAACGATTGTTTCAGACCTTGAGTCTTTCAGCACTTCACCATGATTCACTGATAAGTACATTAGTTTATGTAGATGACAATCTCAAAAATCCTTGTACATTGCCTCATGAGGAATAAAAAATTTGTATTGTGTACTATGCAGTGTATTTTACACCATGAATAACAAAGACATATTATGAAGACAGTAAAATGGTACTCATAGTTAGTAACAGATATTTGTAAAATATAATTTTATCAGTAGGAACATATTACTTTTAAGTACTTATATTTTATAATTCTGGTACTATTTAGCTACAAGTTCATATTACTTGATTGTTAGGAGTCAATGCCTTTAATAATTACTTCACAAAATTACAAAAAGTTTTAAGAATTTGTTTACAGAATAGTAAATTAACTCAAACATACCACCCACTGAATAAATGAAAATTATAGCATTGATAGTATGGGAATAGAGAAACGGCTTCTGCACAAATGCCATCATGCTCAGTGGAGGGCATTGAAAAGAGAGAGATGAGAATGACAGTGACAAAGGGATGGGAGCTGCAGTCCTCTCTGGTGGTCTCAAAGGCTCTGACATGTAAATGTTTGTCTGTCTTAAAGGATCACAGCTATAATCTCAACATCTGCCCTTCCTCCTTTTTTTACCGCTCCATCTCTTCTGTGCCAAGAGCCCAACGATATTTTAACCTTTGGACTTAGAAACTGTTAACTGGAAGGCCCAGGGGTTTTGTGTCAGGAAATATGAAGTTTCAACATGGCTTTCCCCTTAAGTCAAATGAAATCTTGAGTAAAATGTGATCTCTCACACAGGTTTACTGAATTATTGAGAGAGGTCAATCACCAGGTGATCCCCAGAGTCCCATCCAGCACTAACATCGTGTGATGAATGTCTCTCAAGAAATTTATTTGGCTGATCAAATTGACTTTTGCTCACTGTCATAGGAGTCAGACACACACCATCCATCAGATGGACATTTGCAGCCTGCAGTTTTCTCCCTGTATTGTTGTCTTCACAGGAAAATAGGATCAAATGTTTCCAAGTCCAGTATATTTTTAGCATCTTGGGGATAATGAAGCAATTAATGCACAATAATGCAGCATTAATAGCAACCTATCTGCATTGTTTACAATACTCCCACCCCAGGTAAATATCAAAAGCATTTTCATGTACATCCTTGATGATCTACGCATGGCTTGAATGAAATAAATATTTAAAAATATATCTGAACGACATCGACATTCAAGTTAAAAAGCATTTTCTCAAGGTACAGGTGGTCACTAACATTAATGAAACATAACTGGCTGCACCTGCTTATCAGATCTTAGCAAATATTATAGTAAATCCTTAGTAAATACCACCAATATGTAGGCAAACAAAAAGAAAATTTGTTCCTAAAATCATATGATTGGATATAACCTTGAAATATCTCATTAGCTCTGAAAATGTTTTTTTTTTAATTTTTGTGTCTATGAATCAAATGGCTTATACAAAAATTTTTCCAACAATAAATTAGAATATCAATATTGAAAAACACAGTCAAAATTATATGAACAATGCCTGTAGAAGAGAAGACAGCTCTTCTCCACAAATGTGATGGAGTATTGCTAGTTATAAGGTTCTGTAATGAGAATGACTTAAGGTACATAATTCACGTAACCTTTGAGGACTACTCATTTGTATGCCATAGTTATCTCAAAACTCTTAAATGTAACTGTTACAATAATTAGAAAAGGTGAAATGAACCATTAAGACAAAATCATTATCGTCATGTGAATGTTGCATCATATCATGCTTAAGCAGTTTCAGTTACCTGCTTGCATTTTGTTCATGCGATGATTTGGCTTTCTGTCTTCAGTCACTGCTCCAGTCATTTTGCCAGGCTCTGTACTTCAGGAAGTCAAAAGCTTCTCTTAGGGTGCAATCTCTTCATAGAAGTGGTGACCTGGTAGCTGTGTGCTGGACACATGGCCATTGAAACTTCACTATACATTATCAACATAGATTTACCATTCCTAAAGTGAGGTTAAAAACAATATGTAAATCACATGCTTGAAAGACAATTAACTGGAGTACAGTGCAAAAGTATAGTTAAATTCCCCTTAAATCTTGAAACTTTGAACATAGAACACTATAAATGTTCATTTGTTTCTCAGACATAACACTACTTCAAAACCAAGAAAGAAAAAAAAAAAAAAAGACACAGCCTGCAATTTAGGAAGCTATTGAAATAGTTTAAATATAGAATCAGAGTATATTGTGAAGTTATCAAAAAAACTGTAAAGGATATATATATATTTTTTAAATTTTTTATTAATTTATTCTTGTTACATCTCAATGGTTATCCCATCCCTTGTATCCTCCCATTCTTCCCTCCCTCCCATTTTCCCCTTATTCCCCTCCCCTATGACTGTCCCTGAGGGGGATTTCCTCCCCCTGTATATGTTCATAGGATATCAAGTCTCTTCTTGGTAACCTGCTATCCTTCCTCATGACTTATATTCCAAATAATATATTAAAGAAAACTTAGGTGGAATGAGTCTAGTCCTTTAAACAACTAGTATATTTTGCTTTCATTTGTAACTCTTGAATATGTAGTAATTGACTGAATAAATACATGCAATGATTTATTAAAAAAAAAGAAAAGTGAATCCTTTGTAAAAATTAGTGTGTTAATAAAACATAAATAAACAATTTAACAATAGCAAAACCCAGGTAACACAAAGAAAAATAAATTATTACAGTGGGCCCATTGCCTAAGAAAGCAAAGAAATGAAATGTGAAACTATAACCCAATTGTACCCTCAATCATGATTTCTCTCCAGATTTGAAATGAGAGCCTCGTCTGATGCTGACTAGCTCATTTCCAATTTCCAGTCATTTTTAGTCTCTGAAAAGGTAATGAATGGAGAAGTTGACAGAGAACTTTCTAGGACTGATGACCTAAGTACTGCAGAGTTGGAAGATAAAGCAAACAGCGAGTCAAAGAAACAGCAGTGCTGAGTCCTGAATACCAGCTTCTCCATCTCAGACTGTGGTCAGAGTGTATGCTAGTTCTACCTTCTTAGAGTCATTTATATGTTTTCCAATATTTTATCTATCCTTAATATTTCTTGAGGTTTTTTTTTTTTCCTTGCTCACTCAACCATCTCCATATTAAACAGTAGGACCTTGGCTTGTTCAGTCTTGCTCAGAATGTGTTTTTCAACTGTAGTAGTGTGATTTCAGAAATGCCAACATGGCAAACCTGTAGGGGGTACCATTTTTAATAATTGTGTGGAGAGCCCCTCAATATATTCATTAAAATAGCCATCATGAGAGTACTTACACCTTACAATTGGAAATCTTCATCCAATTAACTTACTGTAATTGCTAACTGTGATTTGTTTTTTTAAAATAACAGATTCAAAATGAAAGAAAAATTGGGTGATTGTTCAACAAATATTTATTAACTGACTAATACATGAAGGACATGGTGAAAAATGTTGAATTGAAATATACGTTTGTGGTGTGTGGGTGTGGGCATGTGCACACACAAGCCACTTAAATCACTTTGTTCATCTATTTTAAAAAGTTTAGTGGTGACCAAAAATGGAGTGAGTGAATAACGATTGAAAATATTGATTACTTTTAATTTTTTATGAAAAGTTTCATACAGTTGTATAATTTATGTAGATCATATTCACTCATCTTGCTCTTACTCCCCTGAGTGCTCCCAACTTCATCTTTCTCCCAGCTTCCTGTCCTCTTTTTCTATTTTTTCTTAGCAATCTCCTGAGTTCAGTTAGTACTGCCTAAGTGTCTGAAAGTATGTGGCAATCCACTGGTGTATGAATAATCTACAGACCTACCAGCAGCTTTCTGCCCAAAAGAGAGTGACTCTCACTCCCTCAGAAGCCATCAAGTGTTAATAGTTCCTCCAATACTGGTAGGGCCTCAAGGTCCTACTCCTGTCTATGCTGGCATTTTTACCAATGTTGTCTTATGTAGGTATTGTCAGCAACAATAACTAATGTGAATTCATGAGTATAACAGCTATGTCATGTCCTGAAGTCAGCATTTCACAACTCTCCTCACTATCCTCCAGATCTTAGGTGTTTCTGCCCCATCTTCTGTGAAGTTTCCTGAATTTTTGACGTGGGAGATTGACATAGAACACTCAATGATATGTATATTTGTTAGTTTTACCAATTATGAGTCTGTTTTAACCACTAAAAAAAAAAAAACTCGTATAACCAAAGCTGAAAGTGGCACAAATCTACAGTAACTATAAATATTTAGAATTCAATTCAATAGCATGGTCATTTAGTAAAACATTAGATTACTCCTTCAGAGATTATGGTCTTCCCAGTCCTGGCCTTTTAACCAAATTTGTACCCGACATGAAATCTCTTCAACGGAGCTGGTCTTATAGCCAATTAAGAAGTGGTTGATTGCTTCCGAAATCATTGTGCCACTAATGCACCAGTGGATAAATATTGTTGGCAGGTAAGAATTGTAGCATGCAAGATCTAGTGCCGGGTATACCATTGATATTTATCCTCTAGATACTGGGATATTATCTTCTGGAACTCTGTGCCCTGCCTCCCTAATACAGAGATATGTTTGCATCCATGTTCATTCCTGATCTAATCTCCATAGTGAGGTATTGGTGTCAACCCAGCCTCTCAGCAATAGATTAAAGGAGAAGAAAAATGTGCTATGGAATGGAATACTATTCATCTTTTTAAAATAAAATTATACAACATAAGCAAATGTATAGAATTGATAAAACAACATATCCTGAGGGTGATAACTCAGGGCTAGAAAAAAAACTGTGTATTCTTTCTAGTATGCGGATCCCAAATATAAATCTCTAGTCATACACACACACACACACACACACACACACATATATATATATACATATATATATATATATATATATATATATATATATATATATATATATAAACTTGTAGAATATATGCAAGCCAAGGAACTAGATAGGTACCTTAAGAACACATTAAACAGGGGAGATAGAATATAGTTAAAATGAAATCAGTGTATTGAGACATTGGGGCAGAAAGGCTTAAAGGTTGTATATGGGACTGGGGGGGCAAGTCAGGAGAATATTATCTCAAAGGAAAGGGAAAGTATTTTGTATAGAAATCTCATGGTCCTAATAAAAAAATCAGTGGAAGGTGATAGAAGCAATGTGAAACGAAAGAAAAGGGAGTTATTGATGGTTAATGGATTAAGTGGAAAAGGAGTAGGTGTCAGGGTAAGATGAGATAGTGGGTGTGTTAATGAAAAGTAGAGATGAATGAAAAAACTTATAAAACTTCACTAGTTACGATGCTAATTTTAAATAACAACAACAATCAATCAATCATCAATAAACCTATACAATTATCCTTTATAGTTGGACAAGGATGCTCCCGTAAGTCATGAGCTATTAAATAAAATTTTCACTACAAGCTTGGGAGAAATCTCTAGGAATTACTTTTCAGAGAGATCCAAGAAGAAGTCTCTAATACAACACAGACCATTGCCATTTTCCTTGGAGACCTGTTTTTCCTTGCCCCACCAGTTAGCATAATACCTGGTGCAGAGTTTATGTTCCCCATGTCATTTTTCTTAGGTAACAGAATTAAATTTAACAGTAGGTCTTGTTAATCATGAGGTTACCAGCAGAGAGACTTCAGAGGTCTCTTTTCCTTATGTTTCTCTTTTCTCCTGACACTTGCCTCACACAGTTCTTTCCTTTGTCCCAGCATTAGTCACCTTCACTGTAAAACAACCTGTCACAGTACTCAGTGAACTGAAAACACAGTTGTGGCTATGATGTTTATATTAACGGAGGGTCTTTCTTTTCTGGGATGGCTGGAGTGTGTCATGAGGCTGTGTTTGACATTGACTTGATCTGGGCTCTTACATGCACATTTTGGCTTCAAATTTCTGTTTTTGCACACAATATGCCTTCATGTACTGAAGAATCCTGTCAGCCTCTAGTGGACAAGAACTTCTAAAGTCTTCACTGCTATCCCATTTCTTTGTCAATAGTGATGTCTACTAATACTTAGTACATTAGGTGAACTTCTATACCTAGTGATTCCAGATTTCTAAGCACTTCAATGAAATTATTCAAGGTTTTGAAAAATATTTTGTTTATTATTTATGTGTGTGTGCATTTGTGGACTTCAGGAAAAACTTAGAAGTACTCAGTTCTTTTTTCCTATCATGGGTTCTGAGGCTCCGTGTCAAAGCATCAGGCTTGCAAACCAAATGATTTCATGTACTGAGGCATCTTGCCAGCCTCTAGTGGACAAGAATTTTCAGAGTCTTTTCTGTTATCACATTTTTTTTTGTCAAAAAAGAAAAATAAATAGCCATGCCAAAATCTTTTTCAGATTTTTTTCTGTCAAGAGCAAAATGGACACAAAATGGTGCCAACCAAGGGCTTGCAATCACTCCAGAAGCGCCATGCTTACTAACTGGTACTGCAAACGATTCATACTTTCACTGGAAGTTACATCTGAATGAATTCTAGATCCATTTTATTGTTATCAATGCTCACTGGGAAAACACATGCTGTTTTTAAGTTGCTGTGGTATTTGGTTCCTTTAACTTTGGCATTTTTCTGTTGGTGCTTCTATAATGCCCCAGGATCTCATATCCTTTTTCATCTACATAAGTATATGCACTGTTTTCCTATTCATTGAGAAAGGTTCAGGACTTTATACCTATTAGACTTCCATTGTTATATTTAAAAGTCAGAAAGTATATTTGGGGACCAAATGTCAATCATTCTTCACAACATTTTGTGTATTTTTCATTCTTTCTGTCTGGATTTCAACTCAAACTCTGCTTATTCAAAAAGACTTGAGCATAAAGTAGCTTATGCAATTCTGAGTTTTGTTGCTTGGAAAAATATAATCCTACTCACTTGCTCACTTGTTTCTCATGCGTCATTTCCTTCCTTCAGACGATATACCAAAGTATGACTGAGTCCTTGAGACAGCACTGAAATCCATTTCAGACAGCGCGATCAAGACTATCCTAAAAGTCCCAGTCCCCGGGATATCTCTGTAGTACTTCCTACAAAAACCCACCATCTTGAAGCAAAAGGGTTATTGAGTTCTAGGCAGGGACCTCTAGGGCAAGCCATAAATAATGGTCAATGTGTTCTCTGCTTGAACAACTTCCGACAATGATAACTCTATTACTGGCAGATGTGTTCATCTCTGCTTTGTTTTAACTCTGTATCTTCCTCTGCCATCAAGCCATTCGTCGCCTGTATTTGTTATTAGAGGCACCAAGTTACTCATCTGGAAGAACTGTATGATCTATCTCTTTTAGATTTTGACTTCAGCAAGAAAAAAAAATAGAGGATGGCTATTAAATCATTTCTCAGGCTAATATTCTATTTTCTTAACCTCAAATATTGTATTCATACTCTGGAATGGGATTTTTAATCTTCACACTTTTCTGTTCCTTTTTTTTCTGTAACATTTTTTATCTCCTTCCATGAGATAGATTGAAAGAGAGAGACAGCACCACAAACAATTTTTCCAAAAGTTTTCCATACAAAGGCTGCTGAAAAAATGGGATTCAGCTGTTAATATGTTACCACAAGAAGGCATTTAACACATTTAAAATAAAAATGGAAATAGACACCTAAATTATCATTGCATAGTCCTTTATGGGTGCAATGAATATGATACCAGTGTGACTGTTATATTAAGAATAATTGAAATCTATAATACAATTCATCAATAAGATAAATTTATGAAATTTTACATTACTCCAAATAGAAGTACAATCTAATTCATTGAGTTTTTCTTTCTTTTTTCTTTATTATTTCCCACTGAATTTTTCTAAGCATGACGTTAGATAATGCACTTATAAATGCATTGCCTCATTATTAGATTTTAATACATATATATTACATCAAATATGGAAGTGCTTTATTCCTTTTGTTATTCATACTGCTTAGTCTACTTCAAGTGCATAGTTGAATCATTGTTTATGATTAAAGAATTGAAAATTGCAAGTATTTTAAAGTTCCTGTGATATTATGTTCCTTTCTTGACTCTCTGGTAAATCTAAATTTGCTTAGATACTCTAGGCACTTAATTCTGTGACCCCATTGGCAACTTTGTTTTTTGAATTGGCTGAAAAACAAACAACTATCTAGAAAAAATTTAATGAAAACAAAAACAATATTTATGAAAAGAGTGGTTATTCATTACATATAATTTTAGTAAAATATGTATTGATTATAAACAGTAGTTTCCATATTCACAGTGAAAATATCAGATTCAATAATTGTCTTCGCAAGACATTAGAAGAGAGTTTCAGTTCACGTTGCTTGTGAATGTACTGGGTAGGCCAACTCTCTTGGTGGGCTAAAAAAGACTGCCAGGAGTCAGATATTATTGTGATACTCTAAGTCCTAATGCTCCTGAACTCATTAATTAGTTATGTTTCTCATATCTTAAGAAGGAAACCCTAGTGCTAAAATGTCCAAGAGGCTCCTATTATTTTCCATCTACCTAGGCTTTGATGGAGTGCCATGTGACTATGACCTCTGGTAAAACTTGCCTTTTGGCTCACGGTCCTATATACAATGAAGAGTTTTCCACAGAAATCTAGTTCTGGTCTCCTCATCTTTAACATAAGATAAATAGCTCTCTTTTAAAATGATTCATATTGTAGTACGCTTACTCCTGAATTAGAGTATTAACATAATAAAAAATATCTGTAAGTGCCTTTGTTAATATATGATACACAGCAATAATTGGCATAGTTCTTGACTACTGAAAACACTCCAGTGCAGAAAACAGATGTGTCAGGATGATGTTTACAAAAGACTCATTTTGAAGACATGATGACATGAGATTAAGACCAGAACATTTAGGTCCAAACCGATTCCGAAAATATGTGCAGAGTGGGAAGTTGATGCTGCATTGCTGTGTTTGGTATTTATCAGCTGAAGTCTTTGTCATGATGGAAAAGAAAAAAAGACATGCTTAGAAAAATATAATACTGTCTGTTCTGCTTATTTGATGATGAAATAAATAGTAAAAATAGCTGCCCTTGGCATGGGGTGCTTGGGAAGTTCAGTGAACAAATAAACCTACATGACTGCTCATTTTTCTCCCACTAACGTCAAGCCAATGGCACCTAAAACTGAAGAAACTCCAATGCTCTTACTCTTTTCTCTGCATTTTTTTTATTTTCTCAATTATATAATCTATTTGCCGTAGACGTCAAAACCATCCTTGCATTTCTGATTCCACAATTAATAGACAATTGTACAGTGATCTGACACTGAAACACAATTTACATTGTGATCAGAGCAAACAGATTATAGATCCCTAGAAGACTTGGATTATGCCTGGATTCTAGATTTTGATATATGTGTGTAGTTTAATCTAGGACATCTATCAGTTAAACAACATTGTCTAGCATGAACACGTCTTTAGAGGTGGCGTGGTATTTATTTCAGCTGCAGAAAGTTTGGTATATCTTGTTTGAAAATGAACCTCACCCTTCCTGTTTTTCATTATTTGGGTTGAAAGCAAATAATTCCATCCTGAATATTTCATTTGGATATTGTGCTTATTCTCAAAAGGAATAAGACAAAACATTACGAAGTATACTTGTTTACCCTAAAAAAAAGAGAGCTTGTTTTAAAAGCCATAGTATTCAGTTTAGTATTTTCTACAATGTCCTTATGGTAGTCACTGATAGAATTGCTCCAACTGAGGACATTAGTAATCTCATGGCTGTAAGCCTGGACTCATAAAAAAGAATGTTCTGGCAAAATGTAGTATGTGCTTTGTAGCCCTAATCACCATCATGAGAGCTGGTAGAACTTTGACACACAATCTTTGTAAATTAATCAGAGTTTCTCTGTAATTTGTTTCCTTTCTTCTCATGCTTACGTTTGACTCCTGCTGGCCCACAGGGCAGTGGAGAGGCTGCCGAGGAGGTGTCAAGGGCTCTGCCTTCCAAAAAGAGGTGCACATGTCTCTGTACATGGCCTAATTTGACTTTTTAATCTATAATTCAAGAAAGTACAACCCTAATGAGAGGAAAAATCTTCTGAGCAACTATGGCCTTTGATGTTCTAAGGAAGGAACTATTGTGAGTACGTGTGCTGCACTCAGACTGTAAGAGGAATCTCCGTTATTGTTTTTCTCCTAAGCTGAAGAGTGAAGTATATTTCGCTATGCTTTTAAAGACATCTGTGAGGTTGCATAATAGAGTATACAAATAAATAAATAGTGTATGAAAAAAGGAAAGTAAGAAGGATAGATTTGTAAACTCTGCTTGCTACACATGGAGTTGGCAAAGTGTCAGAGATCAGCTTTCAAAGTTTTGAAACATTTGCTTAAGTTCTGTTCATTTATTTAGCTATCACTATCCTATGATACATCATAGTAACTCAAGAAATGCAGTGACTGCTTGAGCAAGTGTGTTTAGCACTGAAGCTACTTGCTTTCTTGACCACCTTTTTTTTTTTCTGTGTACTTTCAGCTTCTCTTTTCCAATCGCTATGCTTACATGCATAGCAGCTTGCATCTAACAGTCAGATGCATGATTTTTATGGGCATTGGCATGGGCTCTGTGGTAGCTGTTCAAAACCCTTCCACTCTTACATTCTTGGCATGGTTTTTGATGCACTTGTTTTTTTGTTTTGTTTTTTGTTTTTTATAGAGCATTATTCCTGTCGACTAAGAAGCTCAAGTCTGTCAAAATTATTAGTCAGTGTCACTCCAGTGGAGAAAACTGATTTTCCCACTCATAGAAGCTATCAATTGCCAATACCTTCTTAGTTAGGGGTGGAATTTGTGTCTACTTTTCTTTCTGGGTGGTGGGATCTTGTCTGGTTTAAACTTGTACTAATTGAGACCATGCTGTCATTGTCCCTGTGAATTTATATGTGCATCAGCCCACTTGTGTCTAGAAGATGTTGTTATTACCGCTGACTCCTAAAGTCATGCCGTCTTTTCTTCCTTATAGATTCCTGAACCTTGAGGGAAGGGATTTGACAAAGGTATCTCATTTTATGGCTGAGTGATCAGGAGTGGTTAGTCAGCAAAAAAAAGACTCTATAATTTTTGTGTGCTTTTATTTTGGTAATTATTGTCTTATTCAGGTTTTTCCTTTATTTGTTTTGATTTGCATTTATTTTGTTTTTGTTGTTGTTTTGACAGACAGAGACAGGGATAGAGCATAACACAACATGGCATTAGTGCGGGTAGGGAGGATCTTGATTGAGCTGAGGTAGGATGCAGAATACAATAAAAATATTTATGAAAACTTTGTTTTAAATAATTTAAAAATGTATTAATTGATCTAAACATTTATTCAACTTTCCCATTTTCCTATGTAAAAAGATTAAACTTTAAAAATACTTAATGTTGTAAAGGGCTGAATAAGAAGTGGTTCTGCAAAGTTGGTTTGTATTGACATGAAGGATGAGAGGGCACTGTAGGCCTAGGGCCAAACCCTATTGATTCCAGCCTATCACCTCTGCTTAGGTAGGCCTGATCTTCACATCTTATGGGGTGGCACGTTACCAATACTTTCAAAGAGAAACTTTACAGAGGCACAGGATATCATTTTTCTTCAATAGTGACAACTGGGCAAAACATTTTCCTTTATATACACTCCTTTATGAGTAAAGCAGCTGAATAGATTTTGGAAAAAACTGACCTGCTGCTGATCACAGATCCCAAGTCTGATATAACCAAAAGGTTCAATAGTGTTTTATCTAGTTTGTTTTCTGCATAACACATGCATTTGAAATCCAACGTACCTTAACATTATTTACTTTCCAATTATGCAGCATGTATTTTACATCACTAGATTTAGTTTAATTCCTAGAGGAAAGTTTATTTTGCCATCAACTCTTAGGACTAAAGAGATGACTCAAAGATTATGGGTGCTTGCGCCTATTCAGACTAGTAAATATTTGTTTGTTTTGCTCTGTTGGAATGAGCGAATTTATCTCTGAGAGCTTTGAGTAATAGGATTTCATCAATGTGGTGTAAAATTCCAGGTGGCCTGAACTCAGCATCATAACAGTGACATTGTTAGCTAAGCAATGTGAGATTCCAGGTGGCTTGGCTTAGCCATCATGACAATAGCATTGTTAAGCAAGTAAGAATGCAGGCTGAAGTTAAAAATTCTCCCCTAGCTTCCATCTCAACCCTGCCCTCAGAATTTACTGCCCCCATCCTACCCTACTTGGAATTTACTACCTCAGACCCTCCCCCCCCCAGTTCACCTCCCTCTCCACACTGCCCTGGAAATTTACTGCCCCCATCTCACTCTACTTGGAATTTACTACCTCAGATTGTTAGCCTGTCACTTGTTAACTAAACATTATGCTGAGTTCTGCTTCTGTGAAGGGTATTTAAACCCTGTGCTTTTACAGAACGAGGTCTTCCAAATCTTCTGAGCTTGGTGGATCCTGGTGTGTTGGCTCAATAAAATTCCTTTGCTTTTGCATCAACTCTAGACTCTGACTCTCAATTGGGCTTCCAGGAATAGACTCTGACGATCTGAGTCTAACAGTCATATTCTTCTTTTTCATGTTTATAATACTAATGCCTGTAATATACATGCTAATGGAAACCTCTTGCTCAAGAATACCTTGTTTTCATGGGATATTCAGCTCATTGTTTTACCCTAACCTTTAGTTTTACCATAGAATAAAAATGTACATTATATTGTTCATAAGATGTCCTGTGTTTTATGTACTATATGTAACAAGTGATATAGAATGCCAGGTGGCAATATTCTTTCCTTTCAAACCAGTCAACATTGTAGCACGTAGCTCCCATCCTGAGCTGAGGAAGTATTGACAAGTTTATGATTGTATTTAAGGATATGGCCCTGGTAAGATGACTGTCCTCCCATGGATGGACTCACAACTATAAGTAGACCATTGGTAGCACAAATTGGAATGCTTAAATAATAATAATGATAATAATAATGATAACAGTAATAATAATGATATAATAAAGAGACAAATATGAGTGTGATTAGAGAAGGAAGGATTTAAGAGACAAGTTTTATAAACCCTCAAAGAATTATTAAAATATATTTAAAAAGTTTCTTTATGTCTTATTCACTATTACTATTGCTGTCATGGAACACCAAAGGAACTTGTGGAGAAATGTATTTATTTGGCTTATAGTTCCTTATCACTGTTTATCATTAGAGGATGTCAGGACAGGAACTCAAATGGGACAGGAATACAGAGGCAGAAGATAATGCAGGGGGCAAGGCCAATACCATTGGCTTGCCCATCAAGGCTTTCTTATAAAACCCAGGACCACCAGCCAAAGGATGACACCACATACAATGGGCTGTGCACTCTTCCACCATCAGTTAAGAAATGCCCTACAGCCAGATCTTATGGGGGTATTTTCTCAGTTGAGTTTCCCTCCTTTCAGATAACTCTAACTTCTATCAAATTAACAAAATAGTATCTAGCACATCGGGTTAATTGAAAAAATGTCCTTCATTCTGTGCATAATATTATCTGCCAATATTGGCTTTATATATTTCTTTCTTTCATGTTTTTTAAATTTAATTAATTTATTCAGATTACAACTCAATTGTTATCCCATCACTTGTAACCTCCCTCCTTCCCATTTTCACCGTATTCCCCTCTCATAGGTCTAAGACCGAGGGAGACCTCCTCCCCCACTATATGGTCATAGGCTATCAAGTCTCATGTTGGTGCCATCACACCTCCCCATCAAGGGGAGGTGGTCAAATGTGGGGCACCAGAATTCATGTCAGATTCAGTCTCTACTCTCCAGTTAACTGTGGAGAATGTCTTAGAAATGATCATACGAGTGAGTTAACCCAGAAGCAGACAGACTCTCACGGTATATACTCACTTATAATTGGGCACTAGCCCAAAAATCATGTCCCATGAAAATCTTCAATTACCAGGAGATTGGGATAGATGTGAGGACATCCTACTGGGACCCTAAGTAGGAGAAATATAGGAGATGGGGACGGTCCTAGAAACCTACAAGAAGAACATTGTGACGGGTGAATCTGGGCCCAAGGTGGTCTGCTCAAACTATTGCACTAACCAAGGACAATACAATAGTAAACATTGAACCCCTACTCTGGTCTACCCAATGGGCTTTATATATTTCATAGTAGTTTTGTAATTTGAAGTCATACATGACTGTTGCCCCAAAATACAGTAAAATTATATGGGTTCATAATCTTTTTATATAATTTTCTTCAGTGACAAAGCATTAGATAATGAACCTATTTATGAGCCTTAGTTTT
Organism: Acomys russatus; assembly: GCF_903995435.1. Taxonomy (NCBI): domain Eukaryota; kingdom Metazoa; phylum Chordata; class Mammalia; order Rodentia; family Muridae; genus Acomys; species Acomys russatus. The sequence continues at coordinate 61,620,883 of NC_067146.1, forward strand.
CTAGTAATGTATAGATATGTATATGCTTATTTATGTCCTATATATGTCCACAATATACATGTACATTACTCTAAAGCTGCAAATCACAATCTGTGGGTTGCAACCACTTTGGCAATTATCTGCCTCCAACAATATTTTCATCACAATTCATAAGAGTAGTGAAATAACAGTTATGAAATAGCAATGAAAATAATTTTATTCTTGGGGGTGACCACAACATGAGACATTATATTAAATTGTCACAGCATTAGGAAAGTTGAAAACCACTATTCTACAGTAAATGACCCTAGAATGTTTATTCTTCTAAAAACATTTTTAACTTCTTATTGATTCTTTGTGATTTTCACATCATGCACCCCAATCCCACAGATGTCCTTGCCCATTTGTAATTGCACTCTGCCTTTTCAACCTTGATCCCAAAAAATTTAAATAAATAAAAAATAAAAACAAAAAAATAAACAACAACAACAACAAAATACAAAACAAAGTATAGAAAACATCTCATCTTGGAGGCTGTGGCTTTGGATCCACAGGACTAAACCCGTCATGTGCTCCAGCTCTTCATAAAGGGGTAGATGTTGGGATGGGCCAACTCAAAACTCTGGATCTGACCTTGGTGGAAGCTGAGTTGAGCCATCCATCAGCTCTCCTGTACCAACACTGCTAAGGTAAGCTCTTCAGTACTGCCCTAGCTAGTTCATCTCATGTTGTACCTGGAATGGGTCAAGGTCAGCTCTATCACACTCAGGCGTTCTAGGAAGGATCATATGTACATTTTCCATTAAGGCCAGCTCCATTGTGTTGCCCAGGTAAGGTCCACTGCCCACTTTCCTGAATGCTGCAGTCAATGAGAAGCAGGACCAGGTCTCCTGCTCTTATGATCAGTGGTCAGCTCTTCTGACTGCTGCATAGGGCTAGGGGCAAGAGACCTAAAATCTTTTAAACTGATACTTTAGATATCAAATGACTTTAACTAAATCTGTCAAAAAACATTTCCATGAATAGGATAGTAATCTTCTTTCTTTGTATGATACTATTTTATTAAAAAATAAGACATACAATATATTATTATCATTTCTTCTTCATGTACATGAATGGGTGATGTTACCTGTGAATTTTCTTAGTCGTTATGTTTCCTACTCTTATATAGTGTTTATTCATAAGATCTAAATTATACCTGGGAATTTTAAATAGTCCAAATACATTAATGTATACATAAAGTATAATTAAATAATAAGAGCCAAAGAATCATGTATAAATAAAATATGTAATATTGTATGATGGCAATGAAATGCTTCATGTCATGTGGCTAGCAAAGGCTTAGTTGTAATAGATGGTTATAGAAACAGATTTTAAAAGAATCATATTGGAAGAAAGAAAGATAAGTGTATAATAGGGATGGATTTGAAATGTTTTAAAAAATTAGTGCATTTTAACTAATAGAAATCCATTAATTTATATATTTCATATCAACTTCAAAACCTTCCACTTCAAGACAGTTAAAAGTCTTAAATCAAGAGGTGACAAAAAGTTGATGAGATGATGAGTTTATCTTTATTTTTCTAATGCTCTTAAATGTAAAAAGATAGATGGGTTGACAGACTCTTCACACAGCATAAAGCATACATTATCACATTTCTTAAGTAACTAGAATGTGATAGAATATATATATATATATATATATATATATATATATATATATATATATATCATATATGATAATAACTCCATTTGATTAGAAAACACAGTCCATATCTTTCAAGCAAACATCTTTGAGCCAAGTAATGACATTACTATAATTTCTAGACTATTAAACAGCCCTCATGAGGAACATTAAATGCTTAAGGTCGGTGACTTCAAATACTCCTAAATTTGTGCCAGAATTTGAGCAGAGAAATGACTTGGAAGCTTCTAGAGTGAGGAAGTCAAGAACTAGGAAGTAGGAAGATATGAAACTATCACAATGGTATGAAGGTACTTATTATGAGACATTTAACAGAAAACTTTGTACTTCCCAGGTAACTTAATCAATGCTGCAGTAACATTACAATAATGTGAATTGGATTTTATTCTAGGTGCCATAGAATGGCTTTTTTTTTTCAAGGAAGTGAAGCAGAAGGTACATAGCATCTCTATATTTTCTCCCCCAATACAACAGCTTCTGCTTCCAATTCATCAGCTAAGGCACTTAGGCAGACAAAGTGATTCCTCCATTCACACTCGGAGGCATAAGCAGAAGTCACCTTTAGGGAAATCTTCCATGCACTGCTTGCTTCTCTATGCCCATCCATCAAGCAAATGAGCAATCTATTTCTGTCATGCTGCACTGCCACCTCAATGAATCCCTAGACATCACTGCAGTCAATTTGAGCATCGGCAGACAAATCCACAAATAGGTCCAATTTGTTCAATTTTGCAGGGTGATTTTCAAGTAGTGGCCAATATACCTCTTCAGTTAGTTGTGGGAAAGGAAGTTAGATCTAAAGGGGCATGAGAATCAACATGTAGCACCTGGTACACCCTTCAAAGGCGACCTATTTCATTGGCTTGCGTAACTAAACACTCTGAGGAGTGATAAAATTATAGGCACTGAGAAGGAAATCATGTTTACTCTCTAATTTATATTACCTTTGTAGTAACTTTGAGGAATATCTCATCAATAATAGAAAAATGATATCTATAACTGTAAGACACCTGTATATATCACTAAAGACATATTACTCACATAAACAGTTCAATTGGAACAAATATCAAATTACTAACAAAATTATGTATTTGGACCTTCATAATTTAATGATAGTCTAATAAATGTCTTAATTAAATAAATTACTTGGAAAAGTTTATGGATAAGTTGGGGATTTGTATTGGGTAAAATATATAATTTGTAGATACAGAATTATTATAGTTTAACATAGATAATAATAGACTTTCAACATATTATACTCTATATTATGAAACTATAGCCTAATAATTTTATTTTTATAGTTCTTAATAATTAAAATATTTTCTCTTTGTAGTTTTTGGAATCAACCTTAAGGCTGTGCATGCTAAGCAAGTGTCCTATCAATGCACTTAAAAACATTATTTACAGTTGTAGTTACCTGAAAATAGAAACATATATTTTTTTAATTTTTTATAATTAATTTATTCTTGTTACATCTCAATGGCTATCCCATCCCTTGTATCCTCCCATTCTTCCCTCCCTCCCCTTTTTCCCTTATTCCCCTCTCCTATGACTGTTCCTGAGGGGGATTACCTCCCCCTGTATATGCTCATAGGATATCAAGTCTCTTCTTGGTAACCTGCTGTCCTTCCTCTGAGTGCCACTAGGTCTCCCCCTCCAGGGGACATGGTCAAATGTGAGGCACCAGAGTAAGTGAGAAAGTCATATCCCACTCTCCACTCAAGTGGATAAATGGATTGAGCTAGAAATTATCATAATGAGTGAGTTAACCCAGAAACAGAAAGACTTAAATCGTATATACTCACTTATATCTGCATACTAGCCCAAGGGGCATGTCCCACGAAAGCCTTCACTTACCAGGAAACTGGGACAGAGGGGAGGACATCCTATTGGGACTCTAGATGAGAGAAGCATGGGAGAATGGCAAAGTAGAAGGATCCAGAGGGTCCTAGAAACCTACAAGTAGAACATTATGATAGGCAGATTTGGGCCCAGGGGTCCCACTCAAACTAAGGCACCAGCCAAGGACAATACAGGCAGTAAACTTTAAACCCCTACCCAGATCCAGCCAATGGTCAGAACAGTCTCAACATATTACATTTAAATATTTTAATTCAAAAAAATAAAGTCTTATACACTAAAAGATGTCTTCGATAGACATAGTAATATCTTGTACTAAAAGGATTTTAATTTTATTCTGCCCACTACATAACAAAGATTTTCATGTCATAATATAGCAGGCCACGTTTTAAATATACTTGAAAGTCCAAAGATTAACAGTAAAGATAATGTTTTTCATATAAGTATTGTAGCTTATCTTATTCTTTGTTTTCTATATCAAAGAGCAGCTTTTAGTAGCAAAACCCACTTGATTATCTCTGATAGATATGGTCTATGAATGTAGAAAAGACAGGGTAGAGGTATAGATGACTGTACAGTACCTGCATAGGATGTGTTTGTTTCCTACTCCAACATAAGGGGATGTGGAGGAAAGGCGAATTTGTACTAATTGAGATTCTGAAACTAGCAAACATTACATCACTGTGAGTGTGTAAACCCTTACACACACACACACACACACACACACACATCCATATAAGTAGTGTGTCTATCAACCTGGAAATTGTTTCTATATATGATGAAAATATTTGATGAATATAATAGAGAAATATAGTCATTTTATATGTGAAAAGCAGCAGGTGAGAAATATTTATTACAAATTTAGAAGAACATGAAAATACTTGGCTAATTTTTATTTAATTGATTTATTCAGATTACATCTCAATTGTTATCCCGTCACTGGTATCCTCCCTTTCCTCCCTCCCTCCCTTTCACCCTGTTCCCCTCCCCTAGGTCTGTGACTGAAGGAGATATCAAAATGAACATTTAAAACATGTAACAAGGTAAGCACTCCAAGCTCCTTTGTAAAAATGAAGATTATACAGCACTGTATAGAAACAATAACTTTCTGAAAACGTTGTCTAATTTTACCATCTGTCTCAGTTGGGATTTATATTGCTGTGAAGAGACACCATAGGTGCAGCAACTCTCATAAAGAAAACTATTTAATTAAGGCTAGATTACAGTTCAGAGGTTTATTCCATTATTTTCAAGGCAGAGAGCATGGCAACAAAGAGGCAGGCATGGTACTAGACAGGCAGCTGAGCGGTCTACATCTGGATCCACAGGTATCAGGAAGAGAACGGTCTTGATCTTCTGAAATTTTAAAGCCTACCTTGCAGTGACGCACTTACTCCAATAAAACCACACTTACTCCTGTAAGGCCACATCTCCTAAAAGTACTATTTATTGCCTATGGACCAGGTATTGAAACACATGAATCTATGGGGATCAGGGAGGCATACCTATTCAAATCACCACAGTATCCGTATGGCCTCTTTATTTAAAAAAAAAAAAAAAAAAGTGCTGCATTCCTAGTTTTAAAAAATAAGTAATAAAATCTCAATAATTTATGCAAAATAAATGTTAAACTATAATCATCCATACTGATTATGGAAGAAGAAAAATGTGAGAAAGAATGATTGAAAATGAGAAGGATGAGGCAGAGTTAAAAGGAAAACAATAGAGTAGAAATCAAAGAACTATTTCTAACTAGTAGACAATCGTCTTTACTATATTAATAGGTGTTTCTGCACCACATTAATGATATGTTGGTTCACTAACTATAATATGTAACTTTGTAATGAAAAACAGGTTTAATAGCAAAACCAGAAAAATAAAACATCAAGAAATAGCCAGTCCTTTGTAGTGATTTTCTAAAACCACTAACAGAGAAAGAATTATTTAGGGAAAGGCTATATCTCAAGAATTCTTAAAATT